>NC_134832.1:57068320-57392155 GCF_004210375.1 Tachypleus tridentatus | reverse complement strand
CCATTTTGAACAATAAAATTCAACTCCTAATAAAATGGGATCTGTTTGGTCTGACCATAAGAACTTGGGTTTGTACGTAAATGAGAACACGCTTATAACGTTACAATTATCACTAAAGTCGTATTGAATCATACGGTAATATATGTTTTCATAAACAATTATATTATATCTGTATATTTATATTATTATAATTTAGGTTCAAAACGTTCCAACATTCCCTACAACAAAACTCACGGTTGAAAAGACTGAATAATCTTCATCGGTTTAGATTACAGTTGTGATAGTAAACCAGATTAACTTGTAATTCTGGTTATAAATACGTCAGGCTTAAGAGAGTAACCAAGACTGGAAACGTAATTAAACTGTTTCTTTAGAGCCTGCAATAGTTCGTTCTTCTTTGTTTAGAGGCTGCCCTCGGGTTTTAAAAAGCTGACTTTTTCAATGCACAAGCTTATTAAAATATTCAAAGTTTAAATCAGCCATGCACTTTGCCAACAACAGTCTTCGTTATTAAAAGACATCGACAGAGGCAATCGAGCCTTTATTCATTGAAAATATGCTCTTTGATTCTTCCATACCGACACAGTGATTCAGTAAAAACACATGCGGGTTCGAATCTTCGTCACACCAAACATGCTCGCTCTTACACTGCTAAATTAGGGACAGCTAGCGCAGATAGCTCTCGTGTAGCTTTGCGCGAAATTCAAAACAAACAAAACCAGTAGAAACACTCTCGGGTTCTTCAATACCAACCCATCAATTCAGTAAAATTACACCCTTTTTTTCTTTATTATCAAAACAAAAATTCTATAAAATTACACTTTTTGTTTTTTTATTATTAACACAAAAATTCAGTAAAATTACACTCTTTGTTTCTTTATTATCAACACAGAAATTCAGTAAAATTACACTTTTTGTTTTTTATTATGAACACAGAGATTCAGTAAAATTACACTTTTGTTTTTTTATTATGACACACAAACACAAAAATTCAGTAAAATTACACTCTTTGTTTCTTTATTATCAACACAGAAATTCAGTAAAATTACACTCTTTGTTTCTTTATTATCAACACAGAAATTCAGTAAAATTACACTTTTTGTTTTTTATTATGAAAACAGAGATTCAGTAAAATTACACTTTTTTGTTTTTTTATTATGAACACAAAATTTCAGTAAAATTACACTCTTTGTTTCTTTATTATCAACAGAGAAATTCAGTAAAATTACACTTTTGTTTCTTTATTATCAACACAGAGATTCAGTAAAATTACACTCTTTGTTTTTTATTATGAACACAGAGATTCAGTAAAATTACACTTTTGTTTTTTTATTATGACACACAAACACAAAAATTCAGTAAAATTACACTCTTTGTTTCTTTATTATCAACACAGAAATTCAGTAAAATTACACTTTTTGTTTTTTATTATGAAAACAGAGATTCAGTAAAATTACACTTTTTTGTTTTTTTATTATGAACACAAAATTTCAGTAAAATTACACTCTTTGTTTCTTTATTATCAACAGAGAAATTCAGTAAAATTACACTCTTTGTTTCTTTATTATCAACACAGAGATTCAGTAAAATTACACTCTTTGTTTCTTAATATCAACACAGAGATTCAGTAAAATTACACTTTTTGTTTTTTATTTATTATGAACACAGAGATTCAGTAAAATTACACTTTTGTTTTTTTATTATGACACACAAACACAAAAATTCAGTAAAATTACACTCTTTATTTCTTTATTATCAACACAGAGATTCAATAAAATTACACCCTTTGTTTCTTTATTATCAAAACAAAAAATCTGTAAAATTACACTTTTTTTTTTATTAGGCCCGGCATGGCCTAGCGCGTAAGGCGTGCGACTCGTAATTCGAGGGTCGCGGTTTCGCGCCCGCGTCGCACTAAACATGCTCGCCCTCCCAGCCGTGGGGGTGTATAATGTGACGGTCAATCCCACTATTCGTTGGTAAAGAGTAGCCCAAGTGTTGGCGGTGGGTGGTGATGACTAGCTGCCTTCCCTCTAGTCTTACACTGCTAAATTAGGGACGGCTAGCACAGATAGTCCTCGAGTAGCTTTGTGCGAAATCAACAAACAAACAAAAAATGTTTTTTATTATCAACACAAAAATTCAGTAAAATTACACTCTTTGTTTCTTTATTTTCAACACAGAAATTGAGTAAAATTACACTTTTTGTTTTTTATTATGAACACAGAGATTCAGTAAAATTACACTCTTTGTTTCTTTATTTTCAACACAGAGATTCAATAAAATTACACCCTTTGTTTCTTTATTATCAAAACAAAAAATCTGTAAAATTACACTTTTGGTTTTTTTATTATCAACACAAAAATTCAGTAAAATTACACTCTTTGTTTCTTTATTATCAACACAGAAATTGAGTAAAATTACACTTTTTGTTTTTTATTATGAATACAGAGATTCAGTAAATTACACTTTTTGTTTTTTTATTATGAACACAAAATTTCAGTAAAATTACACTCTTTGTTTCTTTATTATCAACAGAGAAATTCAGTAAAATTAAACGTTTTGTTTTTATTATGAACACAGAGATTCAGTAAAATTACAATCTTTGTTTCTTTATTATCAACAGAGAAATTCAGTAAAATTACACTCTTTGTTTCTTTATTATCAACACAAAGATTCAGTAAAATTACACTCTTTGTTTCTTAATATCAACACAGAGATACAGTAAAATTACACTCTTTGTTTTTTATTATGAACACAGAGATTCAGTGAAATTACACTCTTTGTTTTTTATTATCAACACAGAAATTCAGTAAAATTACACTCTTTGTTTCTTAATATCAACACAGAAATTCAGTAAAATTACACTCTTTGTTTCTTAATATCAACACAGAAATTCAGTAAAATTACACTCTTTCTTTCTTAATATCAACACAGAAATTCAGTAAAATTACACTCTTTCTTTCTTAATATCAACACAGAAATTCAGTAAAATTACACTCTTTCTTTCTTAATATCAACACAGAGATTCAATGAAATTACACTCTTTGTTTTTCTATTATGAACACAGAGATTCAGTGAAATTACACTCTTTGTTTCTTAATATCAACACAGAAATTCAGTAAAATTACACTCTTTGTTTCTTAATATCAACACAGAAATTCAGTAAAATTACACTCTTTGTTTTTTATTATGAACAGAGAGATTCAGTGAAATTACACTCTTTGTTTTTTTATTATCAACACAGAAATTCAGTAAAATTACACTCTTTGTTTCTTAATATCAACACAGAAATTCAGTAAAATTACACTCTTTGTTTTTTATTATCAACACAGAAATTCAGTAAAATTACACTCTTTGTTTCTTAATATCAACACAGAAATTCAGTAAAATTACACTCTTTCTTTCTTAATATCAACACAGAGATTCAGTAAAATTACACTCTTTGTTTTTTTATTATCAACACAGAAATTCACTAAATTTACACTCTTTGTTTCTTAATATCAACACAGAAATTCAGTAAAATTACACTTCTTTGTTTTTTTATTATCAACACAAAGATTCAGTAAAATTACACTCTTTGTTTCTTAATATCAACACAGAGATACAGTAAAATTACACTCTTTGTTTTTATTATGAACACAGAGATTCAGTGAAATTACACTCTTTGTTTTTTATTATCAACACAGAAATTCAGTAAAATTACACTCTTTGTTTCTTAATATCAACACAGAAATTCAGTAAAATTACGCTCTTTGTTTCTTAATATCAACACAGAAATTCAGTAAAATTACACTCTTTCTTTCTTAATATCAACACAGAAATTCAGTAAAATTACACTCTTTCTTTCTTAATATCAACACAGAAATTCAGTAAAATTACACTCTTTCTTTCTTAATATCAACACAGAGATTCAATGAAATTACACTCTTTGTTTTTCTATTATGAACACAGAGATTCAATGAAATTACACTCTTTGTTTCTTAATATCAACACAGAAATTCAGTAAAATTACATTCTTTGTTTCTTAATATCAACACAGAAATTCAGTAAAATTACACTCTTTGTTTTTTATTATGAACAGAGAGATTCAGTGAAATTACACTCTTTGTTTCATTATTATCAACACAGAAATTCAGTAAAATTACACTCTTTGTTTCTTTATTGTTAACACAGAAATTCAGTAAAAATACACTGTATGGTTCTTCAGTACTAACGTAGCAAATTTAGCATTTATGACTATGATACAATTAAATATTCGTGATAAGTGAGAGGTTAAGAAACTTGTTAAAATATCAGTTTCTAAAGCTAGTAGTACAGTATCTCTGGTCATTTCGCATATTCGCTCATAGCAATCAAAGGTTTATTTGCACTAGCAATCCCTAATTTTGAAATTATATACTTGTGTGGGAATATATAGTAAACAACATTGGTTCTCAGTTTCTGGGCTATTATCCTCTGACAGAATAGCTGAATTTGACTGTCACTCTTAGAGCAAACCTTCGGTCTCAAAGAGGAAGGGCCCGGCATGGCCAGGTGGGCTAAGGCGTTCTACTCGTAATCTGATGGTAGCAAGCTCTAATCCCCGTTGCACTAAACATGCTTGCCCTTTCAGCCGTAGGGGCGTTATAATGTGACGGTCAATTTTACTATTCGTTGGCAAAAGAGTAGCCCAAGATTTGGCAGTGGCTGGTCATGACTAGCTGTCTTCCCTCTCGTCTTACATTGCTAAATTATGGACGGCTAGAGCAGATACCCCTCGTGAAATAAAAAAAACACCAAACAAAACAGAAACAAATGAACCATGTGTTCATAGAGTGGTATCAAAGATTTGGTTCTTGAGTATACGGTTTTGCGCCGGGATCTTACTTGATCAGTTAGCGACGTGTGTTGAGCGTCAACATCGATGCCAATCTGTGCAGAAATTCCTAAACGTTGGTCTTACATTTTACGTACACGTTTTAGCTAAAATTAACAGTAAGTTCTTAGCAAAAACTATGTATTATTAAATCAGTTTTTTGAGACATTATTTAACGTTGTTGTTTTTCTTAAAGCTAAGCCAAATTGATCTATTTTCTGTGTCCCTCTTGGAGAATAAAATCTTGAATTATTAGCGTTGTAAGTTCGTAAACTTAACACTTTTCCACCAGAGGGACGGCAATATTTAATTATATTTAACGTACATAAGAGAAATTTTAATTATCTATTTTTTTCCAATCACTTGCTTTTCCAAACGTTTCTTTATTGATTATGTATTTGGAATTATGCACAAAGCCACGCAGAAGGCTCTCTGTGCTTTGCCTATCACAGGTACCACGTAGAAGCACATTAGTCTGTACGAAACAATACGGATAAAAATTCAACTATTTTTTATTTAATATTTTATATGAATTTCGGAAAAACAAAGATTTGTATACATTTGAAACGTTTTAATTTGCTGAAGACACCAGACATGATCTCTGTAAGAAATAGGATTTCCTTATTCCATCTTTCAAGATGATTAAAACAGCAACGTCTTCTTAGACAAATTATTAAGGTGAAACAAAATACAAGTGTACCATTGTAGAAAACAAAAGTTTTCTTACTTCACGATTTAGGGAAGATAAGAGAAACAACAAAGGTATGTTTCACCAATAATGAATTTTTTATACGATACAAATACATTTACATAATAGAGACTCAATAAGTAGTGCTAAAGCAAAAATTAAATATTCTGATATTTAGATTAGAAAAATATTTGTCTTATTTAAAATATTTATTTTATAAACTTTAAATAATGCAGTATTCTGAAGCTTTGTTTGTTTGTTTTGAATTTCGCGCAAAGCTACTCGAGGGCTATCTGCGCTAGCCGTCCCTAATTTAGCGGTGTAAGACTAGAGGGAAGGCAGCTAGTCATCACTACCCTCCGCCAACTCTTGGGTTACTCTTTTACCAACAAGTAGTGGGATTGACCGTCACATTATAACGCTCCCACGGCTGAAAGGGTGAGCATGTTTGATGCGATGGGTATTCGAGCCCACGCCTTAACCCACCTGGCCATGCCGGGCCTATTCTGAAGCAGATTTAAAAAAGGAATGCATTGAAAACACTGAAATATGCAATATTTTTAAAAACACTGTAGTATGTATGGTATTGTAATAAATAATACTTCTGTACTTGTTTCTCATCAGGAAGGCCCGGCATGGCCAAGCGTGTTAAGGCATTTGACTCGTAATCCGAAGGTCGCGGGTTCGAATCCCGGTCGCACCAAAACATGCTCACTCTTTCAGCCGTGGGGGCGTTATAATGTGACGGTCAATCCCACTATTCGTTGGTAAAAGAGTAGCCAAAACTTGGCGGTGGGTGGTGATGACTAGCTGCCTTCCCTCTAGTCTTACACTTCTAAATTAGGGACGGCTAGTGCAGATAGCCCTCGAGTAGCTTTGCGCGAAATTCAAAAACAAACTCATTAGGAGCAAGGATACACAATGGGTTACCTGTGCACTGCTCAACGTAAGTGTTAAAACTCAGATATTATTCTGAGTATATACTGGAGTTTGTTTTATATTGTATATATGTCAAACTTACTTAGGTTATCTGATATCGGCTGTAATTCTTAACTACTGACCAGAATCAAGGTATACGGTTAGCAGCACCTTACCTATCAACTTGAAGGGCTGCTCGTCTCTCTTATGGAGAATATTTTTGTGGTTTCACATAAATTTAAACCTGAATCGCCAGCTTCGAAATCCAAAACGCTACTACATGGCCAATTTGCTTCTGGTAATACAATGAGAAATGTAAAACTTCTAAGTAAAATTAAAATGTGTAACATTCGTAATATAATAAAGGATGTGTAATATTTTGCGATACATTCAACTTTGTAATGTTTCTCTAAAAATAAAGTATACAATATTTTAAATACCTTAAATCATGTAATATGTTAAATAAATCACAGTCTGTAATGTTTTACATCTCATTGTGTATTTTTATACCTAATTACAAACAAACAATATGTTACAATGCATTAAACTATAAAACATTATGCATTATTTAAAAGTACCCAATACTTTATAATACACTCATCAGAGAACAAAACCTTCGTCCACTTATCTACGTCCCATGTTTGGTGCTTCTCAGCAAAGTTTAACCGAGCTGTTTCATGGTGTGGAAGGAGGCGTGGCCTTTCAAGACGTTTACGGTTTTTAAAGCCTTTCTCTCGTAGATGTCGTCTTATTGTTCTTGAGCTGCATTCTGCGTTCGCAAGGGCCTTAATCTGGTTCGACAATCAGCTGGTGTCTTGCCGGACAACCCGTCGATTTCTCCTACTCAACGCTGGCGAAATTTTCTTGAGCCGACTACTTGCAATTCTCGTTCCGTAACCCTCAGGGTCTTCTAAGAAATTTGCAACAGCGGTTTTACTACGCCCAATCTCACCAGCGATGGCACATTGCTTTTGCAGCTCGACAATTTTGCCACATTCAAACTCTGTCAACTTTTTAGCCTTTGCCATGTTTTTACCCAATGTAACACAGGAGATGTCAGTGGGAGATGTTGACAATGCTGAAGCTTGAACACAAATGACTAAATTTCGTTACGTGTTTATCGATTAACGCTTCGTTTCAGTATGGTCTTAAACTTTTGAACAGCTAGTATTTAGGCTAATTTCATAGTGTTCACATTTTCCCTATTAAAGGCTAAAAGAGTTTTTTTTTTTTATTTTCATCTTTCGAAGCTTTACTCAAATAAGTGGTTGAGTCTAACAACGCAAAATACATATTTTTTCTTTATGTTCATTGGCCTTTAGATTTTGGCTAGCAGTGTATTGTAATAGAATGAATTACTATTGGGGAAAAAAATCGTGCTTTGTGTACGAAATATGTTTTGGTTGTGGTATTGTAAACTTTAAAGGCAGTAAAGTAATGAAATCATGTAAGTGATCTGCCTAGATAACTCACGCAAGAGGTTAGGTACGTAAAGTTAGGAACAAATTTGAACGGCCGTGCGGGGCGTCTCATTGACTGCGAGGTTAAACGTAACTCTAATACAAAATGCACTCTGAACAGAATGATCTGAATGAAAATAGTAAATTTATCGAATTATTTAGTAAGAGACATTACATCTGGCAATGATTTCAAAACTTGAGCATCTAGTGAAAGTATTAGAACTCAACACTATGGTGGTAATGATACTTTATAAACCGATGAAGAAATTCACACACAAACAATACTTTCTGAGATGGAGCGATGAGATACCTTTACCTCAGTGTTATCCAGGCGTAACTTCTCTTACGCATATAACGACATTACCCATACTTTCTTAACCCTAATTTAACTAGTGCAGTATTTAATAAAATTTAAACTGCTTTTCACACAAGCACACAAATTTCTATTTTAATTTCATAGATGCAAGAACATTTACTATTTGTAATATCTTAAAGTATGTTATATTTTACCCACCTTAAATTGCGAAATACAATATAAAGTTGTAAGGTACATAATATTTCGAACTATGTTAAATTATTTAATATTTGTTATACACTGGAATGTAATATCTTAAAATAAGGGGTGATTATAAAGAAAATGTCATATTTAAATGGTTATATTTGTTTTAAGAATCTTCTTCTTTTTGGCTCGCTATAATAAGGCCCCGGTATGGCCAGGTGGGTTAAGGCGTTCGACCCGTAATCTTAATGTTGTGTCAGTATACACTTTCAAGCTGAGTGCAACTGTAATTTTGGATACTGAAATTGGAAACACAGTTACGTCTAATGCCCCCTACAGAAAAGTTACCCGTTAGAACAACAGCAAGTCTACGGATTTAAACACTAAAATCAAAGGTTCGATTCTCCTCGATGGACACAGCAGATAGCCCAGTGTAGCTTTGCACAAAATTAAAAAAAACAAACAGACCTCTCTCCTTTTTATCAACTGTGTTTTGATGCGCCAGCACTGTGAGACATGGAACGGGTGTATATTCGTCACTTATCTGGATCTCTACCAGCCTACCCTGAGATTCTTTCACGCAGGATTAGAGTAAATTAGCCTATGAGAACTTGGGAGTTGCTACATATATCAGCCGAAAAAGTTTGACCTCCCGACTCCAAAACTGTAATTAGAAATCAAATTGGTGACGGAGCTGTCAGCTAAAAATTTGTACTTGAAATAATGCAGGGAACAAACTCAGAATCACTCTATGAAATGCTGTGCCACCGCCACGTGATTATAAATATTACATACACAGAATACCTTCGTTTAGTGTTTACTATTTAAAGATTGTCTGATAAATAACCTGTATTATTATTTACTTTCCCCTTTCAGCAAAGAATAACATAAAATTATCACCGATATTAAACATAATTTTTATATTGAAATATACAAAACAATTCTTTTTTAACAGTGGCAAAAGACGACACGTGAGAACTTGAAATCCGGCTCGAGCGACACACTCTGCTAATCAAAATTAATTGACACTTGTTCTCGTGTCTTCTCCTATTTTTGTTTTCTATTTTTGTTACTTTTTATAGCTTTTCTTTCGGTTCATCAGTCACTTTGCTCATCATGTTAAAATCGTATTACATTTTTTCCCCTGTCCACTGCTCCCTTCAATCGTCATTCAGTGAGAGAGAAACCAGCAGATCTCTCTTTGAAATTCGGTTTCATGTTCGACTGGTTTCTTTATAGGGAGGAGTTGCATTGGTGAAAAGGCCTGGCATGACCGAGCGCGTTAAGGCATGCGCTCGTAATCTGAGGGTCGTGGGTTCGCATCCGAGTCGTGCTAAACATGCTCGCCCTCCCAGCCGTAGGGGTGTTATAATGTTACGGTCAATCCCACTATTCGTTAGTGAAAGAGTAACCCAAGAGTTGGCGGTGGGTGGTGATGACTAACTGCCTTCCCTCTAGTCTTACACTGCTAAATTAGGGACGGCTAGCACAGATAGCTCTCGAGTAGCTTTGTGTGAAATTTCAAAACAAACAAACAATGCATTGGTGAAAACATTCATTTCGGACGTCAACAAGAAACAAACACACATACAGTTTTGCGTTGAATATCTAGCCATTCACATGGCTCCCGCGCTAGAACAGCGGTATGTCCACGGATTTTACAACGCTAAGATCAGGAGTTCGCTTCCCCTCGGTGGGCTCTGCAGATAGCCCGATGTGGCTTTGCTATAAGAAAAACACACGCTTTTTGAAATGGTATAAAAGGTACAGGCCAATGTAGAAATTAGAAAAATTGCATGTGCTACAGTCTTGGTCTAAATGTTTACATATTTTGTTACAAATAGGAGTATTATTATTAATATGAAATATAAATACACTTAGTACTACCAAACTGATAAATGTAGGTTATATGAGACATACACATGTGTAATTTACATCATAAGACATTATATGGACATCATGAACGATTTATTAGAACAGCAAACAATTTTATCAGACACTTGTAGAAAGATATGTAATTCAGTATTTCACCTATTACAACAAAACTTTGACAAAACGTATCTACTAATAAAATACAGCATCAAATTATTATAAATAGCCGCTGTACCTTATATCAGTTCATATTAATTATAAAATTCTTGCTTGGTCCTATCCGCACTCTAATAACCTCTACATGGCGACATGGCACGCTACCGATGAAGTTAATGGTGTAATCCACCGTAATATCATCCCAAATTCTTCCAAAAGGCATTGCAATCCAGCCACAATAGCTGGCTTAGAGTCGTACTTAGCAATTTCTTGGCTTAATTTTACCCAACAGTTCTTAATGGGATTACCGTATGGAGACTTTGGTGACACTATGACAATTTTGTAAGATCCTCGTGGTCGAGATAATCGTGTACAATACTTTGTCATCCTGGAATACAAAGCTATTGTCATATTTTGTTCTAGCATATGGCAGAATCATCGTCTCCATTTGATACCTGTAGGCGGCGCCACTATCTTTGCCCTGGAGGATACGAAGAGCAATATTTTTACCAAAAATGTACTTCACCACCTCCTGTGGGAAAAACAGTCTTTCTTCATCTGTTCTCTAGACAAGCGATTAACATGTGTACTACCGTCACCTTCAAGTACCCGGAAAAATTTGTTTGTTTTATGAATTTCGCGCAATACTACACGAGGGCTGTCTGCGCTCGCCGTCCTTAATTTAGTTGTATAAGAGTAGAGGAAAGACTGTTAGTCATCACTTCCCACCTCCAACTCTTGGGCTACTCTTTTACCAACGAATAGTGGGACTTACCGTCATATCATAACGCCTCCACGGGTGAAAGGGCGAGCATGTTTGGTGTGACGGGGATTCGAACCCGCGACCCTCGGATTACGACTCAAGCGCCTTAACCACCTGGCCATGCTGCGCCCAGGCGTCTGTGTATTTCTTCACGAACAAATGCTCCAAACGACTTATAAAGACCAGAATAACAACTCCTATACGAGTTTTTCTGAACATAGCATGCCTTCTCTGTTACTACTCGGCCATAACTACTCTGTGCATGCCATTGAAGATTAGTATGTATACATTTTGACCAAGCCTGTACTTTACAGCATACTGACTCTTCGTACATGTTTTAAAAATTGTTCGAGCTTCATCAAACGGAAATTCAACCATGTTATTGGAATGCCTTCAAAAGCTTAATTTTTTGTAGCATCAGATTTTATAAACAGAAAGAATTCTTAAACAATAGTTATCTACATTAGTATTATGTGAATCTCCCCATTAAACACGACGTAGATACCCCATTTTGTATTTCGAACAGACAACTGAAAATGCATGTGTTTGTTTAGGCTCGGATATATAGATCTCGCATTACTTTATTGTCATATAACTTCTTGTGTTTATGTACAAACATAGAATATTTACGTGACTTTATTTTTATATAAACTTATGTGTTTATGTACACACACACACACACATACATCATGTTTATGAGACTTTGTTGTCGTATAATCTCTTACTCGTTAATGTTTCCGATTCCATTTCTAATTATTAACATTCAAACTTGCAACCTTTTATTTACAACAATATTATAATTATTATCTCGTGTCCATCTCGTAGACTGCTTTTAAAGAATATCCTGTCATCATCTGTTTTTATTGTTGTTAAACTCAAAGCTATATACTGGAAGGCTTGCTATACGTCCACCAGAGGTATCAAAACCCGATTTTAAGCTGCATATTTATTGCTGAGCGGCTACAAGATGGGGGAGGGCTTCTGTCGTCAACTAAACTAGTTGTTTTATTTTTCAAACACGTGCAGCTCGGCATGGCCAGGTGGGTTAAGGTGTTCGACTTGTAATCAGAGAGTCGCGGGTTCGAATCCCGGTCGCACCAAAGATGCTCGCCCTTTCAGCCATGAGGAGTTATAATGTTACGGTCAATCCCATTATCGTTGGTAAAAGAGTAGCCCAAGAGGTGGAAGTGGGTGGTGATGACTAGCTAGCTGCAATCCCTCTAGTCTTACGCTGCTAAATTAGGGGCGGCTACCGCAAATATTCCTCGCGTAGCTTTGCGCGAAATTTAAAAACAAACAAAACACGTGTAACACGAATAAACACAAACTGCGTCTGAATAAGTAGTTGAGAAATATTTCTTTTATTTACCTAAGTTTCAGTAAGTGTTTACAATGCCCATATATGGATATAAGATATCTGTGACTTTAAGTATGGGAATTAAAAATACCTATGGATTTGTGACTTCAAATAAAAGTATACAAATCCTATGATCTTGTGACCTGAAATTAAAAACATAAAAACACTTTGGCTTTTTGACTTGAATAAAAATGTAAGGAAATTGTGGCTTTATGACTTGAAATTAAAAATAAAAGCACTTTGGCTTTTTGACTTGAAGTAAAAATGTAAGGTAATTGTGGCTTTGTGATCTGAAATTAAAAATTAAAAACACTTTGGCTTTTTGACTTGAAATAAAAATGTAAGGTAATTGTGGCTTTGTGACCTGAAATTAAAAAATAAAAACACTTTGGCTTTTTGACTTGAAATAAAAATGTAAGGTAATTGTGGCTTTGTGACCTGAAATTAAAAAATAAAAACACTTTGGCTTTTTGACTTGAAATAAAAATGTAAGGTAATTGTGGCTTTGTGACCTGAAATTAAAAAATAAAAACACTTTGGCTTTTTGACTTGAAATAAAAATGTAAGGTAATTGTGGCTTTGTGACCTGAAATTAAAAAATAAAAACACTTTGGCTTTTTGACTTGAAATAAAAATGTAAGGAAATTGTGGCTTTGAGACTTTAAATTAAAAAATAAAAACACTTTGGCTTTTTGACTTGAAATTGTAAATATAAAAGAACTGTGGCTCTTTGACTTAAAATAGAGATATAAAAAATAGCTGTGACATTGTGAATCGAAACAAAGATATAAGATACCCGTGGTTTTGTGATTTAAAATTAAAACAATATAAGAAAATTTGTGGTTTTGGGACCTGAAATTAAAAATATGATAAAGCTGTGGCTCTGTGACTTAAAAATAAGATATAAGATATCCGCCTGTAACTATACCTGGAATTTATTTTACTGTTTCAAATTTGATTGTGAAATATACTTGAGTAATGGTGACTTATAACAATCTTGCTATAGTGTTTTCTAGATATTTATTTATATTGAACAAAAAGTAATAAAAGACGGAGAAAAAATATGTAACTTGTTTGGTCTAACTTTGATCTGTTCACGTGTTTGAGAGCAAAGCCACTTTGAACTATATATTTCCTGCCTACTCCCGGTGACACAGCTTAACTTAATAAAACACAAACAATCTGCTGTGCACACCGTGGGGAATCGAATCACGTATGGTAGCGTTATAATTCAATAAACTCACCACTGTCCCACGGGAGAATCGTTAGATTTGTCAATTTAACTTTAGCGAGTTTTCACGCTGTAGTTAAATAAGTTTACAGACACTCCAAATACACGTGTCTTTTCTTTGATTATTTTAATAACTTTTACAGTTATTACCTAATGAGCTGTTGACACATACATGTGATTTATCATATTTAAAAAGTGATTACATGGTGCCAGTTTTTAAATGTTCAAACATATCAGGGGGTTTCCCAATAACTTTAATGTATGAGACTGTTTTATGCGTTACTTTCAGCCTTATGTAGATTTTATCTCCTTCGATGTTGAAATCAGTACATTAACAGATAGTGAGTAATTTGTTTTCTACGTTTTCTTCAATATATTATATGTAGTTATTTGTATGTCATCCAAAAACGTATAGCTAAGTTGTGGTGGTTAGTTCGTCTCCCAGTCCTTTGAATATATCACTATGTAATTGTTATCTCCTATCTCGGTCTCTTGAATGTGTTAATAGCCAGATATTAACTCGTTTTTCGGTGCTTTAAATATATTGGTTGTCAGTGGTTAATTCGCTTTTCAGGTCTTTGCTCCTTAATGGTCCAGTGGTAAGTACATAGAACAAACTTACAAAGCTATATATTAGGCTTCAATATTTTTTCGAGCAGAGAACAAATAGCACGTTGTTTGGGTTTGTGCTGGATAACAACCAAACCAAATCAGTTTTAGGCCTTAAAATACGTTAATAGGTAATGGTTTACTAGTTTTTCCAGTCCTTTAAATATATTTGTAGTTAGTAGTTAGGTTATTTGGCATGTCTTTGCTCCCCAGTGATTCGGTAGTAAGACTACAGGCTTACAACTCTAAAAATCGGGTTTCGATACTCGTTGTGGGCAAAACACAGATAGCACATGGTGTAGATTTGTGATTAGCAAAAACCAAACAAATCCCAGTCTCTTAACTACGCTAATAACTATAAGTTAAAACGTTTTCCAGTCATTTATGGATACTGATAGGCAGTGGTTAAACCCGAAACCAACTTTCTAAAGATATAAATTTATGCATTATTTGCCATGTAACGCTATCATGCCAATGACGTCAAAATGGGTAGTTGTCTAGTTTTTTAGGCTAAAAAAACTCACATTAGTACGAGAGCGAGATGACATTGCTTTCCTAACGAACTGAAAAGGTACCAGTGTTGAACAAACCGTGTAGTGGTACGATACCTTGTACTTTTGCAACTATACGCCTTTCATAGTGTTGACACAGCACATCTTAGTCTTACAAAGTCATCGCCGGTAAGTCATCACATGGAAATTGACATCAATCGGCTGAAAATTTCCTATAAAGGATGTTTGTAATTTACGTGTGTTTTTTTAAGAATTATTAATTCTGTTTTAAAATTTATCGAAACTCCTGCTGTGCTAATAGGATATTCCACACATTCTAATACGTAACTTTTTTGGTCTAATGGAATTATAGCAGCCATTGTAGGAGATATTCGAACTTCTGTTATGAAACATAACTAAGAAATATAGTTGACCAATCACGCTATTCGTCTGTAAAATAGTAGACCAAGAGATAGCGTTCGATTGTGTTGACAGTGTTTTCCAAAGTGAGAATCGTGTGACCTTGGGGAAAAGTGAATCTTTTTTTTTTGTTCTGGGGGACCCGCCAAGAAATGTGTAGAAAACAAAGATGCTGAATTACTTTTAATTGTTAATAAACAATAAGCTGATAAAAAGTATGGACAAATTAATTGATATACAGAATTTTTTCACATGTTAAAAGGAAAATAGGATAACCTTATATAAAATTAATTGCGTATTCAATTACTTAAAAGTCTACAAATTTAACCCAAACGCAAACAATCGCTATAGTCTAATTATAATACATACAAAATTCATTAGCAAAGGCCACATTTAATTGAAAACATACAATTTAATTGAAAAAGACATCGTTAAAGTTCATTAACAAATATTTTTGTAAATAGATTATCATATTTTTAGGAATATTTATAGGTTGAGGGGGCCTCAGACTTTTTTGTTATTCACATCATACTAAAATGTTTGGGAACAAAAATTGGAAACTGATAAATCATATTTTAAGGAATGTTTATAGGTTGGGAGGTTTCAGGCTTCTTTTATTTACATCAGCTGAAAAGTTTGGGAACCATTGGTCACCAGCTGACCACTTTCTAGTCTTTCGCTGTTAAATCAGGGAGGCTACAAGGAAATGAGACTGACGCTGACTAGGCATATATTTGCCCGAGAACTGTTTGTTTGTTTGTTTGTTTTCGAATTTCGCACAAAGCTACACGAGAGCTATCTACGCTAGCTGTCCCTAATTTAGCAGTGCTAGACTAGAAGAAAGGCTACTCTTTTACCAATGAATAGTGGGATTGGCCGTCATATCATAACGCCCCCACGGCTTAACGGGCGAGCATGTTTGGTGCGACCGGGATTCGAACCCGCGACCCTCAGATTACAATTCGAACGCCTTAACCCACCTGGCCATGCCGGGCCGGCCCGAAAAAATGTCGTTGATGCCTCAGCCAACTACCGTAAATGTCTTCGGTACTGAAATACATCTGAAAATACTGTACTTCGATTTTATGTTTAATATTATAATCAACGACACAACTCTGATGAGTGTTTAGGCACAAAAATAAAACATGTGCACTAATTTTGTAATAAAGAGTACATGTTATTAGTTTTGTTAGTTCTTGTTATCAGCAATGTTCAGCATGTCGAAGAACCCGCTCGAAGTACATCTACAGCAGAGACGGCTGTGCCCCCCAGTAGCTCAGCAGTATGTCTGCGCACCTACAACGCTAAAAACCGGGTTTCGATACCCATGGTGTAGCTTTGTGCTAAATTCAAAACAAGAACAACAGATTGCTGATACGAGTATTAAAACTACTGTTGCTTAAAAACATTATACCAGTAACGTGATGAAGACCTCAGCAGACTGTGAAGTTGATAGCTGTGTTTTTCATGCTCGTATCAACCATCTCTGTTATAAAGAGACTTGCAAGTTTATTTTTAGTCAATTAATTAGTAACTAAACCACAGACCGTATGCGGGTTGTCATTGGACCGAGTTTATAGCCCCTAATAAATAACAACAAAGCGTTACAATAAACGCATTGGGTCACATTGTCTAAATGTATTTATAATTTCGTTACAGTTGAGGTAATATCGGTTTTAGTTGTTTTACTCTTTCGTTATGAAGATGCATTCATTAGCTCTGGTTGGTTTAAATTTCGCGCAAAGCTACACGAGGGCTATCTGCGCTAGCTGTCCCTAATTTAGAAGAGTAAAACATCTAATCATCACTACCCACCGCCAAAATTTGGGCTACTCTTTCTACCAACAAATACTGGGATTGATCGTCACATTATAACGACTCCACGACTGAAAAGGCGAGCATGTTCGGTGACGGGAATTCGAATACTCGAACCGCAGATTATGAGTCGAGCGTCACGTTGGAGTCCCACCAACCTTTCAGCTAAATCTGGAATTCAAGTTTTCTCCATTTCTAACCAGGTAAGATGTAATATGAAAATACAACAGCTTATATTATCACAGAATTTGTTGTCTTATGCAATGTATATATTTTGCTTATGGATTAGGTGACATTTTCTTTTACGTTTTTCCCCTCAGCTAAGTTGGGCTACTTTTTTTTATCAAGAAATAGTCTGATTGATTGTCACATTATAACGCCCCCATAGCTGAAAGAGCGAGCATGTTTGGTGTGACTGGGATTCTAACCCGTGATCCTCAGGCTACGAATCGAACGTCCTAACCACCTGACCGTGCCACGCCTATCTTTATAGAGTAGTTTTGATACTTCAGTTGTACAGTGACTGAAAGGTATGACGTAAATATTTTAGTCTATTTATATTCAATTTGACACTTAGACGACTCCTGGTGGTTCAGAGCTGATCTTGAAGGTTTATAATTCTAAAGTTCGGCGCTAATCCTTGTGATAGGCACATTTCATCCAGTTTACTGTGCAGGTTTAAACTTGAATACAAACTAACTAATAACTGGATTTATTTGGAAGCCTCTCTATATCATAAGGTAAATGTACAGAGTAATGATTGATAGTTCATTTTTCAAACCACCTATCATCTCCTAAAGATGATACTGCGTTTCCAACCCCCAAAAATAAAGAAAACCATTAGCTCTCCTAGGTTGTCTGCCACTATAAAATGTATTTTCCATTACATCTGGGTCAATGGTGAAATATCCTGTACTTCTTTTCTTACGAAGCTATACAAATATAATGTTCAAAATGAAAGAATATACGTCATCGGACATTGTTATAATTTAACATTTGGCAAGGCTGTCACGTTAAATTATCATATCAAACTACGTTACGTTTTTCTTCTTTCTAACCAATTAAAACATCTTATTCAATATTTTTTTTATTTCACGTTTCGCCGAGACAGATCTACTGAGCTTACGTACCTTATAAAACATATTTCTTAATACTGACAGGACTGGTACGGATCCTATATGTTCCGGAGCATTTAGATTTGTTTTTAATAGAATATAATAAACAGGCATGAAAGTAACCGTGGCCACTACCCACTACCGAAGGTATATTAGAAAAACCAGCCCTTAGAAACAGGATTTGGCCTTCGTTGTCCTTGAACCCTCTCCACAACGCATGCGTGTTGGTTCAGGTATCACATCCTTTTATGGCAAACCGTTCGACAAATTGTGTTGACGTAGATCACTACGCCTGAAGAGCACAAGTTTTACTGGCCAGGGCAAAAGCTAAGCCCACACATTTTTGCTTGTTCCATAAAAGAGCTGTTATCACGTTGCAAATACATGACACACTTACTTTCAAAGAAATAAGAATGGTTTGTCAGACCAAGTGTGCGTTGTGTTTTCTTTATAGCAATGCCACATCGGGTTATCTGCTGAGCCCACCAAGGGGAATCGAACCCTTGATTTTAGCGTATTAGCGGAGGGCTTGTCAGACCAATCTTTATATATTATATCTCTAATTCAATATTAGTACCGAGCGTAATATAAAAATACGGGAATGTTTTCTTTATTATTAATTTAGCTCGTGCGTGAAACCATATTCTTTATATCGTTTGAGTTATCAATAAAACATCGATTGACTCTTGTTTTGACTCCTTGCTTGATATTTTCACTGGAGATTATTAAAATTTTATAAACCCTAGAATGGTGTATTTGTTTGTTTGCTTAGAATTAAGCCCAAAGCTATACAATGGGCTGGCTATCCGTGCTCTGCCAACCACGGGTATAGAAATCCGAATTTTATCGGTGTGAGCCCGCAGACATAACACTGTGCCACTGTGGGGCTAGAATGGTGGAATTTTCCGAAAAAAATTATATTTTTAAGTTGAAGCACGTGCCTAGCGAGGAAACGAACATTAAACTACTTGAATAGTAAATGTGGTGATTGTAATGTTTGAAAATATAAAACCTTCTCAAGATATTTTTATTAGGATATAGTGATAAACAAAAGGATTTAGATTTACACTGAGGTTTTAAAACATGTCGCTTTGTCCCCAGATTTTGCAAAGCATAAAAGTAAAACCATTAATTTAGGAGCCCCCCAGTAATACAGTGGTATGTCTGCGGACATACACACTAAAAATCGGTTTTCGATACCCGTGGTGGGCAGAGCACAGATAGCCCATTGTGTAGCTTTGTGCTTAATTCTAAAACAAACAAACAAATTAATTTAGGAAAATCAACTTGAAATGTTTGCATTTCAAATAAATTTTGTACTAGTTTGCTTTTAATATTCCATTATATTATTCATTATGAATATTTTTTCTTCGCACAAACACAAACAGAAATTAAAAAGGTACCAGTGTTTAAGTTCATTTTTTGCCGCGGCAAACTGGCTCATTAAAAATCGCTGTGAATTTTTTTTTTTCAACTAGAAACTAGAAACTACTCTTAGATCCATCTCTTTACCGATTTGAGATTTAATTACAATCATAGTTATTGAGGATTTCATCTTGTTTATATACCTCCATATATATAATACTGGATTCTTTTGAAACTTTTACTTACATTAATTTTGTCGGGGTACATAATGGTGATTAAATATCAGAGAGCTATCGCTGGTCCACATAAAGTTTCTAAACTACAAATAAAAATAATAACACGTACCACCTTGTATTTTAATGTGTTTTCTCGTTTTACGTATTTATTATATAGTTTTTTTTTTGTATTTTCAATCCATATTAAGCTGTAAAAATACACTTGTTACTCGTGTTAAATTTAACTTGTGACAAATTATTCGTTACCGTTTGAATTAAATATCAATACCTACCTTAATGGATAATATATGTTTTTGTGTAGGTGTTTTAACGTTTTCCTGTTCTAACATTGAAAATACACCTACGAAGTCACATGACAGTCAAGTTCTTGCTAGTAAAATAATTTTAAACCATAAGAAGGTGAACAAAAACTTTTATTTTATCGTTTGATAAAACGATATCACAATATAAATATTATATAATATTTATAATATTATATAATATAAATATTATATTTAGGAACTTTAAATATAATACTTAACATTGAAAATACACCTACGCAGTCACATGACAGTCAAGTTCTTGCTAGTAAAATAATTTTAAACCATAAGAAGGTGAACAAAAACTTTTATTTTATCGTTTGATAAAACGATATCATAATATAAATATTATATTTAGAAACTTTAAATATAATACTTAACATTGAAAATACACCTACGCAGTCACATGACAGTCAAGTTGTTGCTAGTAAAATAATTCTAAAGCATAAGAAGGTGAACACACAAAGTGAAAAGTCACACGTATTAAAAACCTTCTATTTCTCACTCTGTATAATTTATAACTTTGTTTCTTTTTTTTTATACACACGCCGCATGGTAGTTTGTTTTGTTTTTTTTAGTTTTGTGCTAAGCTACACGAGGGCTATCTGCGCTAGCCGTCCCTAATTTAGCAGTGTAAGACTAGAGATAAGGCAGCTGGTCATCACCACCCACCGCCAACTCTTGGGCTACTCTTTTACCAACGAATAGTGGGATTGGCCGTCACTTATAACGCCCCCACGGCTGGAAAGGCGAGGATGTTTGGTGCGACGGGGATGCGAACCCGCGACTCGCACGCCTTAACCCACCCGGCCATACCGGTTCCTGCATATTAGTATAGGAAGGTTTGTTTAGTAGAAGTAGTTAGTATTGTGTTTTTTTTTTTTTCTGACGTTACAAAGAACTAAGAGATATCCTTTTTCCAGGGGTGGAGAGTGGGGGAAGAGTTATGCCTGTGTAATGACATCTACTACATTACTAGCTCAAATAATATTTTTAAACATATTTCCTTACTTTTACGGTCGTATATAATGTAACATCTAATATCTCACTGACATCTTCCTACGAACGTGTATAATTTAACAATTAATAAATCACTTATATCCTTCTCTGTCATGTATAACGTAACAATTATTATACTATTTACATCCTATTGCTGTGTGTAATGTAACAATGAATGCTTCACTAATATTCTTCTACTGTCATGTATAATATAACAATTATTATATTATCTATATCCTATTGTTGTGTACAATGTAACAATGAATATATCACTGATATCCTTCTACTGTCATGTATAATATAACAATTATTATATTATCTATATCCTATTGTTGTGTACAATGTAACAATGAATATATCACTGATATCCTTCTCTGTCATGTATAATATAACAATTATTATACTATTTACATCCTATTGCTGTGTGTAATGTAACAATGAATGCTTCTCTAATATCCTTCTACAGTCATGTATAATATAACAATTATTATATTATCTATATCCTATTGCTGTGTGTAATGTAACAATGAATATATCACTGATATCCTTCTACTGTCATGTATAATATAACAATTATTATATTATCTATATCCTATTGTTGTGTACAATGTAACTATTAATATATCACTGATATCCTTCTACTGTCGGATATAGTTTAACGATGACTGTATTATTAATATTTTCTTTGTTGGATCATGCTTTGGAAGATCATGGAATGGCACTTGTGCTTCTGTGAGATTGGTTGTTCACATGCTAGCAGTACTTTCTGGCACTCTTCGTGTGAAGTGTTCAGACGTGAACATGTAACGTGCGCTGGTCATCGTGTAACAACATCTCAGAATGACACTTATCTTCCCATGTGGTCTTAGTACCTTTTCACTTCCACATATTATGTCTTTTCACAATGATAACAACAACATCTAAGTTCCGATGACCGACCCTTACTCACCCGACATACAGCCCTGACTTTCAACTTGTTTTCGTTTTACACTTCACCGTTTTGGATTCTTTCAATTCTTACGTAATTCTC
Source organism: Tachypleus tridentatus (assembly GCF_004210375.1). Taxonomy (NCBI): domain Eukaryota; kingdom Metazoa; phylum Arthropoda; class Merostomata; order Xiphosura; family Limulidae; genus Tachypleus; species Tachypleus tridentatus. The sequence goes on along the minus strand of NC_134832.1, from coordinate 57,369,974 downwards.
CTATGTTGTTATAGCATTTGCACACAAATCGATTCCAAATACCACAAATTAAACAATAGAAGAAATGCTGAAAGTAAACGAAGACAAGAAACGACATCTGTGGTCTAACATCTTCAATAACAACAGTTTACAATTTACGAATATTATTTCACAATAATATCGAGGTAGACGTATTCACGCGCGCGCGCACATGTGGTTTTCTTATAGCAAAGCCACATCCAGCTTTCTGCTGAATCCACCGAAGAGAATCGAACCCCTGATTTTAGCGTTGTAAATCCGTAGACTTACTGCTGTATCAGCGGGAAACAGATGTATTCGCAATCTTATGACACGTAACTTCGTATAAACACATATACACAATGACGTAACATAAATAGTTGAAATCTTTGAGTAATTCTACTGACATATGACAAACATGTTTCACTCTTCATTCTCAATTAATGAACACAATACATTGTAATCTTCAAACGTAGGAACTTAAAAATAATATTTTAAATAGTGGATGTTTTTTATAATTTTGATTTAATTAGATAGAATTTTTTTTATTAATTATTATAAAGTTATACATGATGACCAGCTGCCTTCCCTCTCGTCTTAAACTACTAAATTATGGACGGCTAGCGTAGATTGCCCTCGTATAGCTTTGCGCGAAATTCAAAAACAAATGAAACAAACGACCACAAAAAAAATATAAAACTAACCGATGATGTTTTTGTTTAATGCAACGAAGCAAAATATTTTTATTATAACAACTTGTGTTATATTTTGTTTTTCACCACTCTCACTCTAAGAAAACAAGACATTTTTCAACTGATATCGAATTTTACACCAAGAACTACAATCACAACAAATAAATATTGGTGAACCGGAAACAAGACTCGTAAGTGTTTTATTTCCAAACTATAAGATTTTTCTCTGTCAAACATTTAACTTTTATTATACCCATCTACATACCTGTGATTTGTTTTGAATTTTGCGCAAAGCCACACGAAGGCTATCTGTGCTAGCCGTCCCTAATTTAGCAGTGTAAGACTAGAGGAAAGGCAGCTGGTCATCACCACCCACTATCAACTCTTTTTGGCTACTCTTTTACCAACGAATAGTGGATTGACTGTTACATTATAACGCCCCCACGGCTGAAAGGGCGAGCACGTTTGGTGTAACGGAGATTCTAGCCTGTGACCTTCGGATTAGGAGTCGAGTGTCTGATACATCTTGCCATGCCAAGCCATATATCTGCGGATGAACGTTTTACCACCAATGGAAGCCACACTTTAAAGTTTCTATTGTTTTGATATAGAATATTAATATTCAGGTGAGATTGTATTTACATGAGTAATAATAACACGTACACGTTTGTTGATGTCATATGGTTACACCTAGTTCGATAAGACAATAAAACTAGCATAAGCGTTTTCAGGTTTAAATGGAAGAGCGGTTTTCCAAATATGTGCATCCAAAGTAGCCACGCCCACAGAAAGCATGCATAGCTGTATTAGATGAATAAAAACGTTTATTTACCGTTATTAGATAACTAATCAATTTATAAATGATATGAAAAATATCTGCTCTCAGAATGGCGTAAGCATAAATCCATTTTCCACAAAGAAAGTTAGTTATCACCACTCTAGTTCGGAGGATTCGAACCCCCAATCCTCAGAATACTAGTCAAGCGACCTAACCACGTTAACATTCCGAGCCAATGAATCTAAGCCATTCACCCTTTTGCATAAATATATAATAATAATAATAATAATAATAATAATAATAAAAGTTTTGATTAAAAATAAATATGTTGTCTCACTTTAAAATCATGTTTTTTATGTGTGAGTGAGTTTTATTTGTACTATTTTTAAAAGAAATTTACCCAAAGAGAGGTTCTTCTAGATACAGTAATACGATACGAAAACTTTAAGGCTTATCTGAGAAATACTGAATCGTCTGTAATCTTTTATTATAGAATCTTAAATCACAGACTCAGAATTTCCGGCTAAAAAAGAATCTCTAATAAAAGGGACCATCTTCCAGGTTGTATAGTAGTTATTATTATATTAATAACGGATGTCATTTCTAAGAGATTAAACATCTATTGCTTTGTACTTAAACGCATCCAATACCTTCTATGTTTTTGTTACTTACACAATGATCTTTCTTTCTCTTTTTTTCTATCTTAATTTTTAATTATCGCTCTATCTTCTGCTGTATGTTCACTTTTATTTTAAATAAAGGTATCAAAATAAGTAAAGCATCGTAAAAAACCGTTTTGTGAAAAAAAATTGATTTGAGTAACTCTGAGTAATACGTCAAAATAATCTGCTTAGCAGTGACTCGTTTTGTCATTTATCTGTCTCGTCCAGATCCAGCATGGCTAGGTGGATAAGACACTCGACTCATAATCTGAGGGTCGCGGGTTCGAATCCCCGTTACATAAAACATTCTCGCTCTTTCAGGCGTGGGGGCGTTGTAACGTGACGCGTCAATCCCACTAATCGTTGGTAAAAGAGTAGTTCAAGAGTTGGCGGTGGTATGTGATGACTAGCTATCTTCCCTCTAGTCTTACACTGCTAAATTAGGGACGGCTAGCGCAGATAGCCCTCATGTAGCTCTGCGCGAAATTCAAAACAAACCAAACTAAAAATGCTCATCCTTTCAGCTGTAGGGGCGTTATAATGTGACGGTCAATCCCACTATTCATTGGTAAAATAGTAGCCCAAGAGTTGGCGGTGAGTGGTGATGACTAGCTGCCTTCCTTCTAGTCTTACACTACTAAATTAGGGACGGATAGCGCAATAGCCCTTGAGTAGCTTTGCGCGAAATTCAAACAAAACAAACTGTCTCGTCCACCTATCAAGAAATACACTCATTCCTCTTTTTATGTGTCCCTCTAGCTGTCTACATTTTCCATAGAAATTTATGCTCGCCACTTATCTGTTAATATACATTAATATTTCTTATCAGTCCAAAATATCAACAAACTAATTCATTGATCTATTTGATCATTAATCAGTGATCACATCATTTATTGTTATTTCAAGCTTTCTAAATAAATTGTTTATTGTGGTGTATCGGAATAAAGATCTGTAATACTCCTTAAGATGGTGTTTCCTTTCTATACATATGTATATTCATCAAATCTGTGTCATTTAAGTCACTTGGACATTTAAAGTAAATACCACAGTGTACTGGTGTCGCCTTTAAAGTTAGCATATGAAATGTAAAGAGAGCAAATAGCATTCTTTTGCCATGTTTGTTTTTGAATTTCGCGCAAATTTGCGCGAGGGCTATTTGCGCTTGTCGTTCCTAATTTAACAGAGTAAGGCTAGAGGGAGATCATCTAGTCATTAACACCCACCGCCAACTTGGGCTAATCTTTTATCAACAAATAGTGGAGGACTGACTGTCACACTATAACACCCTCGCGGCTGAAAAGGCGAGTATGTTTACTAAGACAGGGATTCGAACCCGCGACCTTCAGATTACAAGTGTCTTAACCACCTGGCCATGCCGGACCATAATAGATGAGTATGTGTGTTTTGTTATAGTAAAGCTACTTAGAGCTGTCATCTGAGTCCACCGAGAGGAATCAAACCCCTGATTTTAGATGAACCTCACTAAAGGCGATAATATGTAAACAACAAGATTCAAACATATAAACTTCGTCTACATGCATGTTTGTGTAAGTGTATTTCTGTGTAAGCAATTTGTAAAGAGAATTTTTAACGACTATTTGGAATTAACCTCAAAGCTATACAATGCGCAATCTGTGCTGTAACTACCACAGGTATCGAAACCTAGTTTCTCGCGGTATGAGTCCGCAAACATATCTCTGTGCCACTAGAGGACCTTAAAGAGAAAATAACCAAGCTGTAATTCTGGAGACCACCGGGAAATTTCCTATAGGCATAATATTTCATATAAAAATGATATTTGACCTTCACCACGTGGACACAGACCATATTCAATAAAGCTGTATCCGACAATCGAAAGTCTGCGTAATTTCCATTGCTAAAGGTTCCATCGTAATTCTGTCATGTCCAAAGCATTCCTTCTGTCTTGCATGATCTTCATAACTGATCTAGTGTTTGAGAAAGATAGTTCCTCAACGCCCTTTTAAATATTCCGATTGCATAAGCTCTGTGTCCAGCGTTTACAACGATATGTTTTTGTATGAAATACTATGAATACAGATTTCATTCTGCAGCTACTTGAAATATACTATAGTTGAACAGGAGATATAACTGAAAACATTGTCTTAATAAACCAGTACTTTGTTGGTTTGTTTCCAGATGGAAATTCTTCCTGGTTTTATTGTGAACAATTGCAAGTTGACGTGAACGGCTTTTGTTACTGCACGCTGCGTTCGAACATTCTCATCTCTTACATGATGTTGCACAGTACTTAACACAGTTATGGTACAACTTGTTGCTCGTTTCATTCTGGATGGTCCTGGTGTCCAAACATCATCCATCTTCCTTAGTTTCCAGTATCATTAAGCTCAGTTAACTTTTCCCGGCTTCGAAATTCTAAATTCCTGTTATGAACATATTTTTTAATGATCTAAGTATTTCAATATTTTGAGTTTAAAAATGTTCTTACGTACCGTTCCTTCCCCCCAAAAAATCAGTTTTCGATTTTCGTTACCTAATAAGCGCAAAACAATGCCAAAATATAGTTCCGATACTTTCTGTTCCATCATGAGTTTATATTGGCCATGATGTTTATGTGGCTCATTGATTTTTGTTTCTAAAATCGCTAGAATGTAACATACTCGACCCCTCGTATCTTCTTGCCTTTATTACCATTCAGTGGGAAACCGATATTTTTTCAATCATATATTGAATATTAATTGTTTATCAAACAAAACTATTTTTTTATAATCAGAATACAAATTGTAGACAAAATAACCCACTTCAATTTCTCATAATTTATTCTTTCATATGTATTAGTTGTCCAGAAAAAAAATATCAAAATTTTCATGATGAAACTGAGAAGCTGGATATTGAGTTGGTTTAGTCCAGCATTTGTCGCTTGCAAGGTTTCGTAAATGTCTGCTGTTCCAGCTCTACTCAGAGTACGTTTTGCAACCCCCAAGGCAGCATGGGTAAGAAGGACTTTCGTCTGATTTTCCTCTACGACTTCAAACTTGGACGAAAGCTATCGAAACTGTACGTAACATAAACCAGGGATTTGGCTATGGATCTGTTGCTGAACATACAGTTCAGCGTTGGTTCCAAAGGTTTCGACATGGAGATGAAAGTCTTGAAGACCACGAAGGTCGTGGAAGGAAGTCATCCTTAGATTAAAACGCATTAAGGTCTGTCAGTTGAGACAGACCCTCGCACAACAGTACCTGAGCTTGCAGTAAAGCTAGGCACAAGCAAATAAAGCAATGCCAACCATCTGAGTGCGACTGGAAAGACGAAAAAGTGGGATAAGTGGGTTCCGCACGAGCTGACTGAAGATCAACAAAATCGGATTCATGAGACCTGTCAAAGATGACGCTCCAAAAATTGAACGAACTAGGAATCAAGGTTCTGCCTCATCCACCTTATTCCCCAGACTTTTTCCCAACAGAGTTTCACTTTTTCAAGCAGTTTGACAACTTTTTTAATAACAAACTCTTTCAAAACCAGGCAGCTGCAGAAGAGGCTTTCAGGTAGTTCACTGACCATGGAAACTGATTTCTACAGCAGGAGCACAAACAACATCGTCACACATTGGTAAAAGTTTGTTAAAGCAAACGGTTCTTACTTTGATTAAAGCATGTTTTACAACACTGGTTTATATTTTTCCAAACTTCGCAGTTCAAAAATGGCATTTATTTCTGGACAACCTTATGTAAGCATCACGAACGAGATACTGACTTGCTTTAATTTTCTTATGAATAACACTTAAAACCATTTATTGACAATTTTTAAATTATCGCACGTTTTGATGAAATTAAATATTGCTGACCGGACATGTTTCGAACTTCTATTTTTACACCTTTAAGCTTCATACTTGAGATTATTATGTTCGAATAGAATCGTTGACTAACAACGATAGTTTTATTGTCTTGAAATATGTACTTGTTTTCAGTGTTAGCTGAATCCAAAAATAATGTTAATTTTTACATAAACTAATTATTTTTATTGAAATCAGTTTAAATTTTGTTATGCTTAAAATTTGGACAACCACTGACTATTACTTTCCCCAGGCGATGTGATCGTCTTATCTAACATTCTAGAACTCACGAGAGACACACCGATAGTATATAAACGATTAACAGGCCGCATGACGTGTCATTTCTGGGTAGTATTTATTTGTGCGTGCGCTTTAACTTTAATTTTTTTCTTTTCAATATTATTTATTCCTCGCTATGGCAACAAAAGGTTGTGCGAATGATCCAAACATATAATATTATGTATGTGTTAAGTTTGTCGTAAATTTGTTCTAAATAAGAGTTGTTGTAATTTTTCTTCCAGATTTGTAAAAAAAAAATTCTTATGTGATTGAAAAATATAAATATTGTTCTCGAAACCTACACAACTGAATTATGGGAAAATCCGTTTTTAAAATTGAAATAAAGTTTATGAAATTTAAATTTGCAGGCCTGTGTAATATTATCTAAATATTTTTAGAACATAAGATAAAACCTGTTTTTATCGGCAAAGTGTTTCACATAACGCACAGAAGAAGAATAATTTATCCTACTATGAATTTGTTTCTTTTTTAATTTCGCACAAAGCTACACGAGAGCTATCTGCGCTAGCAGTCCCTAATTTTGCAGTGTAAGACTAGATGAAAGGCAACTAGTCATCACATATCACCGCCAACTCTTGGGCTACTCTTTTATCAACGAATAGTGGGATTGGCCGTCACATTATAACGCCACCACGGCTGAAAGAACCAGTATGTTTGTTGTGAGGGGGATTCGAACCCGCGACCCTCAGATTACGAGTCGAACGCCTTAACCCACGTGGCTATGCCAGGCCTGTACCATGAGACAGTATTATTTGGCACCGAATTTACTCCTTGAATTGTACTGTGAGACAGCATTACTTGGCAATGAATTCACTTCTTGAAATAACAGTAAACTCATGTTTTTTCCTTCATTTACACAGCTAAAATTAAAGTCATGACGTTTGATTTATTTCATTTATTCGCTAGTAGACTTTTGCAGTGGCTTTTCTACTTTCAATTGTAGAGTACTCGTAATATATTTGTTTTCTGTCTAAGTGTAATGGTATGTGTATTGCCGCTGTGGGTCAGCGATGAGTGAAACACATATAACGCTAAAATACAGGGTTTATTTACCGTGGCGGATGGAGCGTAGATAGGATATTGTGTAGCTTTGCACATAAATAAGTAAATAAACCTAATTCAGAACCAAATAAGCAATTTACCAACAATAAGAGATAGAATAACGGAAATATCACTTAAATATTATCTAAAAGCAGAAAATAGAAACAAACTAACGGCATCACTACACAAATTATCCAGTGCACCAACAAAATACATTTCACCTTAGAACATATTTCAAGAATCACAAATTACTCAACAAAGAATGTAAATAAATAAATCCATGTCATTAACATGTATTCCTTTTTTTCTCAGATATCGGACACACGACAGGCAAAACTTTCGGCGCCTGTCCTGTGAAAGTGGGTTTTCTCGGGGCACTCCCGTTTCTCCCCCCCCCACAGCAAAAAACTTAGGCATTGGATTTCTAGATCCCAGGCAACTTTATGGCCAGACCCTGAATCGCGCCGTTTGATTTGATTTGAATTCTATTCATGAATTGTATTCATGTTCACATTTGCTTGACTTCTTCCTTTCGGAACAGGTCTCGGCCTTTCTTTCCGGTGCTTCCTTTGCCTCCACCCAAGACAACATTTAGAGAGACATCCTCCACCCAAAGAGTTAAAAATAATAATAATTATTATTTTAAAAAAACAACAACAACTTATTCCTAATAACAATTCACGAAAGGGGACGAAGAGGAACCACAACGTTCCTGAACACCCCAGTTGGAGAGAGAACTCTTCTGATTCCTCTCTCTCTAAACTAAACCCCTGCCACGTTAGTTTGAGTTTTTTTATTCAGAACAACTTTCCCCAGGCGTGCAGCAACCGATATTGGTTTCTCTACTTTATTACAATAATATATTATTTATCTGTTTAGTACAAATATATTCTATAAACATATAAACAACCTTTAATACTAATATTATTATTCCTGTTTGTTTCATACACTTGGGGATCTCGGCTGAGGATTTCCTCTCTCCAATAATCTCTTCAAAGTCCTTCTAATAGTAATGTTGGATTTAATTTAAAGTTTGAGAAAATTAGTTAAAACTATTAACTGAAAAAGGCGCTCACTTTTTGTTTCTGAAGGTGCACCTACTTGACACATCAGAGCAAATCTTAAACCTTGCAGTGTTAGTGAGCAAACCAACGTTTGATTATGTAACACAACCCTTCAATTTGCTTCAGTACAAATCCGTTTGTTGAGGATTAAAGAGCGTACGATACTACATAAAAATATAAATATTCAAAGTTAGGAACGATTCATTTATGACTATTCAGTAAAGACCGACATGAGAAGTGTTTACTTTTTAAAGAACACTCCTGGGTCGTCTTTATGCGCCCCCTACGGGCCCCGCCTAAGTCTGCGGATTCACACCACTAGAAGCTGGATTTCTGCTCCCCCCCCTGTGGTGGGCAGAAGGAAGATAGGCGTTTGTGAAACTTTGAGTTAATTCCAATCAATCAAACGTCTTTAGTTTGGTTTGGTTTGTTTTGAATTTTCGCGCAAAGCTACACGAGGGTTATCAGCGCTAGCCGTCTCTAATTTAGCAGTGTAGGACTAGAGGAAAGGCAGCTGGTCATTACCACCCACCTCCAAATCTTGGACTACTCTTTTATTAACGAATAGTGAGATTGACCGTCACATTGTAACGCTTCCACGGGTGAAAGAGCGATCATGTTTGGTGCGACGGGGATTCGAAGCCGCGACCTTCATATTACGAGTCGAACCTTCTAACCACCTGGCCATGCCGGGTCCAATAACCTTGTGATGTATATATGTTATTTATTAGTTCCAATTTTAAATGGAAAAAAAAAAGCTGAAGTCTTTAACAAATATATAACTGTTTGATATACAAATAAATATCCAATATAATACTGGTTAATTGCATCTGGAAGTATTTATACAATTCTTACCTCACTTTTATTGGGATTTTCATGTTTACCTTTAGAAATCTGGTCATTTGTTTCATATTTATTATTAAAACTCAAGATAATTAATCAGAGAAAACTAAAACATCGCTTTAAACTAAGCAAAAACCTTCAAATTTTTGAGAGAAAAAACAACAAAAACGTTTAAGTGTTTCTGAGATTCCATGCAATGGCCTTTCAGGATATGCATTTGTCTGATAAATAACCCACATACTTTACATGTTAAGTAAAGAAATGATTGAAATGGTGAGAACATAAGAGAGTTGGTATAACACTACTCTTCACAATCTTCCCAGAATAGGAGGTGCAGATGTTTAAACGGATACTCCTCGCCTCGGAGTTCCATCATGGCGGACGACCGGTTATGGAAATTGTAATGAACGAACAGTGATTTTGGCCATGATACAAGAGAAAACCTGTTAAGCACACTGGACTGGATTGATCGATTTCGACCGTTTAATCATTATTCCCGCATTATATTATCATACAGTGATGTATTTGTTTACCAAGCATCCAGAAATACACGTTTTGTTAATACATCTGAATCACTGTTTATCCTGTAAGACATGAGACCCTTTATCGTTCCAGGAATACACGTTACGTTTTAGTGATATATTCACAAGATGTTCTAAACAAAAACACCAGAATATCTCTTATTATTGTATGATATATTCATAAGATGTTCTAAACAAAAACACCAGAATATCTCTTATTATTGTATGATATATTCATAAGATGTTCTAAACGAAACGATCCGAACACCTCTGATTATTGTATGGTATTTTCATAAGATGTTCTAAACGAAACGATCCGAACAATTTTGTGTAATTATAAATTTAATAATGTTGTTAATAAATTACGTTTAAAGTTTTCGTTAACAGAAAATCTAATAAAATGAATATTTACCTTCACTGCACGGTAAAACTTTAAGATTTTAATAACGTTTCAATCATTTGTTATTCAGGTATTCTTACAATCCAGAGCGAATGACTATAATTTGAACTCACTGGTTGGTTTGTTTTGCACGCAAAAATAAACGATTGCTATCTGCGCTAACCGTCCCTAATTTTACAGTGTAAGACTAGGGGGAAGTCAGCTAGTCATCACCACCCACCGCCAACTCTTGGGCTACTCCTTTACCAACGAATAGCGGGATTGACCGTCACATTATAATGCTTCCATGGATGAAAGGGCGAGCATATTTGATGCGACCGGGATTCGAACTCGCGACCCCCAGATTACGAATCAAGTGCCTTATCCATCTGGCCATGTTGGGCCTAACTCACTCTCATAAAGCTGGTTATCGTTTAGCTATTCTATTCACCATCGTTCATTATATACTAAAAAGTACTTATTTTCATAATATTTCACAAATCTTTAACGTGGCCAGCCGTCCCTAAACGTACATCATAAACGTGTTTGAAAGTTTGAGTGAGTGTCTAGCACTAAGCTGGCTCAAACTTTAAAAATAAACCAATTAATGAATAATCATACGCATTTTCAGAAGTGTCTAATCTTGTTGTTACGTTTCAAACAATGAGCTCTTGTTTTCAACTGAAGAAAATAATTCTCTATTTACTTTAATAATAATTATTTCGTAAGGAATTGAACTTTTTTGTCTCGTTTAATTCAAAAGGACATTTGTTGCGTGTCAGATGAGCCTACGTTAAAGGGATATTTGTCGAGTCACGAGTACTGCGTATGTTCTGTTAACATTCAACCTGATCAGCACGCGTATATGACGTGTCAACGTCTTTAGTACTTGAATAAAAAATCTTCAAGATATGAATAAGGTACGGAAGTATCAAACTGTATTTGTAACTATTTGCTTGTTTGAGGAGCGTATTCCTTTCGACCATTACACATACCTGAAACACAGTTTGTACTACGGCACAATAACCTTACAGATTAACTATAATGGTATTAATAATTAAAACTAGGTAACGAATCTTTAATGCAAACTTCGATACCAATTTGACAGAGATGGGACCGGTATGGCCAGGTGGGTTAAGGCGTTCGACTCGTAATCTGAGGGTCACGGGTTCGAAACAAATCAAACCAATTGACGGAGATGACTCCTCTTGTTATGGGTTAGCTGGTCCTTCCGTTGTATTGTAATGTTCTTGCAGTGCACAAGGGCTATCTTCGCTTCTTGCAGTACTAGGAGAGGTATTTTTTTTTTTTTGTCTAGTATCGTGCATGCTGATGACATTCTATTCGGTCGAGAATATTAATTACAAGTATGTTATTCACGAAATAACAACTGAAATTGTTAAAGATTTATTATTTAAATCAACACTGAAACCCTAAACTTTATATTTCGGGTGAAAAATTTGCCAATACTAGTATTTTGCGATTTCGAGACTTTAAAAGTACTATAAATAAGATAATTCAGGGTAGTTATTAGTTAATACTGTCTTCGGTAATGTTATGAGACAGAGGACAGTCTAAAATGAATTGTTTAAACTCTTGTAAGCAAAATGCCACAAAATCTCTGTATCGTTCGCTTCAGGTGTTGTTTTTTTTTGTATACCAATAAATTACATTGGGTCACATCTACACACTGTTTCATTTCTGATATTAAAATTCTTAGCAGTTAAGCTGGCATATTTCAAAGGTACGAAAAGCGCTAAAGCTGCTAAAAATAAGATGTAGTTCTTCGCTAATGTCCGTGGCCCGGCAAGGCCAGGTGGTTAAGGCATTCGACTCTAATCTGAAGGTCGCGGGTTCGAATCCCGATCGCTCCAAACATGCTCGCCTTTTCACCCGTGGGGATATTATAATGTGACGGTCAATCCCACTATTTATTGGTAAAAGAGTAGCCCAAGAGTCGGCGGTGGGTGGTGATGACTAGCTGCCTTCCCTCTGGTCTTACACTGCTAAATTAGGGACGGCTAGCGCACAAAGCCCTCGTGTAGCTTCGCGTGAAATTAAAAAACAAGCACTAATGCCCCCCAGCAGCAACTCTGAAGGGTTAGTAACACTTATAATTGAGATTTAGTACCCATGGTGGGCACGGCATAAACCGACCATTGTGTTCCTTTGCGTTTAACAGCAAGTAAAGGAATTCACAAAGAATTAAAAAAAATAGTAAACTTAAGAGATGTATCAGAATGAAAGTGTTTTCTATCTTTTATTTTAAATATTTACATTAGATTTGAAGATTAACACAATCCAATCATACGAATTAGTCATTACCCTATAGATGTATAAAACACATATAAATTATTTTTAGACTTTTCCCCTGGATACTCAGAACAAGTATAATCATATTATAGATACGTCATTTGTTGACTCGTATCTTAGAACAAATGTGATCACATCATACAAAGCTTGTATTTCAAAACTCTCTAATTGAAATAGTTACACATATATTTAAATTTTATTTTATTGTTTTTTGTTTTTTGAATTTCGCACAAAGCTACTCGAGGGCTATCTGTGCTAGCCGTCCCTAATTTAGTAGTGTAAGACTAGAGGGAAGGCAGCTAGTCATCACCACCCACCGCCAACTCTTGGGCTACTCTTTTACCAACGAATAGTGGGATTGACCGTCACATACTAACGCCCTCACGGCTGAAAGGGCGAACATGTTTGGCGCGACGGAGATGCAAACCCGCGACTCTCGGATTACGAGTCGCACGCCTTAACGCGCTTGGCCATGCCGGGCCATTTTTTTTTTTTTTTAACTATCATGAAGACAAAATACAATTCATAATATGAGATCCCTTTAGACTCTTAAATGTATGTTAAATGTGGGTACAAACGTATATACGAGGGCTGTTCAAAAAATACGCGGACTGACGTCATAAAACAAAATGTATTTAGAAGTTACAGGTCTGGGACCCTTTCAAAGTACTCTCCTCCCCAACGCACACACTTATCTCAACGGTGTTTCCACTTGTTAAAACAGTCCTGGTACACTTCTTTTGTAATGTCCTCCAGCTCCTTCGTCGCATTTGCCTTAATCTCGGGAATCGTCTCAAATCTTCTTCCTTTCAAGGGTCTTTTGAGTTTGGGGAACAAGAAAAAATCGCAAGGAGCAAGATCAGGTGAGTAGGGGGGGTGGGGAAGAACAGTGATCGAGTGTTTGGCCAAAAACTCACGAGTTCTGAGGCACAAATTTCGCAGTAACGCGGTGCATCTTCAATTTTTCGGTCAAAATCTCGTAACAAGATCCAACTGATATTCCACACTCTTCAGCAAGCTTCCTGACAGACAGACGTCGATTTGCCCGCACCAGGGTGTTGATTTTGTCGACGTGGAAGGACGTCCAGGACGCTCATCATCTTCAATGGACTGTCGACCATCCTTAAAACGTTCAAGCCACTTGAAACATGCCGTACGCTTCATGGCAACATCACCGTAAGCCGTGTTAAGCATAGCAAAAGTTTCAGTCGCAGATTTTCCAAGTTTAACACAAAATTTCACAGCAAGTCGTTGCTTTTAAGGTCATTCATTCTGAAATCCGCCAAACGAAAAAAATCGCACTTCACTTAAAACCGCGTAGCTAATACACAAATGAAGATATCTGCAATCGGGAAATGGCGTCGTAATCAGCTGATCTGTGCAAACCTAGCGACACCAAGCGGATTCCCCTGGAACCAACTAGAGCCGCGCAATTTAACAGTCCGCGTATTTTTTTAACAGACCTCGTATATATATAATGCACCCTGTATCTTTATTGTATTTTTCCTTATAGTTCATGTATCGAGCTCACGACATATTTCTGCACGAAATAGAAAGTCAAGAGATACACTGACAATGATTTAGTTCATAAGCTTAATAAAGTGAATTACGTCACGGCCAATGAAGCAAGTAATAAGTTTCATTCGTAATACAAGACTTAGTTGAAAAGGATTCAGTTAGATGATTTCAAAAACGCACACAGTTCAAAAATGAATTGATTCAGATAAATTTTGTTTCATAGAGAAAAAAAAAGACATATGGGCTTAAAACAAATGTGTGGGGGTAAGACGTCTGCCAAAGTTTTCTGGGTGTGTAAGTTTTGAGTTTAACATCCAGTTGATATCAGTGAATATTAAAACTTAAATCGAATAAAATAGGCTCTTTTTTATATATATATTTAAGTTACGTTGCTTAGAGGTTAAAAAAGGTGCTGGTCAAAGACCGGCTAGATTTCACCTCCTTAATAGTGATACATACCGAGCACATTTAGGTCTGGCCTGTTTAGTTACTCTCGTCCCGGGTACAGAACACGTTAAACAAGTTATCGACCAATCATAGCCACGTACCTGCTGTGTGTTCTGTTGTTCTGGGTCCTACGAAGGTAGGACAGGAAGACAAAGTTTTCTTTCAGAAGCTAGCCAGTGTTAGAGACTGCAGCAGCAGAAGCGAAAACGTGAACCATTCGACTTCAGGTTTAGGTTGATAAAGTGACCAGTGCAGACTCGGGAGTATTGGAAAGAGAGATAGCGCCTTTAAAAGAAGTTGTATGTTATGTAAAGTTAAAGATAACGTAGTAGTGATGAGGAAATGGGGTAATCATCGCAGTCTGTGCCTTAACAATCGAGTTGAGCTATCGGTTAAAGCAGGTAAGATAGATAAGGTTGTGTTGTTTGAAATGGTTTGATCTGAGGGGATCCATCATGAACCTCGAGATCTGCAGACCTACATAAAAGTTACATCTAGTAGAAACTGGATGTCAAATCTTCTATATTGCGTTCAATGTCTTTTGTGCCCCAAACGTTATTTGTTATTTTAAATATAGTTTCAGTTGTGATTTATTTTTATGTGAATGTCTCCGAAAACATTTCAAAGTTGTTGTTTTTTTTTTCCGTTTGTTTTGAAACTGCTTTGATGATATGGTAAATAAATGGTTAAAGTAGACACAACACGTTTGCTTCCTTCAAATGTGTTGTTTTCGTAACAAAGATAAAATGTTCGTTAATGCAAAGCCGCTTATTTATGACTCTGTGAACTTTGTGCATTGGTAGGACAAAAAATTAATAGTACGATCAACGTGGATGGCTAAGTTTGCGCTCCCTCTATCGCGCAAACTTCTTAACCGGTTGACCTTCAGATTTCTATAATTGCATAACTTCACAATTTATTTACCTAACGAGACGAAAACCACTGGAAATTCACGCTCAAATAATTTTTATATTAATAAAAATTTCGTGATCAGAACTTTTATCTATTATACTTTTGATAACAGTTTTAGTCGAAACTTGTTTTTCTTGGCGACGGATGAGGGGGGGGGGTTCTTGTTATTATTTTAAAAAGAATTATTTTTTTTAATTGTAACGAACAAAATTTAAAGGACTCCATTTATACTGATTTTGTTGCCGTTTCTACAAACCTCCGGCTGAATGTGGGGCCTAGACTGAATCGTTTGTGACCTAATTGTTCGTACTAGTTCATAGCTTGCGACGCGCTGCCACGTGGAATCGTGCTCACGGTAAAGGAGTGACAGTCAAGCCCCATTATTCCATCAGATAAGTGCTTTACAGTAGATACTGTTGACTAATTTATCAACAGTACTTTATCAGTTTAAAATTACTGGCGGTGTGCATAAACATCTGATAGTCAAACGAACTGAATTTGACTGACTGTAGTTACGAGAAGGGATAACCCCCCAAAAAAAAAAAAAAAAAAAAAAAAAAAAAAACAAACAAACATTGTAACACTTGTGTGAAAGAATAACTCCTGACCATAATATTCCGAAAAATAGAAGATGTTAATTATTTATAAATTCTCACGTAGCTCGGCAGTAAACTGGAGAGCTTATAACACTAAGTCCAAGGTTCGATCCTCCACAGTAAAGAGAGTGCAGATGACGTATTGTGCATCCATGCGTTTAAACTCGAGCAAATATTATGCGCTAATTACTTAATATAGAATATTAATGTTTTGTTTTATCACATTATAAATATAACATCCTGGGTTTTTGAAGACATGAATGTTGAAACGTTATTTTATCTCTAACATGTGTATGATATACAAATTCATTTTTTTTTCTTTTTTAAATATTCAGTAAGATTTATGATAATTGCACTCATTGGCGTTTACTTTCAAACGTTTTGTTTTTGTATTTAAATAAATTTTGGATCAATTCGTGTGATTTTTGTCACGAGAACTGCCCCGTTTCTAAATATACCTGAACCCCCAGCAAGAGGGTTTATCTCTTGAGTGGATACGGTGTGATATTGATGATGCAGCAGTGTGGAAACAATAGTCTATTTGTCGAATCCCTTTCCAACTCGAAGAGGTTTAGCTTATCTGCTCAGAATTAGAGATTGTTAGCATAGCTAGTATTTATGTGACTTTGGGCGAGAACCAGGGGCGGACAGCAGTTTTTTTTTTTTTGCATCCTCTGATGGCACGAACGATAAACTTTATGAAGTTTGTAAAACTAAAATAGACACAATGATATCTCATTGTGTAATTTACACTTAACGACAAAGAAACAAATTTGCTTGTCACTGTTTAGAAACGGGAAGATGTCAAATAAACTACACATCAATAGGTTTCTGACGCTTTTGTTCACGTATCAGATGTACTTACAATTTTCTGTTTGTTTCAAATAGAGAAGTGGATGCTGTCTAGCAATGTTTGGAATCGGTTTTAGGTGCAATTTTTTAATTAATTGATTAATTAGAAAAAACTTTTCATGCTTCAAACAAAAATTTTGTGATGAGGAGACATCCATTTGAATTAAAAATTTATCTCGAGACAGCTCGTGTGGTTTATTAATATAAAGTTAGATAACAATATTTAGACTTCAAGTCATTATACAAGTTTTAATGCCCATACCAGCCGTCTCGAGATACAACAAACATTTATTTTTGGTTGTATTTTTGTACTTAAATGCAACGCTATACAACGGGCTATTTGTGCTCTGCTCACCAAGGGTATCGAAACTATTTCTAACGTACGTGAGGGAAGCTTTATTTACTGAAAAACTTTATTTTGTTTAGAATAATCTTGTTTATTAATTCACAGTATAGTGCACAACGAAAATACGTGTGGATAAGACTTCTCTTGAAAACTTGTAGTTTTACCTATAACAACACTCGTTGTGAAGAACTGACAAACCTATAATAACAAAAATGAATAAACAAAGAAAAAAACTGGAACAACTCGACAATTTTTTTAAAAAAAGTAATTTACACTGTGGTTACTATTGTAATGGCGGGAATTATATTGACACTAAGTTTGTAATGGTTTTGTCTGTATGTTTGTTTTGAATTTCGCGCAAAGCTACTCGAGGGCTATGTGTGTTAGCCGTCCCTGATTTAGCAGTGTAAGACTAGAGGAAAGGCAGCTAGTTATCACCACCCACCGCCAACTCTTGGCCTACTCTTTTACAAACGAATAGTGGGATTGACCGTCACATTATAACGCCTGCACCGGTGAAAGGGCGAGCATATTTGGTGCGACAGGGATACGAACCCATGACCCTCAGATTACGGGTTTTGGGAAAGACGTGTGTTACTTGGGACTTGGTAACCAATAATGTCATAAATAGAAAGGTATTTTAAAATCTCACTATTTCTATGGCCAAGACATGTTTAGAATGTCAGTAATTATACCTTATTAAAGAGAAAAGAACAACTGTGTAAAAGGTATAGAATAACATAACTTTCAGCTGTGAACTTTATATTTATTAAATGAAGGACCACCGTATAAGTTTATCGCTAACAATTTTCAGCTATTAGTTTATTTTTCTTGATGCAGTAGCGCCGTATAGGATTACCACCATGCTAAAACATTTCATCTGCTAGTTTAACCTAATTTATTGTTCCAGCTTTACTCGGTTTTCTATTTCCGCAAAACCGAATTAATTCAATCGTCCTTAATTCGCATAGAAGTTGAGGATTGCTCATGCACTGCAGACTCTGACGTCACCAAGAAAAGAAAAGAATCGACAACCTTTTTATTCTTTTTTCATAGTTGTGGAGCTTTTAAGAAGTACATAGAAGCTAATAATCTGACAAAACCACTTCCACAACATGTGGAACTCGTTACATAATTGGTGTGTGTAATATGTTTCTTATAGCAAAACCACGTCGGTCTGTCTGCTGACTCCACCGAGGGGAATCAAACCCCCTAATTTTAGCGTTGTAAATCCGGAGACATACCGCTGTACTAGGGGAGGACACATAGTTGGTTAGTTAAACCACTGATTCAGTAAGTTCTCTGCTTCAACTTGCATCGATAGCCTTTATATTACGTGCGTGTTTCCTTATAGCAAAGCCACATCGAGCTGTCTGTTGAGTCCACCGATGGGAATTTTAGCGGTGTCACACCAAACATGCTCGCCCTTTCAGCCGTGGGGCGTTCTAACGTGAAGGTCAATCCCACTATTCGTTGGTAAAAGAGTAGCTCAAGAGTTGGCGGTGGATGGTGATGACTAGCTGCCTTATTTAGTCTTACACTACTAAATTAGGCGACGGTTAGCGCAGAGAACCCTCGTGTAGCAATGCGCGAAATTCAAACCGATCTTAGTACATAACGGGCGTAGCTTTCTGACACGTTGTATGTACATTTTGTGTAAATGTCTGTTTTGTTTTGTTTTCTACTTGTGATAGAAATTGATAAGTAGTGGATTAATAATTTAATAAACAAGATATTTAAAACAAAATCTATGTTCATTTTCAGCTTCGTATAGCTGGCATGCTGTCTAAATCCATTTAGTAAACATTGTTCTCCTTTACTAGGCTTTCAATCCTGTGGGTTTATTTAATTCGTATATTAAAATCTATTTCTTGTTCACTTTGAACTACTGGTATTATTTTCTCCGATACGATAGCAGTAAGTTTATGGACTTGCAAACCTAATTAGAATCCAATGTTTGATTCCCCACGATTGATTATGTTCTAAACTAACAAATATCTCATTTTATTTCATAAAATAAGTTATAATGTTCGTTGTCTTAAAGTTTAATGTTGAATTTCACTCGCTAACATTTCTAATCGTTGTTAACATTACATGGAGGTAACGGAGATTCGTGTTACACATTGTTTGTTTGAACATGAATCGCTGGCATGTTTAATTCTTGGGTCAATGAATGAAACGTTTCCTCAAGGATCATGGTGTAATGTAACATTATGGAATGGTTTCTATTCGATATATTCTTGTCTATATCTTTTTAAAGAACAAAAACATGGCAAACCCAAAACACATTAATGTAATAATTGAACATCTCGACTGCTGTTGTCCTCTACCGGCACAAAATCGACTCGTTGTCCATTCGCAAAATTTGTTATTGAAACTTTACTCTTGGGGTCTTTTTTGGGTAAATTTGGGGGTCTTTACTAGCATACACAATGGGCGGGGAAATAGGCTTACAAAAGTTAGGCTAGTTTGTAAGAGATATTCTATCAGTGGATGGAGGAAAATAGCTCTTGCAAGCACCCCCCCCTCCGTCTTCCATTTTTCCTCTCCCTTCCTTCACCTTAGTCGGAGCCTCCGGCTAAAGTGAATATAGGAATGCAGTTTCGGCGGCATTCCTCTCGTCTTACCGGTCTCGAGCCATCCCGAGTGGTTCATGGAAAAGCACGATAAAATCTTACGCATCTTTCTCGTCACTGCATGCGTCCTCAATCACGTGCCAGCAAAGGCAAAAAAAAAAAAAAAAGCTAACCTTCGATCCCAACCTACAGCAACTAACATCTCGGCGCCATGATGGTGCCTTGTTCAAACAGGTACACTGGAGCAGCTGTAACAAAACCTTTTACAAACTGCATTCTTCGGTAGAGACATGTATTCCATTTTTATCCAGCCGTATTGTTCAATGTTAAAAGTATAAGAACTTGGTTCTTATAATGTTACAAACTGAAATTCTCGTATACTAGCATACTTTATATTATTATTGTGTGGGCGTATAATGTAGACAACCCTAATAGTTTCGTACAGATGACCAAACAATTCGCTTGTTCATAAAATGAATTCGCATCTTTGACTAAAACGCCTCATCTATTTAACAATGAAGTTATATTTGAACTGAAGAACCTTATTTATATTAATCTATTATTACGACATTCAGAGTTAAGTAACATTAACTGTATTTGTTGTGTTTCAAGTTAACGTCCATTGTTTTTCCTGGTCTTAACTTTGTATGTAGCTTGCTATTAATTGTTTAATATATTCTCCTACTGGTAATGAATTTACGTGGTATTAAACAAGGAAAACCATTTTCAAAAATCGTGGTTCTTATCCACTTGTTAACCCTTGATGTAATGAAGTCTCAAAGCCACTACTTTTGTCTTTTAATTTTCAAAATGTCCATATATGAACTCGCTAGTGTCGCTATCTATAAATCCTTTCGTTGTGATTTGTATTCAAAATTTATTATTTTGAAACTCGGCAGTCTCTAAATCCTTTCATGGCCAGGCATGGCCAGGTGGTTAAAGCGCTCGACTCGTAATCTGAGGGTCGCGGGTTCAAATACCCGTCACACCAAACATGCTCGCCGTTTCAGCGGTAGGGGCGTTATAATGTGACGGTCAATCCCACTATTCGTTAGTAAGAATAGCCCAAGAAATGACGGTGGGTGGTGATAACTATCTGCCTTCCCTCTAGGTTTAACTACTATATTAGGGATGGCTAGCGCAGATAGCTCTTGAGTAGCATTGCGCGAAATTCAAATCGGCCAAACAATATCCAAATATATCTTGACAACTACACGTGCATACACCGTGTCGCTTCATTTCATGTAACGATATTTATTACAAGCTGTTTTGTGATGCTTAAGATCAAAGAAACTAATAGGTGTCTACCGGCTTTTTGTAAGTAAACCACTTGATGAAAGATCAAAGCGGGCTTGTGATGCTTTCAAGCAAACTGTAGGGTTTTGGAGTTTCTTTCAAGATTTTGTTACGAAAGTAAAATGCACGCAAAATGATTTGAACATTGTTTGTAGCCCGCTCCTGCTAAAATGTGTGGTCCGATACTCCAGTTGGAAGGAGCTCAAACAGTCCACGTGTAACAGACTTGAGGTAAAAGAAAAAAACTGCCTGGGAGGCGGTTCATACAACGATACTTCGCCAGAATCCTTCTTGTGTTTTAATAAGCATATTGACATCCTAACATCAATATTATTATGATACAAGTTTACTTTTCAGGATATAGAAAACAAATCGCATTATAAAAAAAACAAACTATGGTAATAACTTATTAAACTAGCAACATTTCGAGGAGAAAAAACAAGTTTGTATTCTAAAGGAAATTGCAGAGGATTTCTTATCCAGCTGTTGGTGCGTGCCTAAATGTCTTTTACAATACTATATATTGTTTCTTAAGCAGGCGATGGTTCTTATTTAATTTCGTACAGATTAGATCATATCTAATAATAGTACTGTTGTAAGGTTTCTCGGGCAGGTATTGGTTCGTGTTCATTTGATACAACAACGCAAAATTGGTAACCAACG
This sequence comes from Tachypleus tridentatus, assembly GCF_004210375.1. Classification (NCBI taxonomy): domain Eukaryota; kingdom Metazoa; phylum Arthropoda; class Merostomata; order Xiphosura; family Limulidae; genus Tachypleus; species Tachypleus tridentatus. The sequence goes on along the minus strand of NC_134832.1, from coordinate 57,348,364 downwards.
GCTTTAAATTTTCCCTAGCTAGAAATTCATGTTTTCTCCCTCTTCTATAAATTGTGAGAACAAATTAATTTCGATATTGCTAAGAGCAACTTCCCGCTGGCCTCTTCTGTATATAGTTTGTACGGTGTTTTCAAATATTGCATTAAATTTCTGTCAAAAACTGTTGTTCCTGATAATTAAAATCCGTTCGTAGATTTTCAAGCTGAAAATGGAATATAAACCAGAAACCTGCTGCCTTCATCTCGTTCTGCATGTTTTAAGTTATGGCCACGAATACGAAAGCCTTTTTATCTGACAAATGTAAACACAAAAATAATATTTTAATTAACAATAAAATTAGAGTAGGAATTGAGTACCAAAATTAGGGAAACAAGGTAGGAAGTGACGTAATAAAATGTCAAAACCTGATTGGTATTTAACACGCTGCAACTTCAAAGTAGGCGTTGTCATCGCTCTATCTATTGCGATCAATCTAATTTCAATCAAGTTTTATCAGTATCTAATTTTTTTCCTAAATACCCAGAAAATTTAACATGCTCCAAAAACCGATAGTTTTGTTAGCATTCTGTTAACCAACCCCCTTACCAGTCAGTTAGCTATGTTTCCCATAGTTAAAGTATGACTAGGGGAACTTTCTGTGTCTCTTCCAACATCAAACTCGCACCTTTGTTTTTTATAATGTCTTGCATTTCGTCAGACTCGTATAACTTGATTACATACGTGCACCTGTACTTGGTTGCTGAAACAAAGTTTATAAACGTGTATCTGAGAACGGCTGCTATGAATATTAACACTTATTGATAAGGAGAGAACAACGTTTCGATCTTCCTAGGTCATCTTCAGGTTAAAGTTTGAATGTGACCCAGCCCTGCTATCTTTATAATGCATCAGAACAATTTACTTTAATTATAATTTATCAGCAGACAGGTTAACTACAAAGGAATACAATTTAAATTACTTCTTTATCGACAATTTTTGTTTTAAATTGAGCCACGCTATCATTTACTACCACGTGGTAAGTAATCACTAGATTAACAGTTAAGCCTAATATCAGCTTTGATACTAGGCATTACTTTAGTTTAGCGACGTATAGGGTTAATACTATACGAGTACGTGTATAGAAGTTAGGCTTAATTAAGTTTTTTGTTTTGTTTTTGAATTGAGCCCAAAGCTACTCGAGGGCTATCTGTGGTAGCCGTCCCTAATTTAGCAGTGTAAGACTCGAGGGAAGGCAGCTAGTTATCACAACCCACCGCCAACCCTTGGGCTACTCTTTTACCAACGAATAGCGGGATTGATCGTACCATTACAATGCCCCCGCGGCTGAAAGGGCGAGCATGTTCGATGCGACCGGGATTCGAACCCGCGACCCTCAGATTACGAGTCGAACGCCTTAACCCACCTGACCATGCCGGGCCGGTTCGAGAAATTAAGTACGGAGAAAACTTGTGATTTTCGGAAATCGACAGAATGTAAGCAGGTTGTAATGAGCTTATAAAGATCGAATTTATATTCATTAATTTCAGATAAATGTTAATAATTGTATTAGTTTATGAGAATACATAGCTTTTAATCGTGTGCGAAGATTAACTTCCTTTAGGCTTAATAGAAGTTTTATTGTGCATGATCTAATTCAAATAAGTTTTTGAATTATTCGGAAATCCAAAGATTCATTTCACTTCGGACAGTTGTCTAAGGATTTTTAGGCTTAAAACATTAGAAACGTTATTGTAAATAGTTATTTTTATTATTATTTACATTTCAGATGCGGAACAAGACTAGGGAACCATACTGTAGTAGTAGTCTTTAAGACCGTTTTATAACTAAACATTTTGAGACTGCAAGTATTTTATATCACGAGTTTAAAATAAGTAAAATGGACATATCTTACGACCTCATCCAGGCACTGTAAGTTTACATTACATTTCGTTAAATGTTGTCTTGGTCTGAAACTTGAAGTACATTCTTTTAAATGTAACGTAACATTTAACCCTCATTTACATTAAAAAACAACAAACAAACAAACAAAAAAATAATGTTGCGAGTTCGTTTATTATTGGGTGGGATCTTTTTTTGCACTTGAAAAATAATATATACCGTACATTTAAAGATAAATCACCTTATTTCTCTGAGAGAATATTGTTTATCACAGGCAGTTTAGTCGCAGACGGTCCAGCATGGCCAGTTAGTTAAGACTCGTAATCCGAGGGTCGCGTGCTCGAATCCCGATCGCACCAAACATGCTCGCCCTTTCAGCTTTGAGGTCATTATAATGTGACGGACAATCCCGCTATTCGTTGGTAAGAGTAGCCCAGGAGTTGGCGATAGGTGGTGATGACTAGCTGCCTTCCCTCTTGTCTTACACTGCTAAATTAGGGATGGCTAGCGCAGATAGCCATCGAGTAGCTTTGCGCGAAACTTGAAACAAATAACACTCGTAGTCCTAACTTCAGATATGTTTTAAAATAACGTTTGACAGAGCTTTCAGAAACTAACGCACTAATCCCCAAACACAAGACCTTAACTTTACCCTTCAGTTACAGATACACACTAATTCCCACTGTCAAAGTGGCAGTAAAACAACTAAATCACTTAATATTTCAATGCCTCGCTAGTTTTTCTATTTGGAATATACAGATTTGGATGAATGCAAATTAGAACAGCAGCTAAGAAAGTGAACATAATAATAAACAAAAACTTGCGCTTATACTAAAAAAATTTCTTCACTACCTTGTAGTATATTTTAAAAAGAATTAAAAGCAGGACACGACTACAGAAATCCATTACGAATTATTACCTCAATTATTCACAAACGTGTGTCGAAATCTAATGCCATAAAGTAACAGCTACAGTATTGTTCGAACATTGATTAATAACCTGTCGTAAAACGTTTCATTTAATTGCGAAAAGGTAAAACGAAACGGTCCTACGTGACAGCAACGTAATGAGTATAATCCCAAAATTAACACGTTTCTCGAAAATGGAATAATTCGAATTCCACTTTATTCGAAAGCAAGAAGCTTCAATGTATATTACTGGTTTCCCCAGGTCTTCAAATCCGTATTAAAGTTAACCCAACGTATAAAAATACAACTTAGCAACTGATATTAAATATAAAATAAATGTTTGTCGACCTTTTACCCTAAAGTCTGAATAGTATTTTTGTATTTTTCGGATTTCTCGCAAAGCTACACGAGGGCTACTTGTGCTAGCCGTTTCTAACATAGCAGTGTAAGACTGGAGGGAGGGCAGTTAGTCATCATGTACCAGCGCTAATTTTTGGGCTACTATTTTGCCAACGAATAGTGGGATTGGCTTAGCCATATAACGTTCCCACGTCTGAAAGGGCAAGCATATTTTGGTGTGACGGGGATTTGAACCCACATCTCTCAGATTGAGTTGTGCGCCATAATCGCCTAGTAATGCTGGGCCCATCTGATTTGTAAATGACTTACGTGAACTTTGTAATAATTAATGCACGTAATCTAGTCACGTAATAACAGTCGTTGAAAATGTGTATCAACAATGCCTTGACGATCACTTTGTTTGTCGTACCTAGGAAGTTAGTTTTGCACTGGTATTGAACAAAAGCCAGTGAAGGCACTGGATATGGCAGATTTAGCGTGCTTGACGTATTATGAGTGTTTTAGTTTTTTTTTGCTTTAACTCAAATTCTAAGAATTACATATAATGTTGTTGCTGTATGGCGGCGTAGGACGTCTGGTTTACAAGTTTATTGCTTGTGTTGTCTAGATATAGTCATAGGAACATAAATATTAATGAAAAATGTTTACATGTGGAAAAACTTCCACGAGGACTGTGTTAATGAAGTGTTTTTTTTGTGTGTTTTTTTGTAGAAATAAAGTTCACAACTTCTCATGAACTTGGCACGCTTCAAGGTGTATTCACAATATCCAAGTGCACTGTTATAATCTTTTAACATGTCCAGAAAAACTGTAGTTAACAGAATCGCTGGCTATTCTTGTCTGATCGAATAATAGGATCTGACCTTTCACTCCGGAATTGGGCCCGGCATGGCCAGGTGGTTGAGGCACTCGACTCGTAATCCGAGATCGCGTGTTCGAATTCCCGTCACACCAAACATGCTCGCCCTTTTCACTGTGGGGGCGTTATTTAACGGTCAATCCCACTAAGAGTTGGCAGTGGATGGTGATGACCAGCTGCCTTTCATCTAGTCTTACACTGCTAAATTAATTAGGGACGGCTAGTAAAGACAGCCCTCGAGTAGCGATGCGCAAAATTCAAAACAAAACAAACCACTCCGAAAGTAATGTCAGAAGCGCATTTTTGCAGCAATAAGCCATAAAACATGAATCCTGGGATTCATAGTGCGATCGCGCTAACCTCTGTACCAAAACCAAATCTTGTTTTTAACCAAGCCCAGTGGCATGAGCGGAAGTAGTTACGATTATTAACTATACCAGTAAATTTATAGGTAAAACAAACTGTTGTAGTTTGATATTTCGTGGCAAGATGAGCAGCTTTATGAATTTTTCCAGAATGCATTATTTTATCGTCAGTTAACCTAATCATTCATTTTAAACCCCCTGAAAAAACACAAAAAAAACAAGACTCGCACACTTCAACTAAGTTGTGTTCAATCACTACTGGTTAAAATTTTAATATATAATGTAATTTTTATTTTTGTAATCTTATTAGCTAACATAAACTGTGCGGGAAACGAGTCAAACCCTACTTTTATAAGCGTACTAAATAAATAACCAATAAGATCAAATGGCAAGTTGTGTGTTTTTGTTGTAATTCATATCAATGAAGGGAAATTTTTCAAAACGGTTTCACGTTTGTTGTACATATGAAACCTGGAAATCTCAAATATTCCTCCAGGGTTTCGGAAGATTTATTTTGAATAAACATGCATATCGGATATGAATTACACTATGTAACATAAACATTGTTCCTCGATAGTATGTGTTTGTTTATGTTGTAAAAGTACAGAAAATAGCCATTATTCCCTTCCAACTTTTGTTTTCGTGACCTGAATAATGAAATTTAGAAATTAATCTATTTTTTATGTAAAAACAGGCAAATTTGCACATTTTCATTAACATAAGGTCTGAATAAAACAACATATGAATCAAGATTTACATGTATTTATACTAAAGTTATATAAAAATGTTTAGAAGTGGGTAGTTTTTCGAGATTGTAACTGTAATGTAAATTACTTTCACGTATCAGCCCCCAAATATAGTCTCCAATCATGTTTTCGTTATACGCTCCCAGGTCACAAAAGCAAAGTTCGAAGACAGAAATAGGTCTTTTCCATTTACCTCAGGCATAAATAAATGGGAAAATGCCACTTTCTGTCCACAAACAAGAAAAAGTTAAATTTGTTACATAAATTATCCGTTACTTGCCAATGGAGATAAGCCACGCTTATTTTATTATAATTGATTTCTGAATTAGTGTTTGGTTGTTTTGGAATTTCGCGCAAAGCTACACGAGGGTTATCTGCACTAGCCGTCCTTAATTTAGCAGTGTAAGACTAGAGAAAAGGCAGCTAGTCATCACCACCCACCGCCAGCTCTTACCAACAATATTGGGATTGACCGTTACATTATAACGCCCCCACGGCCGAAAGGGCGAGTATGTTTGGTGCGACAGGGATTCAAACTCGCGACCTTCAAATTACGAGCCGAGTACCTTAACCACCTGGTCACGCCAGGCCTATGAATTATTGGATGGAAAAAGTCTGCGCTTTTGTGGAAAATAAGTGTACAAGTTCGTTCTTTCCTTCAATGTTGTTGTTTGCACGTGTTCATTTTTTTTTAAAAATACTCTTCGTTGCTTAGAACAAATAGTAACTGTTCACACTGTTTTAAATTACCTGTGAAATAACACATCGTTCCAGAATAGTAACTGCTATTGTATATTTTTGTTCACTTTTATATTGATGCCGATTAAATGTGACTTTTATAAGCAGTTGTATTTACATCCGAGTGCATAATTCAAAGTAATTTTTGAAGGTCGTAAAAAAAAAAACAAGTAGTACTTTAATCTTAGTTTTAGTACAGTGTATTAGGTTTTATTTGACAATCAAATTTCGAAAACAATTTATTTATGACCAATATTTTTGCGTTTCGTAGAAATTATCTGTACTTGTTGTTGTTGTTTTTATAGACGCCCCCTGGTGGAGAAATCTTTAAATTCCTCTTGTGCATTTTTATTTTTTCTGTTTATAGTTCCTGCTTTGCGTCAGTTAAATGTTCTCAAAATCGATGTTAAAGGTCGGCAGGCATTGATGTTTTCTTTGGTTATCTAGCTGTATGAGTGTGACTGACGTCATAAAGCTAGGTTACCAAAGTTAAAAACAATCGCCAGAAATCAGCTGGATGACAGTCGAAAGAGAAGACGAAAAACATTTGAAATATTTCTCGATATTTTCCCCTTGAGGGAAGGGTTAAAATCCTAACCAAACGATTGTTCAAGGTACCATGTTTCAGGTGGCTGGTGGAGCCGCTTTGTAACTCAATGATAGGAAATCTCTATATTACCTAAAGATGACTTCTCGTCGGTTTTTCCTCAGAAGGAAATAAAAACAAACTCATTATGGTTCGGATACTGTATGAGAAATCGTGGCGCAAGTGGCCTAAGAAGGTTCCCTTCAGATATTAACCATTTGAAACTCGCCGACTTGCATCCATAGAACTAATTCGAAGTACCGAACTTACTTGATCACGTGCTATCAGATTACGAGGCTTAGAAATGTTTAGAATATGTAGTTGGATCTATATAATAACAACCCAAGGAAAGGTTTTATCTTATGAAATTCTCCAAACGTATTACTTGCAATCAAAACATCTTCAAGGTATATTTTCCTTTCTACCTTTTTTACTTAGCAACGACCAAACTTCTAAAGGCAGAATTTACATAGAGGAAACTCTAATATGATAAAATACATGTTTGCACTTTAATTTTCTAAGAAAACCAGTAATATATATTCTATTTTAAAAGCGGTTGGTGCATAATTACCATCTCCATCGGCGAAATTCACCAAAAGATAATAGTGATACCAATAGTTGCATAAACTTTAATATAAACAATGTCAATATAAATAACCAACATATAAATAAGTTTTAAAAAGACTTTTATGCAGAAAATTTGTCATCAAATCACACCTACGTGAAGTAACGTACTGAGGAGTGCGAACGTATGGAGGCAAATTGATGGAAAGCTCGTGGAAGTTTTTTTTTTTTTTTTTTTTTTCAAGCGATAAGTTGGAGGAAACCTAGGAATATGTATATTATAGAACTACAAGCGTTAACAGAACACTGGATGAGGCTATGTTGTAGTTTATATAACAGCCTTGTCATCGAATGCTTAGTTTTGTCTTCCTGAAAAATTTTGGTTTTCCAATCTTTATGCATAGCAATATAAAATACTGCCTACCTCCCTACCATGCACTGCAGCACGGGTATGTATCTCGGAACGGTTGGTATGGGTATTGACCTTCCTAGGTCAGTTTCAGGTTAACAAGTAGCACGTGGGGGTGTATCTGTGGACTAACAATGCTAGAAATCTGGCTTCGATACCCGTGATGAGCAAAGCAGATGGTCTATTGTGTAGTTTTGTGCTGAACTTCAAACAACTAAGTATATATACTATTGATCTAACCGTTATGCCACCATATCCTTTGCTTTCAACCAAACGTATTTGATAGCTGTTATTTAATGCTATATAACTAATCTAATTCTATAGTTTATTATTGTTAAGCCTAAAGACACTAACGTTAATAGCATGCAACTTGTTCAAGTCTGATACCATTATTTATTATAAATACACTTTAACATTCGTTATTTTATTAAAATAAGAGAGACATTTATTAAATCAAATGATCATAGAATTGCATTAATAATAATGGCTACTACTAGGCCTACAACTTATAGTTCTAACATTAGTAGTGTATTCCTAATGTTTGATTTGATAGTTTCTGGCTTAGAAATACGCAATCTCTGTTAGTTTTTTCACAAAACTTGAAACTGCCACATTTGAGCTTTTTCGTTAGTGGTTTCATTGTACTACAACGATTTTAATAATCAAATATTATTTCTCTGTAAAACGATTCTCACTTTCGAATCCCTCGTGGTTTTGTAAATGTGTTGATAATTCAAAATAGTACTCGTATTACCTAAATTATCTCAATGTCTAACTTAAAATCATAAGTGCAATTTTGTTACGCAGTTAGTAAGACGGAAAGATTAAATCAATGACCTCTAGAATGTATTCCACAACATAGGCTGTCATGAATGTCCATAAATAATAGGGAGGATGACGTAAAACTGAAATTTTTATTAGTTTGATCAGGCACGTATAGGTGGCCTCACAGAGCTTTCTTTGTGAATTGTGTTTGGAACAATCTTTGGACGTAAATATTTTCATGTTCTAAATGGAACTTAATTGCACTTAAGAATTAAAAAAAAAATCATTTTGAAATGTAAAAGAAAATACAAAATTAATTTTTAATAGTCTTGTACAAATATTCAGCTTAAAATGATGAACTGAACAGTGTGAGAAATAGTAAAGAGAGTTTAATACGGAGTATTTTTTAAATGACAATGAATTTTACTAGTTCGTTACGTTGTAATAAAACGTAAGGACAGTAAATATCGTGCTATATTAGTTACGTTCACATAAATAAGTTAGAATTTTATTATAAAGACCAACAGGATTCGTTTGTTCTGTTAACGTATTTAGTCCAAATGATGTAACTTCTGTATCATGTAGAATTTTGATAATAGATGGTCTCTCGATACTGTTCTCTTCACGTGTTTTAGTGTATGTCATTTTCATTTCCAATACAATTATGTAACAAAAGTGGTAACATCTATCGAATAAACTACCTTTTTAAACCTGCCTCCGGTTTCTCTTTATTCTTTCATTTTTAATTTTTATAATAAACGACGATTAACCTGAAGAAAAACACAACCGAAAATTATACTTTTACAAAACCAATAGAACAAGGCAATAAGTTATATTTTTAACAGGCTTCTGCTGATGTCAAACAACTCTTAATGATTATTATTCGGGCCCAGGCATGACCAGGTGGTTAAGGCACTTGACTCGTAATCCGAAGGTCGCGGGTTCGAATCCCGGTCACACTAAACATGCTCGCCCTTTCAGTCGTGGGGGCGTTATAATGTTACGGTCAATCCCACTATTCTTTGCTGAAAGAGTAGTCCAAGAACTGGCGGTGGGTGGTGGTGATCAGCTGCCTTCTCCCTGGTCTTACCCTTCTAAATTAGGGACGGCTAGCGCAAATAGCCCTCGTGCAGCTTTGCGCGAAATTCAAAACAAACAAATAAACAAAACAAAGAACCAACTGAAGCCATCTACTTGTATCAGAGTAGACAATTCGCATGATAAGATAGAAGTCCTAATACATTTTGCAGAGGGAGGAAATGATTTCCAAAATTTAGAAGATATTAAAACAAAGGTTTTAAAGATGTGCAGATAGTAATGTAATAAAGACAACAATAACAACACGAGTTAGTCCTCGGGTTACAGTCCTTGAGAATAAACTAAAACTCTAACATTTTTGAGAAGGTACTACTACAACTTTGTTTAAAGTACCATATCAACAATAGAAAAGACGAAGTTCTGTTGGTGTATAAAGTTCAACATCGGAAGTGATCTAACTGGAGGGTGAGAAAGTGGACATCATACTGTCCACTACTGGACAGTAGTGGACCTCGCTGAACCAGGGTTTATACTGCATGGGTCATCCTAGATTATAGAAGATGATAGGATCACACAGAACCAATGGACAAGTAGTCAATAGTAACTCTTGTTCTGCCATCCTGGACATTAGTGGAACAAATCTGCTAAGAGCTTCTATGTCCAAGGCAAGGCTTCATTTTGGTTGAGGTCCTGATGAAGTAAGAGTGAAGAGGCGACAGTGTAATATAATACACATTGAGTACCAGCTTGAATTGAATGAAGGTGTAATAAAAGAAAAAGTGTATGATGTTCAACACTTCAACTTCAAGAGGAAACTGTACGTATGAAATCCAGATGTTTCCCCAAAGTGGTTTATATTAGATCATAGTGAGATGGTGGTGGTAAAGGGCAAGCCTCAAACAACAGTATTCAGAATAACGAGTTAGGCTTAGTTTTCAAATCTCCAAAACATCCATAAAATTGATGTGGCAGTGATTGGAGAAGGCGAAATGTCCACGTTTAAGAGGAGCCAAACCACAATCACATTCTAAAGACCTTTTATTAATTGATTTCAAACTTTTTAAATTTGGGAAAAGACAGAATCGGCACTCCTACCACGTCTTACAGGCTTTAAATTCCATCAGAATAAATAACCTGCTAATAATTCACAAAATCTAATATCGTGGTATGGCCGTCCCACCATTTATCTGTGAAGTGAGTATCGTATAGTTGGACACGCACATTTTGGGTTGAGAAAATTCTTGAGCCATCAGAAGATGGGGCCCGGCATGGCCAATTTGTTAAGGCGTTCGACTCGTAATCCGAGGGTCGCGGGTTCGAATCGCCTCACACCAAACATGTTCGCCCTTTCAGCCGTGGGGGCTTTATAATGTTACGGTCAATCCACTATTCGTTCGTAAAAGAGTAGCCCAAGAGCTGGCGAAGGGTGGTGTTGACTAGCTGCTTTCCCTCTAGTCTTACACTGCTAAATTGGAGACGGCTAGCGCAGATAGCTCTCGAGTAGCTTTGCGCGAATTTCAAGAAACAAACAAACCACTAGAAAATGAGACTTCTGTATCTAAGCCTATTGCCTGAATTGATTCTTTTCGTAGAAAAACAGGAAAAAGCAGATTCAATGTTGTAAAAAAAAAAAGTAAAATTGTGTTGTTTTTTATCTGTTAGAGCTAATACAATATTATATACTTGTAATCTCCCAACATATACCGTTTAAGCAAGAAATGCTTAGAAGATTGTGATAAATAAGTTTGAAACACCAAATCGTATTTCCAATACAAAATCCTAGCTTGTAATTATTTATAGTAGGACAGAAATCTCTTTTTAAGCTTATAATAACCTGTGAACACAGAGGCGTAGCTAGGGTTTTTCAGCTGCCGGGGACAAAGTCAGTTTTCGCGCCCCCTCGTGACAAAATGTAAGCCATAATTCTTAATTATGTAACAACAATTTGGCGCCCCCCTTAGCTACGCCACTGTGTGAACATACTTTATAAGAGTAATAACTTCTATCGTTGATGTATTACAGTATCTAAAACGTTTGTTGGTGTCAGAATGGGGATTTGTAGCTTGAGAGTATTATGTAGGCATTATTTGCTGTCAAGTTTCTTTACGGTTTTAGATTCCTATTTATATGCTTGAAAATGTAGTTTTTGCATTTTTATCCAACTAGTTTCTGTACTTAACAAATTAAAAAAGTGAATAGAGATTTTTCCTATTTCTTAGATTTTTAAGACCCATTTATGGAAAACAAGTTTTAAGCTCCATACTTGTGCATATCGCTATAAATTGCACAAATTATTTTCCAACTGATACACATTAGCAAAATGCTTCATTAATTTTAAAACTATTCTATTACATACTAAAATTCATTACTATTGTTCTAGTTTTAGTAAAATTTTCATGGCCGCTTTTGTAGTGTCCTGTAAAACTATAATCGATAATAAAAATGTTAGACACTTATAAATAAACATATTTACTGTAATAAAACAAAGCATTTCTGACAACTATAATGGTACTTAAATAGCTTCTATATTTCTACACTGTACGAATGGCTCTGAAAAGCTTATGCTGATAGTAAAGAACTTGGAATGTTAGAGGATAACAATCTTGACTTTTAAAATCAACTTTAAAATATTTCTACAACCTTCTTGGGAGTTTACGTAGTAGCTGTGCATAGATTTTGGCCCACTACACCTAGCCGTTTTTGCTCTAGATTTTGGTGTTTAAATGGATTTGAAGAGAAAATTGGCTAGTAGCGATGAAAATAGAAACTAACAAAATCTCTCCTTTTTTTTCAAGAACTAACGTATAAATAATCCTATGATCAGCACGTATGTTGTATTTGGCAGAATTGTGCAAATATGGTTTGATCTGTTTTGAAATTTTGCGCAAAGCTACTCCAGGGCTATCTGTGCTAGCCGTCCCTAATTTAACATTATAAGACTAGAGGTAAGGCAGCTAGTCATCACCACCCATCGCCAACTCTTGGGCTACTCTTTTTCCAACGAATAATGGAATTGACTGTCGCATTTTAACGTCCCCACGGCTGAAAGGGCGAGCATGTTTGGTGCGACGGAAATTCGTCCAGGTTTCAATAAAATATTTATAGTCGTTTTTTTAACCTGTTTATAACTTGAACAAATGTACAAAATTTGGTCAAACAATCGGAACAAAATCAATGTTTTTGCCCGTTATCTATGTTTTAGCAGTTTTAGTCTTTCAAATAGAAATAGGTCTCGAGTTGTTTCAAGAACAAGTCTGTTTTTAAGATTGTTTCTGCCTACATGTTTTATCAGATTTCTGGAAAATTTCTCGACGAATAAGACCATAGAATCACCGCTCTTGTCTATGATAGTTAAACTGTAGTAAATGAACTATTAATTTTATGTATTAAAAATAAACACAAAACACTTTGTTTATTAATTTCACTGAAGTGAAACTATAAAGTTTATCCTAACAGTGGTGCAGGAACTAATATGTAGTAGGAACTATAGGGAATTGTAACATTTTTTCATTGCTATGTACAAGATTCACATGAAGAGTTTTAACTGCTTTGTGCCTGTTCGAGTAATAATCTTATCGACCCCTAGTGGTACCCATTGGAACTATTTTCCCCGCAGTGCCACATTATAGCATCATGATATAACTTAGTAATATTTTTCTCATTGCTGTGTACAAGATTCACATCAAGAGTTTTAACTGCTTCATGCCTGTTAGAGTACTAATTTTATCATCGACTCCTAGCGGTACTTATTGGAACTATCTTCCCCGTAGTGCCACATTTTAGAATCATGATATCACTTGTCCAGTTCAATCTCAAAGGCTGCACCTCTTTAGACGGTAGTATTTGCTCTTCTACCCCTCTCGTCACGTCCTCAGGCGTCAGCATTCTTTGGACAAAGGTAGGAAGCACTAACAAATTATCTGAGAGGAAATATTTAAATCCTATCAGGAAATCTGAGGGAAAAACTGTGTCCTGTACAAGGTAATTATGACACTGTTTTGGTTTCCATCCTAGTATCTACCACTTGGCAGGATACAAACTAAACATCATGTATTTTATTAATCAAGTTTGAAATGAATTTGAGGCTTTATAACTACATGTTTTTATAATGCACATCCGGGTATCACGCATACGTCATGATGTTTAAGTTTCTATTATAACGACAGATATTCTAAAGAAAATCGTGTTGAGTTATTTTCAGGTGTAATTTTACATAGTAGAGGTTACATAAATATTAAATAAAACGTATAATAAAGATTAGTTTTATCGGAAAGCTCTCGCTTAAGTCATGCGCGTTAGTGTTTGTTGTTTTCGAATTTCGCGCAAGCACTCGAGGGCTATCTGCGCTGGCTGTCCTAATTTAACAGTGTAAGACTAAATGGAATGCAGCTAGTCATCACCACCCACCGCCAACTCTTGGGCTACTCTTTTACTAATGAATAGTGGAATTGACCGTCACATTATAACGCCCTTACGGTTTAAAGGGCGAACATGTTTTGTGTGACGGGGATTCGAACCCGCGACACTCAGAATACGAGTCGAGCGCCTTAACCACCTGGCCATGCCGGGCCGCGCGTTAGTGTGTGTGTTGTGTGTGTTCGTGTTTGAGTGTTTTTCTTACAGCAAAGCCATATCGGGCTATCTGCTGAGCTCTTCAAAGGGAATCGACCCCTGATGTTAGTGTTGTAAATCCGTAGACATACCTCTTCACTAGCGGGGGGCCCGAGCTTTAGTGTCAAAGAGAATGGATTTTGGGTGTCATGGGAGTACATTGTTTCACATTTTGAGCTTAAAAACTGGAGGATTCGTCTTTGTTTTAGCACAACGTTACGTGACGAACTCTTTGCATAGTGTAGGCCTCGAGAATCGAACTCGCATTCTTGCAATATAAACACTGAAATATCCTTATAAACCGTCAAGAAACAAACTACAGTGATGTTAGCTAATTAACAGCACTACACGTGAACTCTTGAGCCAAGTCTTGTTGATTGAATAGACAGTTTTAACAGTCACACTTAGAGGGCTTCCACTGCCCCAAAATGTGTTGGTTAGGTTTGTAGGAACGAGACGTGAACCATTCACTTACAAGACACTTAAATTTCATCATTAGAAACAAGTATCCTTGACAAGTTAATATTCTTAATAGCTAGCGCCCGCTTTCACCTACTGGTTAACGTTCGCGGACGATAGATCGCAACTCGTTACCGCAAAAACGCACGCGCTCCGAACGTTGAGGCCATATACACTTTACTATCAGTGGTTGTCAACTGCTTCTGTTCAATCAGATACGAGTAGATTAAGACAGTATCGAGAATCTTATTTTATTAGCATTTATATATTCAAGACGTTACATTTAGATGGAAGAATATTTACTTTACGACTTTCAAAATGGTTTTACTATATATGCTGTCCTAGGCTTCTGAAATATTAAAGCCTCATCTAACCCGATAAGATTCTTAGCAAACACGTTTTAATGCCGATTCGGGTTTGGCTTTTGGTTGTTAGATCCGTCATTAGAAACTTAAGCATTTATACTTACCCATGTTTATTCAGAGAGATTTCCAGTAATCTTGTTTTGAAGGTCATTTGAGAAATAAATCTTAAATATTTCTAGTTTGTTCATCTTGTCGTGTATTTGAAAATTTACGTACCTGAAAATTTACAACAATGTTCTAGAGTCTAGAGCCATAAACATGCACAGGTTCCTAAGAGTCTGTGTAATATTTTTCTACGAATTATATATATTCACTACAATATCTATAAGTAAATGTTGACGGAATTTTTCTATCCAGTTGAATCGCGAAAGGTCATCAACGCTTGTCGTTTTTGTTATGGAAAATATTTCATTCAGTGAGACAACCGACCTTGTTCAGACGACACCAAAGACAAAAAGAAAGCAAACAACGTTTAATTGTTTTTGTTCTTAGCGAATAAATAACAATCTCAGCTAGGAACGTTTGAAATTCGTTAGGCATTGTACTCGTGGCATTTCTGACAGAACAATGCACTCTAACTATACTATAATGGAATTCTTGCTTATATCATACTGGAAAAAAATCTATAATTACTCAATATGCAACCCACAACTTCGCAAAATTTTATTCTGTATACATGTAGATTTGCAATAGGGTCACGATTTTCCACTTTCTTTTCCGTTTCTCGTGAGAGAGAACTTTATTTACTCCATTATCAGCGTGCATATATGATGTCATGTATACGTCACACACAGATCTAATGCACTAACGCCACAGGTAATCGGCTAGTCTTTATAAGTAAAGAACATGAGAAGAAATATGATTATTGCCTATACTGATTACTAAGTATACTTATAGTTTCGCTCTAAATAGGTATTTTGTACCCATCAGGAATTAATGTAATTAAACAATTTCAAGAACTTTGAAATATGAGTTATTTTTTTCTTTTCTTGGGAATGTAGAATAGGCAGAGGAGAAAGGAGGGGGGAAAAAGGTTCAGTAATAGAATTATTCTTAAATTATTAGAATTTGTATCTATTTCTGAGAGCGCGATGCTACAAAATATTCTAAATGTGGGTGGGCTATAAGTGTAACAGTCATTCCCTGGACATGGTAGAGTGCTACTGACTGGTTATCCTTAGTAGTTCACTATTAGGTACTCGGACAGTTAGCCTTAATAACTTGGTTTGGTTTAGAATTTTGTTCAAGGCTGCACGAGAGCTATATATGCTAGCCGTCCTCGAGTAGCTTTGCGCGAAATTCAAAAACAAATCTGTATAGCGAAAACATTGCTGGTGGATGTAAGACAGAAAGCAGCAAGCCACCAATTTAGAGGAACTTCTTTCGCGAACCCAAGAACAAGAGACAAACACGTGAAACCGAAAACGAACAGAAGAGAATATTATACTGGATCACGCCGGTTGTTGTTGTGCTGACAAAAAGAAGATAAACAGTCTGTGAATACTTGTTTTGGTAAGGTAATTACAGAAATTAGCGACGATTATAACAAAAAAATCACCATTTGTTACGTCCCACAAGTAATTATTTTAGCATTTACACCGGAATGGTGAACCATTCCGCAACTTGTAACTGGATTAGATAAAATGAAACTGCAATGCTAAAATCAGCTCATTTATTTTTCACCCTGTTACACCCTTCTGTTTTTATCTAAACAGTTTAGTGAATTTTTTTTTTTATATGATAAATCCCTCCAATGAACGTATTAACTGGAATTTCTAATCCTCTCTACAAAATAGTTAAACTCTTGGAGCCGTCACCAGTGAGTAAAATCAAACATAATGACAGCGTGTTTTTGTTGTTTTTTTTTTTGTTTTTGAAAATTTTATACACACAAAAAAAAATTAGAACAAGTTAATCACTGAAGCTTTAGCACGATTGAAATGTCTCTTAGATCTGGCCAAACGAACACGATTTAACAGCTCGAAGGAGTGTATTAATGATCTTGGGAAAGCATTAAAAATACTGATTTAAATTCATTGTTACTAGAGAAGGTATGTTTACCTTTATACGTATTACAGGACAGATTGGTAGCAAAGAAATCCACCATAACTCGCATTAACTCTGAATTTAAAAGAGTGAAAATATCTTTACCTAACACACGAGTTTGGGACTCTCAAACTTTATTTTGTTATTTGTTCAACGTTTAGGACCTTGAATTCCTCACTTAGCTAGCTACTCTATGGCTATCTGTACATAGCTTCCTGTAGTTTCGAAATGGTATACTAGGAGGAAGGCATCTAGCCAACACCATCTACTGTCAGCTCTTTGGGTATTATTGTCAAACTCTAAATACCATTGTTATCCTTGTAATTCTTTCCACAACACCAAAGCGCGATTTTTTGCTTTGGAGGTAAAGGGACACAAAGCATGGATCCTCAATGATGTTCTAATTAAAAACGTTGGTTCAAATCTTGGAAGTTTCTGAACATTTCACGATTTCTTATTCTCAGATTGGTCTATTTTACGAAACGTTCATGAGGCAGAGATACGATGACACAGTGAGCTCACCGAGTTTTCTAGCTTTATTATAACTACAGTTAAACGTGTAACACTAATAAATTCTTATCTTACCACACATTAACAAACTTATTTTGTGCACTTTCAAATTCAAGTTACCAAACATGCTAAGGTGAATCCGAGGTTTCGTAATTGAAGTTACGTTATCGACAAAGAAAAGCAAACAAACAATAAAATGCGCTCCGCAATTTTGTGTCGTGAGTGCGTTATAAGTGTAATGGTCAAACTCCACTATTTGAGTAGCCCTTGAGATAACTATCTTTCTTTCCGTTAGTCTGTCACTTCGGAATAATTTACGACGAGAGAAACTAATCAAATAGTCTCAAGTAGTTTTGCATGTAATTCAGACGAAACAACAAATTCAAATTGTTTTAAAACTACAATTTCAACAATAATTCCAGATCTGTTGTTAGTTCATGTTCAACGAAGACTTTCAAAATTGAAACACTAATCAAATTTACGTTGTTATTATATGTTTCAATATACATCATAAGGTTATTGGACTCGGCATGGCCAGGTGGTTAGGGCACTCGACTCGTAATCTATGGGTTGAGGATTCGAATCTCCGTCACACTAAAAATGCTCACCCTTTCAGCCGTAAAGGGTTTATAATCTCACGGTGAATCCCACTATTCATTGGTAAAGCTAAAGAGTTGGCAGTGGATGGTGATGACTAGCTGCCTTCCCTCTAGTCTTACACTGCTAAATTAAGGACGGCTAGTGCAGATTGCCCTCGAGTAGCTTTGCGCGAAATTAAAATATATATATATATATATATATATATATATATATCTTGTGTATGTGTGCGTCCATAATTTAGCTTAAATTAGTTACCAAAGTACATTAGAAGGTTTCTTTGTTTGTTGTGAAATATAAAACTGAGCAGTGCTCTGCCAATCATGTATATCGAAATCCAGTTTTTAGTATTATAAGCCTTCACACTTGTGGGTTAGAGCAAGTTTAAACTACACCGAAAAAGTTACCGTACACAAATTTCATTAATTTTATTTTTTAAACAATGCTCTGTTTCGTTGGATAATGTGTAGTTCTGGTTTATTGGAAGAAATGGTTAATGTGTTTTTAGTTAATTAGCTTCTTAAAGTGTAATTGTTTGTTTTTTGAATTTCGCACAAAGCTACTCGAGGGCTAATTTAGCAATATAAGACTAGTGGGAAGGCAATTAGTCATCACCAACTATCGCCATCTGTTGGGCTGTTCTTGTACCAACAAATAGTGGGATTGGCTAGAACATAATAACGTCCCCACGACTGAAAGGGCTACCACATTTGGTGGGGCAGGGATTCGAGCTTTCGACCCTCAGATTGCAGGTCGAGCGCTCTAACCGTCTGTTCCTGCCGTGCTACCAATGCCGAGAAAGTCGCTTAGGCGAAACGGTTACCTTATATTTTGAATTTTGCACAAAAGTAGTTTCAGTGTATCAAATACACAAAGGTTTATATTTATTGAATCATTTGAGATAATTTTTATTAAGCAACACGTCATTAAATTTTATAAAATAATATATTAACAGCTTGTGAAACCTCTCCCTTATTTCCGAGTACTACAACTTAGATTTAAGTTCGTTCTTGGATTTTAGTTTTAGTTTTAAATATTTAATGGAATTATATGTCGGTTCAAATAAACTCTTCTAATTTATTGATCATGTGACATGTATATCACTGCTTTATTCAGTCTGTTGTTTCTTTTCAAACCTACACATGACATAGGCTGATGACTCTGTTTCGCGTATGATCTATAACTATCATCAACTCTCCGTAAGCTGAACGAACACTGTTAGTTTCACATTGTCACATTCGTGCTTCGATTCATTTCCCATTT
Source organism: Tachypleus tridentatus (assembly GCF_004210375.1). Lineage (NCBI taxonomy): Eukaryota > Metazoa > Arthropoda > Merostomata > Xiphosura > Limulidae > Tachypleus > Tachypleus tridentatus. The sequence goes on along the minus strand of NC_134832.1, from coordinate 57,329,297 downwards.
CAGTTTTAATTATTTATGTCACTCACTGCCTAAACTTTTGTTTAAAGTCACAATCATTTATATTTCGTAAATGTTAACTTTCAGCAGTAATTTCTAGAGTTGTTTTTTTACTGTTGAATGCTGGTTTTGAGTTATTATTTCTAGAGTTGTTTTTTTACTGTTGAATGCTGGTTTTGAGTTATTATTTCTAGAGTTGTTTTTTACTGTTGAATGCTGGTTTTGAGTTGTTATTTCTAGAGTTGTTTTTTTACTGTTGAATGCTGGTTTTGAGTTGTTATTTCTAGAGTTGTTTTTTTACTGTTGAATGCTGGTTTTGAGTTATTATTTCTAGAGTTGTTTTTTTACTGTTGAATGCTGGTTTTGAGTTATTATTTCTAGAGTTGTTTTTTTACTGTTGAATGCTGGTTTTGAGTTATTATTTCTAGAGTTGTTTTTTTACTGTTGAATGCTGGTTTTGAGTTATTATTTCTAGAGTTGTTTTTTTACTGTTGAATGCTGGTTTTGAGTTATTATTTCTAGAGTTGTTTTTTTCTAGAGTTGTTTTACTGTTGAATGCTGGTTTTGAGTTATTATTTCTAGAGTTGTTTTTTTTACTGTTGAATGCTGGTTTTGAGTTGTTATTTCTAGAGTTGTTTTTTACTGTTGAATGCTGGTTTTGAGTTATTATTTCTAGAGTTGTTTTTTTACTGTTGAATGCTGGTTTTGAGTTGTTATTTCTAGAGTTGTTTTTTACTGTTGAATGCTGGTTTTGAGTTAGTTTCTAGAGCTGTTTTTTTTTTACTGTTGAATGCTGGTTTTGAGTTATTATTTCTAGAGTTGTTTATTTCTAGAGCTGTTTTTTTACTGTTGAATGCTGGTTTTGAGTTAGTTTCTAGAGCTGTTTTTTTTTTTACTGTTGACTGTTGAATGCTGGTTTTTGAGTTATTATTTCTAGAGAGTTACAGTTTCTTTTTTACTGTTGAGCTTGTTTATTTACTGTTGAATGCTGGTTTTAGTTACAGTTTCTAGAGCTGTTTTTTTTTTACTGTTGACTGTTGAATGCTGGTTTTTTTTACTGAGTTATTATTTCTAGAGTTGTTTTTTTTGAGTTCTAGAGCTGTTTTTTACTGTTGAATGCTGGTTTTTACTGTTGAATGCTGAGTTACAGTTTCTAGAGCTGTTTTTTACTGTTGAATGCTGGTTTTGAGTTACAGTTTCTAGAGCTGTTTTTTTACTGTTTAATGCTGGTTTTGAGTTACAGTTTCTAGAGCTGTTTTTTTACTGTTGAATGCTGGTTTTTAGTTACAGTTTCTAGAGTTGTTTTTTTACTGTTGAATGCTGGTTTTTAGTTATAGTTTCTAGAGTTGTTTATTTACTGTTGAATGCTGGTTTTTAGTTATAGTTTCTAGAGTTGTTTATTTACTGTTGAATGCTGGTTTTTAGTTACAGTTTCTAGAGTTGTTTTTTTACTGTTGAATGCTGGTTTTGAGTTATAGTTTCTAGAGTTGTTTATTTACTGTTGAATGCTGGTTTTTAGTTAGTTTCTAGAGCTGTTTTGTTACTGTTGAATGCTGGTTTTGAGCCAGATTACTTGAAGTGAAACGGTTTTTTTTACTGTTGATATCAGTGAGCTGCAAAGTGGTTTTGAGCAGATTACTTGTAAGGTTTTAGTTTTTCTGATATCTGCGCATAGTAATCACTAATTTTGAAGTGACAGGTTAAAGAGAAGACGTTCATTTAATAACACCCTTCGCCAGTTCTTCTGATACTCTTGTCTAACTGAATAATAGAATTTGACTGTTATTCTTATAACGCCCACACAGCCCCAAACCTAGAGTATTTTTGTGGCAACCAATTACAAATTATCAATCCTTGGATTTATGGCTTAGACATGTTTGTTACTAGGGTGCGCTCTTGTTAGTAGAATAATTGCCAGTTCTAAAATTAATAGAGTACTTCTAAACCACGCACTTTTATTGTAAAAGAGTTTATTCTAAAAGATAAAAGTGCAAACAGTATGTGATTTACTAAAACTGAGCACAACATACTAGTCTTAGTCTTAGAAAAACGAAACATCAAAAATCTACAACAACGTCTGAACTTGTAACTAAACAGTAGGTTCCCTTCCATAATTAACGTAAAAACAATTATATATCATTACGTGTGAGTTCATGAAAAACAAAATTAAAAGACAAACACGAGAAAAAAAACCCAGAAATAAATAGAAACCAAAATACAAACATCTAAGACAGGAACACAAGATGTGTCATGTGCTCTGGTTGTTGTTTTTGTAGTGACGTGGGGTAGAGTTGAGGTTATACTGAGTAGACGGTGTTGGTCTCTACACAATATACCGAGTACACGGTGTTGGTCCCTACACAAATTTGATCTCACTGCTATTAGTAGCTCAAGAGATACCAGGGCACATTACATGATGACCCACTTTATGATTTGTGTTCCCCGTGAGGGATATTCTTACTGTAGTTGATTTAGTTTTTCTCGTTCACGTTTTTTCATAAAATTACATTTCATTTTTTATATATATAATACTTAGTTGTTTTCAAACGAACTTTCTTCTTTATGTATTTCACTTACCGTTTATTTACTCTTTGTTCGTTCTTAGCAAGTTTAAAAAGTTTCCCCGATTATCTTCGTTTTCTTTACGAACTTATTGTTTATAGTTTACCTACGTAACATACCGACATGGCCAGGAGGTTTAGGCATTGGAGTCGTAATCTGAGGGTCGCAGGTTCGAATCCCCGTCGCATCAAACATGATCGTCCTTTCAGTTGTGGGGACGTTATAATGTGACGGTCAGTCGCACTATTCGTTGGTAAAAGTGTAGCCTAAGAGGCTGGCGTGGCTGGTGATGACTAGCTGTCTTCCCTGTAGTCTTACACTGCTAAATTAGGGACGGCTAGCGCAGATAGCTCTCGTGTAGCTTTGCGCGAAATTCAAAACAAACCAATCCTATTCGTACACGTGTTTTCTAAATTGTTCCAAGTGCACGTTTACCATTTTCTTGCTACTTTTAACACTGTTATTTCAGATTGAAGTTTACATGCTGATTATAAATATTATTTTATTAAGACTTGCAGCTTTTACAACAACTAATAATTAGTTCAAGACAGATGCAAAGTTTTGATCGTAGGTGCAGCCAGTTTCAAATACTGACCGTTGAAACACGTGCACTTGAAAACGATCGCACCAATCATCGAAATGCTGTACCTGTTAAAAAATAAAATCTTCCTTGTTGTGAAAGTTGTAACTGGTGATAAAATGATAATTCTAATTTTGTTTACGAAAATATTTCAACAGTGTTTTTCAGAACAATGTTTCACGTAGAACGTGAGTAGTCGGAGTCCAAACATACTGACCCTTCAACCTTTTACCCCAGTTTCTATATAACCCGACATTTCATGTTTGTCGAAAGACGGCTACCCGAAAAGCTTTACAGGATATTACTAAATAGATTTTCTATGTAGACGTTTAGGAAATCTTTCATTATATTTTATCAAGTTTGTTTTTTTCTTCTCACGACTTGCGGAATAACAATCATACTGGAAAAATGTTAGTGCGTTTGTTGCTTTGATGCGTTAAACTTTAATTACTGGTACTCCATTTCACATCTCGCACGGAATTTGCTGTGCACGTATTAATATTACCACGTCATGATAATGAGACATTATCCAGCCAAAATAGAGTGAATTTTCTTCATCTTTGCATCCAGTTTATGGACACTTTGATAACAGACAGCAAGGTAAACTTCTTGTCGAGTTTGAATTCACGTGTTGCACGAATCACGTGTTACACGTCATGTCGTTCGGCTTTTTCTATTGGACTACGATTACTCTTTTTATAATATCTGAAAAAACAAACATTGTTTTAGTGATTGGGAAGTAAACTTGGATTATGCGAGTAGATAAACATTTCAAACTTTGAACTTGTGCAAAATATGCATCAGGTGATTATAGGACCTATTCTTACATTTATTAAATATGTTCTGTTGTGATAATTAATAGGCATATTTTAAGTTAAAAAATTTCAGGTTGGAGACTTGACGTGGAATAAACGGTAAGTTAAACATAGGTGGAACCAAGTTTGTTTGAAGGAAAACGTTTGATTGAACGTGTGTATATATATATGATATTAACTGTTTGTAAGATAAATTTCGAAGGAAACTTGATGTTTATTTGAAAGTCGAGGTGGTTGTTTTTAAACTTTCTTGTGTTTTTTTTGCGAATAAGACACGCATGTCGGAAATGCCATTATGATCAGTTTTACTAAATCACGTGGTGTACATGGTTTTGTTTTTTTAGAATAAACTGTTTTATAATTAAAATTCAGGGTTTAGAGGCAATCTACCAATTTTAGAACTCACAATTATTTTGTTAACTAGGGCGTAATAATTATGTTATTTCTCTCTTCAAAGCTCGGGCGTAATCTAGTGATTAGTATGGCTTAACTGTTAGATCCAGGACACGATTTCCTGAGATGGACAGAGCACAGATAGCCTTTTGTGTTCATTTACGCTAATGAAAGAACAAGCAAAAATCGCGAACGAATACAATTCGTTAGCACCATCTATTGATATAGCTTAGAACTAATATAATTAAACTAATCTCTGTAATTTAACATCTGAGATCCTCACGTCATGGCATAATTCTTTGTTGTCACTTTAAACTGATCATAACTGTTTTAAAATAACGTCACAGAGCTGGAATCATAAACGTTTAAGGTGTGTTATCTTACTTAAGTTTTATATTAAAGTAAAAGAAAAATAAACTACTGTCATTAATTCGTTAGTTGTTTTCATACAGCAAGTTGTTGATTTCAACAAATAATTTTTACTTATATTGATGCATTGTTTGATACGAATTTTTTTACTGGAGAACAGGTATAATCTTTACTTTGTTTTTTATTTAATTTTTATTCCTTAAATACAGTATTCCAAGATAAACTGTTTAAAAACGTGTATCACTTTCCGTTTCTACAGTGAACTTCTGGTTTCTTTTGAAAGTACAAATTTATTTATAATTTTGACATTAAATTAGCAGTTTAAATTTATTTTATTTAGAAGGCTGTTTCCTCAACTTTTAAACCTGTAGTTAAGGATTCCGTAAGATTTTGGTTAAATATTTATTATGTAAATTACTAGATGGCAGCACAATCAGAGATATTTTAACTAAACTTTTTTTAAAGTTTTATCTTTGCATAAATACATGAGTGATGTTGGGTGTCTGTTTCATACGTGTTTCATAATTCTTTTAAATTTACATTAGAGAATATTTATTAGCATAAAGGTGTATTTACTGTATTTACTACTCATATGAAATAAAAACTAATAAAAGATATATTATGGTGTTGCTTTTCGTTTTATATGTATTCCCTGTGATGTCAAAGATAAAGCTGCTAAACTGTTATAACATTTATATGAACCATAAATCAGCCACGTAGTTTAGATTAGGAATTATTTCCTATTTACAAGTTTATAAGAGCACTTTGCTAATTTTTCAATAATTCTCTTTAAAACTACAAATTTAAAGGATAATATAAAATCAAATTAATTAGATATGAGAGATTCTTTGGAAATAATAAAAACCACAGTATTGTTCAAAACAAATAAATATTATTTTATGTGTCTCAAATTAAGCACCAACCTATCTATCTGTGATCTATCCACCATGTGTGTTCTCTGTATCTGTTTTTCTCTATAATTCCTTGTTTCATCTGATGATGGAAACGCGTATAAGATACTGAACAAGGTTTGAAGCTTTTTTTAAATTAAAGTTTTATCTCGCAATAGATCTTAACGTTGTGATAATTTTTAGGTTAATTAATCTATCGATGAATGTTGTACAATCGTGATTAATAATACAGTGTTGAAAATTGGAATATTTTTTCACACAGTAGAGGATTAAGTTATGACGTTTTTTTTTGTTTTTTTTTGCTACGTGTAACAAATTTACCACATTTATCTTAGTGTCAATTGCGCAAGTTCCGTCTGTCCTTGAGTTTATAGAAGGTTCTTGAGCGTAAGAATAAAAAGTACTTGTTTCACGAAAATATTGATGTGCTCAATTATTGTCGAAAATTCTAGAATCTCGCGCGATTGATAATATAAAAACCGGCGCGCCGAGAGACTAAATGCATTATCATTATTGGGCAGCTATAGTCAGAACGCTCCAAGTCTAGGAAGCTGTAATTGTGATTAACACCTATTAATCAGAAAACCCCCCTCGGTGTGGATTCCTGTACGTGGTGAGGGGACCTCCCAGGGAAGATTCTGTTCTGTCTGGTTACCTTGTCTGGGATCTAAATATCCACCCACGTGTTTATCGTGCGTGGCGACCCATAAAGGGGAGGAGAGGATCCTGGTGGTTGAGGGATCCAACCCTAACACACCACTTTGGCCTTGAATTCCTGTAAACGGGCGGCCTTTGGATGGCCCCCCTTGGGTCAATCGGCTGGTCCACTTGGGCTAGAGTCAACCAAGTACCAGTGTTGGAAATTCTCAACGGGTGTTGTGGAAATTGTGTCTGATGCTGATGTTTGGGTATAGTGCTCACGAAACCCTGGCGTTGCTGCATTGTCCTTGCATGACATTGTAGTGCATCCCCTCGTAGAGCTCCATGGTAGGTGGGTCATTAGGTACCAAAATTTTTCTTTTTTTATGCATCCTCCAAGAAAAAATTTAAATAAAATACTGAAAAAACAGTCAATAGGTAAACGATCACGTCTTGAAGACTCTGAGCAGCAATCTTCAACATCTGTAACACCTGTACCCCATTTTCTTATATTACATTCTCTTTCAGAAAAACCTTTGGAGCAAATGTCCCCCCTTTTTTATTCAGAAGGGACTAGAGGGACTTGCTGGCTCTCCAAAGTCCGTAAAGAAGCTTCGATCAGAAGACATATTGGTTGAAACATCCACAACCCAACACAGTTAACTCCTCTTGAATTCAATGGCAATTGGAGATATACCTATTGAGGTTACCCCTCATGCTACCTTGAATTCATCACGAGGAGTTATTGTTGAGAGGGATTCGAAGAACGTCCCAGAGTCAGAGATTCTCGCTGGTCTCTCCACTCAAGGAGTTTCTGCAGTAAGGCGCGTCTCCACTTGCAAAAATGGAGTTACGCTGCCGACAAATAACCTCGTTTTGACATTTACATCACTACGTGCACCTGCCACCATCAAGGCAGGTTATCTAATTTTGCAGGGGACGGCCGTACATTCCAAATCCTCTCTGATGTTTCCAATATCAGAGGTTCGGTCACTCTGAGACGTCATGTCGTTGTTCTCTAACGTGCTCGTTGTGGTGGCAAGGACCACGATGCCTATGAGTGTGACATGAACCCACATTGTGTTAACTGCAATGGATCTCACCCTTCCTAATTTCTTTCTTGCCCAAAATGGTTGGAGGTAAAAGAGGTGCAGCGTTTGAAAACGATTCATAACATTAATTATCCTGAGGCTCGAAAATTGCTGTCCGCCACTCCATCTCGGACATATGCTGATGCACTTCGTTCCACAACTACAGTGGGAGTGCAGAGAGATCTCTCTGTGCCTCCAAGAGAATCGTTTTCAAAACGAATGAAAAGCCTTTTGACCTCCATAGTTAAAAAGGTCGATGAATCAACTTCTACACCCATCTCTGTTCCTCCCATACATTCCAATAAACCCCAAGATCCACATCCTTCAGTTTCAAATACAGGCATTTCTTCTTATACATCTATTTATCCCACTCCAAGATGCAAAAAAATCATTCGTTCGCGTCCTCAGTCACTGGAATCCCCTTCTAATAACAAAGACCTCCTCCGACTAAGGACAGTAAGGAAAAAAGACGTGGTCGTAAACAGAAGGGTTCTCCAGCCACTTCTCCTACCCATCGTTAAAAATGGCCATCTTGATACAATGGAACTGTCGAGTTCTGGATGATATCGAAACACTGATTGCCTCCTACCATCCTGTATGTCTTTCCTTACAAGAAAAATTTCTAAAATCTGCTGATACAGTCACCATTCGGCAGTTTGCTCTGTACAGAAATGACAGGCTGTGTGATGGACGTGTACATGGAAGGGTGGCATTATTGGTTGATCAGCATGTGCATACCCTGTCCTTGTCACTCAACACACCCTTGGAGGCCATAGCCATCCATGTTTCCTTGGGTCATACCATCACTGTTTGTTCTCTCTACCTGTCCTCTGGAGAGACATGATCAATCAGATTTTGATGCTCTCGTTAAACAGTTGCCGTCTCCATTTCTAATCCTGGAGGACTTTAATGGACATCATCCCCTCTAGGGAAGTGCTGTTATTGATGGGAGGGCTCGCTCTGTAGAGCGTATGCTCTCTGATCACAACCTTTCTCTTTTCAAAACTGGTTCTTCCACTTATTTTCATACACCTAGTCAATCCTTTACTGCTATTGATCTTTCAGTTTGTTCCCCTTCATTATTCTCCCATTTTTCATGGATGGTTGACAGTAATCCACTAGGCAGTGATCATTTTCCTATAATTTTGAGAGAGACTGGCCGTGGTCGATGCCACCCTACCCGCGTGCCCCGGTGGAAGCTGGATCAGGCAGACACTGATGCTTTCACTGCTTTTGCAGAACTAGATCCTGCCATCAATAGACGACTGTGTGGCAGCGGTAACTGACTGTATTACACATGCAGCTGCTCAGTGTATTCCTAAAACCTCGACACGTTTTCCACGATATTCTCGTCCGTGGTGAAATCCTGCCTGCCACTTGGTACGGAAGATTCAAAAACGGGCCTTGGATACTTTCCGTAGATATCCCACACTTTCGAACCGCATCGCTTTCCAACGGGCCCGTGCACATGCTAGGTGGGTAAGACGTCAAAGCCATAAGGAATCTTGGATTAAGTTCACAACCAGCATATCTTCTACCACCAATTCCAAGGTCATATGGAACAAGATTCGAAAGGTCAGTGGGCACTACAATTCTGTCCCCCTCTCCATCTTACTCTCTGATGGCGTCAGGAGCATTGCCAATACTCTAGGTAAAAGATTTTCCGGGTATCTAGCACTTCTGCTTGTTCCTCACCTTCTTGGCCATCAAGACTCTGGCAGAGTGTTCACCTCTTTCCTTTCAAACTGACTGTCTCTTTGACTATAATTGTCCTTTTACACTGGTGGAACTGAAAATGGCCCTTCATCAGTCTGCCAGTACATCTGTTGGACCTTATGATGTACACTTTGACATGCTGTGCTATCTATCTCCTGCTTCTCTTGATGTCCTTCTGATTGTCTTTAACCGGATTTGGCAGGAAAATGTTTTTCCTGATGCCTGGCACCTTACCTTTCTCTAAGCCTGGGAAAGATCCCAAAATTCCTTCAAACTACCGTCCAATTGCTTTGACGAGCTGTCTCTGTAAGACCTTAGTAAGGATGGTTAATGCTCGTCTTGTTTGGTTCCTCGAATCAAACAACCTCCTCTCGCCCACCCAGTGTGGGTTCCGACAACAGCACTTCACCACGAACCACCTAATTCGACTTGAAACATCAATCAGAGAAGCCTTTCTCAAATTTCAACATCTTGTTTCAATATTCTTTGATATTGAGAAGGCTTATGACACAAATTTTGTACAGGAACTTGGGGTCCCTCAGGGCTGTGTTTTTCCTGATGCCTATGTCGACGACTTTCACATCTCGTGTCAGTCGTCGAACAAGAGATATATTGAGCGGCAACTACAAATTGCCCTCCATCGTGTGCTGAAGTGGAATACGGCAAACAGCTTTAATTTTACTCTCTCTAAAACCGGTTGCATACACTTTTACCGCCAACGAGGTATTCACCCTGATCCTGAACTCCATATTAGTGAAGTTTCACTGCCAGTGGTCCCTGAGACCACGTTCTTGGGTCTTATCTTTGACCGTAAGCTGACCTTTATACCACACTTAAAGCAGCTACGGGTCAAATGCACAAGAGCACTGAAAATCCTCCGTGTCCTCTCTACCGCCAGTTGGGGAGCGGATCGATGTTCTATGTTAAAGACATTGTGCTCTTATTCGATCAAAACTCGACTATGGATCAATTGTCTATGGCTCTGCCAGACCCTCGGCCTTAAAGATGCTGAACTCCATTCAGCATCAAAGACTTCGACTCTGCACTGGGGCTTTCCGCACCTCTCCAGTTCAAAGCTTATACATAGAATCTCACGAACCTTCTCTGCACCTTCGCCGTTTGCAGCTGTCTTTACTATATGCTTCGAAACTTCGTTCCTTACCAAAGCATCCCACTTGGGGATGTGTTTTCCTTCCTCAGTGGGCTAAACTTTATCAAAACAGATGATCTGTCATTGCTCCTTTTGGCCTTTGCATCCAGGCAAAATTAGATGAATTGGGTCTGTCCTTGGATAACATTGCAGAATCCACTGGTCAGCCCATCCCATTATGGCTTATTACAGCCCCCAAATGTGACCTTTCTTTCAGTCATCTGAAAAAGGCAGATACTCCCAATTGGAAGTACCGTCTTTTATTTACTGAACATCTTTCGAACAACCTTTCTATTCCAATTTATACAGATGGTTCCAAATCAGGTAATTCTGTGAGCTCTGCTATGGTTTGTTGTGGTTTGGTGGTTGCGTGCAGAATCCTTTCTACAGCTTCTGTGTTCAGTGCTGAGCTATATACCATATCTCTTGCCCTGGATCATATTGAAGCTGAGCAGTACTCCAACTGCACTATCTATACTGACTCCCTTAGTTCTCTGCTGGCCTTGGAATCACTTCATAATGGCTCACACCCTGTTCTTGCTGATATTCAAAACCAACTGGCCCATTTCTCATTTACATCTACTTCTATCCAGTTTTTCTGGATACCAGGCCACATTGGTATTCGCGGGAACGAGCTTGTAGACACGGCAGCTAAATGTATCTGCTGTGGCACTATCACCACTGTGCCTATTATGTACATGAACTATGGTTCTGTATTCAAGGCTCGGCTCCGTGCCAGCTGGCAGTCCACTTGGAGTGAGCAACTAAACAACAAGCTTTTTTCAAATAAAACCCTATATTGGGCTTTGTCCATCTAGCTTCCGTAAGGTTCGGAAGGAGGAAGTTGTTCTAACTGGACTACACATTGGTCACAGTTTTTAACTCATCGTTTTCTTTTATCTGGAACTGTTGCACCAATGTGTAGTCTGTGTAACACTCATATCACTTTAAGCCACATTTTACTTTCTTGCCATCGTTACGATTCTCAACGACGGCACTATTTTAAACATGTTCTGTCCCAAGGTTTGTCTGTAACATTGGACAGTGTTATTGGTGATGGTGACACTGTAAACCTTGATAAAGTTTTTAGTTTTTTAATGGCCATTAACCTTTTTAATCTCATTTAAGTGTTGGATATTTATATATGTCTTCTAAAACTTCTATTATTTTACATTTTGATAATGGCTGCTATGACACACAATCCGGAACCAGGACTGAAAAGACCAACTTCAGGTGACTGACGGTGGTTCTTGTACTTACCTGTTAGTCTTCCTGGCGGGTTATGATCATTACCATTCTGCTACGGGAAGTCCTTTACAACTTTGTAGACTGGATGTCAACATTGGTTTTATGTTATTTTCTATTTTTAATTGCTGTTTTGTTTTTACCTTTGTTTCCTTTTATGAATTTTACTCCATTTACTTTACTTTTTTACCGGACATTTGGCTAATTTTTATTACTATTTTGCTATATGTCTTTTAAAACTTCTATTATTTTACATTTTGATAATGGCTGCTATGACACATAACCCGGAACCAGGACTGGAAAGGCCAACTTCAGGTGACTGACGGTGGTTCTTGTATTTACCTGTTAGTCTTCCTGGTGGGTTATGATCATTACCATTATGCTAGAGAAAGTCCTTTACAACTTCTCTTACTCTGCTTTCTCTCTTAACATTGTAAACTAGGTGTCAACATTGGTTTTATGCTTTTTCTGTTTTTCAATGATGTTTTGTTTTACCTTAATTTTTTTTTCTGTATTTTACTACATTTAATTTATTTCTACCTTTTTACCGGCCGTTTGGCGCAGATAGTCTAGCTGCTTTGTGCCATAAAACACTAAATCAATCAATCAATAATTAGAAAACTACAGGATTGGACCTGAAACGCTTATTCATTTCAAACATTACAAACCATTCAATTTCAATGAACTTCGGCGGTTAAAATTTCTACGAGAACATTAAATGTCATCAGTAAAAGTCAGCGGAGTGAGGCCGACCAAGCAAGCTAGCTTAAGCGAGTGCAACAGCATCAACTCAGAATTAATTTGCTCGTCGTGAACCTGGATTTTTGATAAAATATTCAGTTCCAGACAGGATATAAGACTCTGTAAGTTTGTAAAACTTTTGTAAATAAATCATTATTTGTAATAGCTATTAGCAATAACGGTTATTGTAAATTTTTTGTTTCGTGATGACGAGAAAACCCATTTGTAGAGAGAAAATTATACATTTAAAAACGGTTGGTATAGGTAAAGAAAACACTAGTAGATTACGATGACCTAAGAAGGTCAAAACATTGTTCGCTCATCTACTAGTTTTTTCTTTACACATACCAGCCGTTTTTAAATATATAATATGTTCTTATGCTTGTATATTAAAATATATTTGTGTTAAAAAAAGAAAATTGTGTTTATCGATCTTGTTAGAAAATACCATAAATTTGATACGTGTTAACATTTAATTAACTTTTAAATAAAAATTTCCGATTCATTGAAAGGGGCCTGGCATGGCCAAGCGCGTTACGGCGTGCGACTCGTAATCCGAGGGTCGCGGGTTCGCATCCCGGTTGCGCCAAACATGCTCGCCCTCCCAGCCGTGGGGGCGTATAATGTGACGGTCAATCCCACTATTCGTTTGTAAAAGAGTAGCCCAAGAGTTGGCGGTGGGTGGTGATGACGAGCTGCCTTCCCTCTAGTCTTACACTACTAAATTAGGGACAGCTAGCACAGATAGCCCTCGAGTAGCTTTGTGCAAAATTCCAAAAAACAAACAAACAATTATTTGAAATAGAAATACATGACGTACCTAAAGGATAAACGATATTGATAGGTTGGGTTCTCCCTATTTTAACTTGTGTTCAGTCCAGGGATACTGATCTTCTTTGTTTGTTTTTTTGTTTGTGAATCCCGCGTAAAGCTACTCGAGGGCTATCTGCGCTAGCCGTCCCTAATTTAGCAGTGTAAGACTAGAGGGAAGTCAACTAGTCATTAGCACCCACCGCCAACTCTTGGGCTACTCTTTTACCAATGAATAGTGGGATTGACCGTCACATTATAAAGCCCCCACGGCTAAAAAGTCGAGCATGTTTTGTGCGAGGGGAATTCGAATCCGCGACCCTCAGATTACGAGTCAAGTGCCTTAACCCACGTGGCCATGCCGGGCCTAATCCTGATGTAATTCTAATCTATATATAACTACTACTACTTCTATATTTACTTTTGAGGGGAAAATATTCAACATTTTGAGAACAGGATTGTTCAGCACATTGTGCGCTCATTTAGATATTGCACAGTAAGATTAAGTGCCAGTTTGCACAGTATAGTATATGTCTCCGTCACTTTTCGATTGAATCTGATCAGGAATTGTGTTTAAAGGCTACAATAAACCTTCTTCCACACCTCCAGTTATTGTGGTTACCGTTGTTTCCTTAAAGCCATTAGTGTGTTTAAAAGAATTCTTAATTAATAAGTCATAACGTTTAGACGTAGCAGAAAAATACACAAGTTAGTATCTTTTTTTATTGCATTATTTTGTGCGTCGATAAATAAATGTTGAAACCAGTTTTTGTGAGACCAGATAAAGTTTATGGCAGTCGAGCTATTGTACAGAAGAGTTTTTTTTTATTCCATAAGGGTTAAAGCAAGAAAACATTTTAGTTAGATCATGATACCAGACACAACCCCTGCTTAAGAATTTTAAGGCAGAAAATACTTAGTGTACGTTATGTATTCTTCAATAAAAAATAATTACGTATTTGGATCTACCGACTACATGTAGTTCATAAATATTAAACGTTAATTACGTATTTGGATCTACCGACTACATGTAGTTCATAAATATTAAACGTTAATTACGTATTTGGATCTACCGACTACATGTAGTTCATAAATGTTAATTACGTATTTGGATCTACCGACTACATGCAGTTCATAAATGTTAAATGTTATTAGTGCCCAAAAAATCTGATTTATTTTAAAATGCAGGAAAAACATTTGTTAGAGAATATAAAATATGTTATAAATAATTTAGAAGATAAAGACAAGCTTTTAACACTAATAGTTTCATGTATATTTTTCTCTGTGATGGCATAACCAACAATATGTTAAAATTTCACAAATAGAATACATAGTTGAAATATCTACTCTTTTATAACGGTTAACTTTTTTGGGGTTATACTAATGAGTGAGATAATTATTTCTTGTTTTTGTGTGTACTTTGTTATAGGAAAGCCATATCGGGCTATCTGCTGAGTTCACCGAGGGGAATCGAACCGCTGATTTTAGCGTTGTAAATCCGTAAACTTACCGCTGTACCAGCGAGGAACAATTATTTTGTTTTAAATTACTTCATTATTCACTGATTTTTAACTAAATCGTCCAATTGTTGACACTGCAAAACTATTTCAGAAGTAATTTTAAAATAAACGACTTTTTGCAGGCATCATAAACGTGAACAATAATCTCTCTTGATAGTTAAAGCTATTCCGAGTTTCTGTAACAAGTTTTCTGGCATCGTCAGAGTTTTTATTATTATTCTCACGAAATAGAAAAGTGTTAACTTTTCTTTGTTTTTTAATTTCGCGCAGAGCTGCATAATATCTGTTGTGCTCACCGGAGGGTTCGGACTCCTAATTCTATACTGTTTTAGCAATTCTCAAGCTTACCTCACGCTGATCCATCAGTTTGGATTATTTTGAATGTCTCGCAAAGCTACACAACGGGCACTTGCTATTTGTTTTTGATGTTGCTAGATGCAGAGCTGCATAATCTGTGTTGTGTCCATCGAAGGGTTCGGACTCCTAATTCTATTCTTTTTAGCAATTCTCAAGCTTACCTTACGTTGATCCATAAATTTAGATGGTTTTGAATTTCGCGCAAAATTATTCGAGGGCTATCTGCGCTAGACATTCCTAATTTAACAGTGTGAGGCTAGAGGGAAGGCAGCCAGTCATCACCACCCACCAACTCTTGAGCTACTCTTTTACCAACGAATAGTGGAATTGACCATCACGTTAAAACCCCCCAAACGGCTGAAAGGGCGATCACGTTTGGTACGGTGGGGATCCGAACCCGCGACCCTCAGATTACGATTCGAGGACCTTAACCACCTGGCCATGCAGGGCAGGTAAAATGTCAAGATGTTACAGGTAGACTGATATATATTTTTTAGTTTAAACTAGGTACCGTTAGATGGTAATAACATGTATTTCACAGTCGGCGTATTCTAACCGATTTCCCGTCTTGAAAGGTTTGTCTCTTGTATATATTAATTGCTCTCTGACAAGTTGTCAACAATTACGAGTTTTTAAAAAATTAAATGGGGCGGAATATTATAGAGGGCAGCACTGTTGACGCCGCATGTTGTAATCTTATTTTCTTATACATGTCATTCACTACTGTTGAACGTAAAAGGCCTGTAAAAACTTGTTGTTTATTAAGTTGGGAAAATACGTTAGGCGTTTGCTTACGTTATCTTTTCTATTTTTCCTTTCAAAATGCAAGGTTTAATGTAAATTTGTGTATACGTTATTCAGAATTTTGTCATTAAAACCTATAAACGCAGACAGACATTGGTGGTTAGAAATTGGATGTACTGATACAGCGGAAAAAAGTACGTTATATTAAAAACGATTTTGGATCCTCACCAAGTCGTTGTAGTCCATGTCCCCAAGATCGGATATGTTCTACCTGACACTGTGCATCTTTACAATAGCCCTGCAAAAGGCTCATCTGGATGGCTGACGTGTCAAAAGAAAACCACCAATCCTTGCTGGCTTTCCATAAGCCATCTGGTGTACAAGAACGAAGATTTTGTAGCGCCCGTTTAAACATTTGATAGCAAGCGCTGTATCCACAACTTGATTGGTACGTTTTTAATGAAATGCTACGAGTACTTGTTTGTGAAAGTTGAACAGTAGGCGTGACTGAAAGACTTATAGATTGGTCTTGTTTACCAATGGAAATTTCTTTCTTGATTACGCACAGTATTACTACTTGGATGACGTTTCCCTCTGACTCTTACGTACATGGATTTTGAGCTGTGTAAGGCTTTGTAAGGCTGTATAGTATCTTTTAGCACGATTTTGGTGTCCCAGGTTGATCTATATTTCTTTATTTTTTAATTTCATTATGTACATACAACGCTAAAATCAGGGATTTGATTCTCCTCGGTAGACTCAGCAGATAGCCTAATGTGGCTTTGCTAAAAGAAAACAGACATTGGCGTTTCATTATGTACAAGGGGTATTCTCGTTTGGAATACTACAAATCTCTGATCTATACACATTTTTTATGATCTGGATATACAAATATTTTACGTCAGAAATGACTATTACCTTTCCCAAAGGCGATCAGTTTACAGTAGTGTTACACTATTCACGTAACGTCAAAACAGTTTCAAAATGTAGTTCTGATACATACCGTTCCAGCACCATATATATATTGACGTTTTCAAAGACCTCCTTATTCGCATATCTTAAATCATTTTAATATACATACACAACCTTATACTAACAAAATAAAATACACCTTTCAGTGGGTGAAACTAATACCACTTAGAGGCGTTTCTTTTTTTCTTTTGTAGAAGTTGGTGAAACGAAACGTTTTGCTTGATAGAGAGTCTATCTCTAAACCTCGACAAAAAAACAAACAAACAACTGTTCAACTTTAACGGTTTAACATATGTAGATCCTCAATTTGATAAATAATCAATACATAACTCAATCTATATTCAAAACATAAAACATTAGAGCATGTATCAGTGAAAACAATACTTAGTATTTGTAACTGTGACGAGTACAGTAAACAACTGGTTCCATTGTTAATACAAAATGGAGGAAAAATAGTAAAAATAATGTATGTTTATGATTTTTATGTTGCCTTAATAAAACTGGTTTCCTTTTCTTTGTAACAAATGCTGTATTGTTACTGAATTAATTATTATAGGACATGATAATGCTGTTGAAGTAGCTATCAATAAGCTACATGCGATAAGTTACTTTTCAATACACTTCGATATCTCTTCATTGTATCCGGAACGGCCTGGTGGGTTGAGGCGTTCGACTCGTAATCTGAATGGTACTAGTTGTCTTCCCTCTGGTCTTACACTGTTAAATTAGGGACGGCTAGCGCAGATATCCCTCGTGTAGCTTTGCGCGGAATTCAAAACAAAACAAACTGGTTCAAATGGGCGTAAAGTCCTGAAAAAAAAAAACTGCTTTCGAAAATACACCCACTTCACATTCACTCTACTAAAATATTCAAGAAGTAGAGAGTGTATATTCGTTCACAGTCAACTGCAAACTTTATATTCACGTTTTTGTTCTTCGTATATTGGAACAAAATCCGTAACAAAATTTTAATGAAACATATGAATAAATGAAGGTGTACTGCGAAACTTAGTAACATACATACTTGTTTTCATATCAATACTGCAATAGATATTATTTAAATATTAATTCAAACGGACCGGAATATAAAATAACTAACTCAGACACTTTAAAACGACGTTTAAAATGTTCTTGTATGTCCGTGTACACACACCCAAAAACGTTCAAATCGTAAATAATTAGCCTTTTCAGTTACATTTTTTTTATTGCAATAGCAACAGTGACTCCATCTACATTAAATATTAGAAGATAAACAATTCAGGAGTTTCCAACAAAATTTTAAATTTTATTAAATGAGTTTGCTAAGTATCTTTTGTTAGATTTCCACAAGTTTTGTATCATTAATCTGAGACTAAAAGGCTTGTAATAACTAACTGAAAATTTTGTGTTTCACACCCAATTAAATGGTTTAAAAGTTAATGATTAGTTAAAAGTTTTATAAGACGTTACAAGTTAATATTAAAGAGTACGTATGTTTTTTTATAGCAAAGCCACATTGGGCTACCTACTGAGCCGACTGAGGGAATCGAACCCTGATTTAGCGTTGTCAATCCGTTTTATTTTATTTTACTTACAAATATCTTGAAGAGGCCTCAAAATCACATATATTACATACAAAACAAATACAAAATCAAATACACAGTTATATACAATTGAATGCACCTAATACTATCTGTAACTGCTCATATCAAAGAACACACAATAATGTCACGTTGGGAACAAAGACGAACAAGTTTAGAATAAAATTGAAAGAAAGAATTGATATCACTACGAATAACATACCTGGAATAATCAAAACTTATTTTCTTTCTTAACTGATCCTTATAAAATGACAACAGATTTAAATGTATATTTTTGGTTAAAAAAATTTTCCTAACAGTCATAATACAATATTTGGCTATTGTAATTAAAAACATACACTGTAGGCTGTCGTCTTTTCTTAATCTTTCTAGGAAGCCCTGTACATGAATTCACCGTTTCTGATTCAATGGTACTGATTCTTGCACGATAAAGGAAATATTATCGAAAACTAATGTCCGTAAGGGTTGAACCACCGGACACAGACAATATAAATGTCTCACTGTTTTAGTTTCTTTACCACAAAGTGTACGTAAACCAGGATCATGTTTTTGCATATGAACAATTTTATTGTTCGTCATTAAGGCATTGTGATAAAATAAATAATCCACATCAGGAAAGACAAAGCCTTTAAATGGATAAGTATATTTATGTATTTTTTTTCCAGTTAGTATCTATTAAAATATCTTTCCATGCAGTAATTTCTTCAGTAGCGGGGATGGAGTTCCGGTACATTAACTTAATCGGTTTTTTAACAGGAAGATCATTTTAGTGGATAACATTTTCACCATCTGAATCGCACATCTCAAAAATAAATTTTGTCGTATCTGTAACTGGGGGAAATCTCTCTTTCAATCAAGTTTTTCCATTCTTCTATCATATAACTTTGTGTAATACTGTCTGACTTGAACAGGTATCACACTTTCAGATACATCCTGACATAACTCGATAATAGTTTTTAAGGGAAGCCAACGAGGGACAAATTCGTAAGTGAAGTCCCTTAAGGTAATTAGTCCTGCGTTAATAAAATTTTTAGTATAGAATGTGCTTAATCCAATAGTGGGAACAAAAACATTTAAAAAACAGTGGTTGCCGGAAAACATTTTCTGTGTTATTTGGGAAGATTCGACGACATCTAATACTTACATGACTCTAATACTTGACAATAAAATGTAGGAACATCCATCATGTGCCATGTCACAATACCACACATCGTGCGCAAGATTTAAATCACCATACGTGCCCAAAAAACGAGCAAAGAGGATAAACAGAGATGGAAATGTAGACTTGCCGCTGTGCTAGCGAGTGTTAATGATTGTCAGCATCTTATTTCATTACTACACGTCTAAGACTTTAAGAAGAGCTGTAAGTAATAACAACGTTATTATAGGCTACCCATAAACTTGAAACTTTCCATTTGGAATGAACACGATATTAAAAATAGACAAAACGTGCTAATTTTGGAGTCAACTGTAAATCTATATCACCAATGTTTGTTTGTTTGTGTTGTTTGTTTAATTTCGCACAAAGCTACTCGAGGGCTATCTGCGCTAGCCGTCCCTAATTTAGCAGTGTAAGACTAGAGGGAAGGAAGCTAGTCATCACCACCCACCGTCGACTCTTGGGCTACTGTTTTACCACCGAATAGTAGGATTGACCATCACATTAGAACGTCCCCAGGGCGAGAATGTTTGGCGCGACGGGGATTCGAACCCGCGACCCTCAGATTAGGAGTCGAATGCCTTAAACCACCTGGCCATGCCGGGCCTATTTACAAGTATTAATTATTAATATTTTATTGTTTACAAGTATTAATTATTTATGTTATATTATTTACAAGTATTAATTCTTTGTTTTATTATTTATGGGTTTTAAGTACTATACGATAATTAGTTATAATGTTTATAATATGTGTTTTTATATATTCTCACAAATACACACATACATATATAGAAATATTTCGATTTTATTAAAAGGTAAGAAACCAGAATAAACAATATATAAATAAAACGATAGAATATTTCGAAACTGGTGTTGTTTTGAATATTAATATATACTTATTTCACTCGAAAACAACACACTCTTATATACTGCAAACAATTCAGCCGATATTATTATTCTTAACTTTTTGTCGCCAAAATATTCCGCTAATATGCGCTGTAAAAGTTTAACACTTCAAGTTAAAATGAAATTATCTTCCAGTAGCTTTGTGTTTGAAAACACCACTCTGAAAATTCAGAGCTTAAAAGGTAATATGGAATTAGGAGTTATTCATTGCTTTATCTCAAAGTTCTAAAGTATTTAAGTTTATACACGTTTATAAGGTCAAATACAAAACCCTATAACTCTCGAAAGATGCAAATAGAATTACAATTATTTCCAGTAGTTTTACTCGTGTTTAGAAATTGAAGTATGAAAAAATGTCTCTTTTTTTTATAATAATAATAATATAATATAATATTTCATAATAATAATATATATTATTTCATAGACAACGAATGTGTTACAGCTCTTGTTCTCTCCCTGTCGCACCACACATGGTCGCCCTTTTAGCCGTTAGGGCGTTATAATGTGACGGTCGATCCCACTATTTGTTGGTAAAAGAGTAGACCAAGAGTTGGCGGTGGGTGGTGGTGACTAGCTGCCTTCCCTCTAGTCTTACGCTGCTAAATTAGGGACGGACGACTATCGCAGATAGCCCTTGTGTAGCTTTGCGCGAAATTCAAAAACAAACAAACAAACTTGTCCTCTCTTTCCTAGTAATGTTCTTTTGGTTCTAACAGGCAAACAATGATGTTACTGTGAGTATGCGTTAATTAATTTCACTTTGGGGGCAAATTAAAAACTTTCGCATTCCAGAGTGTTTCGAAATCATAGTGCCAAATTTCAACTCTAACCTTGGCTCCCTTCGAAAGAAAAGCAACAGTAGGCGGCTGTACAAAAGATAATCAATTTCCTTTTCATCTGTTTTGTAATAGCACGTGCATCAGGGCTTGTGATTTTTGTATTATGGTTCTTTGCTGCCAGCACAACCTAAAGTTTGTTATTAATTAACACTGTCTACAAAACTGGAAATTTGTCAAACACCTCTTTTGTCACAAAAAGTAAACCCGTTGATTTTATTTTCATTTCTATTTTTTGCCTTTAAATTAGATAGTAACACTAAACTCTATTGTCTCGAGAATTAAACACATTACATCTTCAGGTGCAAAAGGAAAAAAAAATTGTTCCACCATACCCAAAGCACTAGTCTTAAAATTAACACATATCCTTAAGAAACTGGATTAGTTTCGAAAGTCCATCTGTAAGGTAATGTCGTTACCACTGACAACCGTTTTAAATAGCATTCCAACAAGGTCTGATACAGGCTAATGGCACACCCATACTTTTCCTGATACAAGCTAATGGCGCAGCATACTTTTGTTTTTTGGTTTGTTGTTTAATTAGTCTCACACTTGATCCTGATGAGATAATTTTCTAAAGCTGGGAAAATAAAACAGTTTAAAATTACTTTCACGATTAAAAGCTTCTTGCTAGTTCCGATTCTGTCAAGGAAAACCTTTAACATTCCTCGAGCAGCTTACCTTATCTCATATTGTTTCTAGATGGCCAATAACAACAATGGGTGACTGTCATACCATTAGAATTAGGCCTATCATTTACTCCTGTCAATTCTGTTGTGCTTTCACGCGATAAGTCTGTCATCAGAACGATTTTTAATCGAGATCATTGTCACATGAAACAAAAAGACTACAAAAGAAAACACAGTATCGCTCATTCTCAGGGCTGGTTCTTTTCATCATTCATTATATAGTCAATGGAGGAACTCTGTTATAAATAGAAGCGATAGAACTTGCCAGTAAATTATAAGCTACAGGAGAGAATAATAGCAGACGCTTTTTACAAGTTATTTGATTTACAGGTGGATAATCTATTTATCACTATTTTTTTGGCACATTTTGGATCCAAACTGTATTTTTTTATGCGCTATAATTAGAATTCTTAATTAGGAATTTCTTTAAGCTTTTATCTGAAGCTAATATAAAAATCGACGTGGATGTCTATGTATGTATTTATTTTTTTACAAGACTAAGCCTAATTAGAAACGTTCGTTCGTTCTAGCAGCTAAAACCTATAACGAGTCGTTGTTGTTTTGAATTAAGCACAAAGCTACACAAGGGGCTATCTGTCCTCTGCCCACCGCGGGTGTCGAAACCCGGTTTTTAGCGTTGTAAGTTCGCAGAGATACCGA
Source organism: Tachypleus tridentatus (assembly GCF_004210375.1). Lineage (NCBI taxonomy): Eukaryota > Metazoa > Arthropoda > Merostomata > Xiphosura > Limulidae > Tachypleus > Tachypleus tridentatus. The sequence goes on along the minus strand of NC_134832.1, from coordinate 57,306,855 downwards.
TGAGTCACTGGGGGGGGGCATTTAAAAATGTGGCCCTCACCCGGTATTTCCAGGTGGTCACCCTCCCAAGTACTAACCGGGCCCGACTTGCTTAGCTTCACGGATTAATAACTAGTCGTTCCATATTTCTCTTGGTATAAAAAACGTAAATATGAAAATATGGTAGCATATCAAAAAATATTCAATTGGAAAGAAATAATAATGGCTTCTAGGAATAAGTAATAAAAGGCAAAGAAAACAATCATTAATCATGCATGATTAATAATTAAAACAAAACAATAAAGCAGGAAATAAATAATTATAAAAAAGAACATCTTGTATGTAACCGTGTCACTTCGTAGCGTGTTTCTTTGTAGCTAGAGCTGTAATAGACATAGCAGCTCGGCATGGCCAAGTGTGTTAAGGCTCGTAATCCGAGGGTCGCGGGTTTGAATCCCAGTCGCACCAAACATGCTCGCCCTTTCAGCCGTGGAGGCGTTATAATGTGACGGTCAATCCCACTATTCGTTGGTAAAAGAGTAGCCCAAGATTTGGCGGTGGGTGGTGATGACTAGCTGGCTTCACTCTAGTCTTACGCTGCTAAATTAAGGACGGTTAGCGCAGATAGCCTTCGTGTAGCTTTGCTCGAAATTCAAACCAAACTATATCTTCAGGAAATGAAGTGGTTTGTAGGCTAAACACAGACTAAACGTGGACTGTTTTGAGATTACAATAATTATGTAGATTATTTACGTTATTGGTTGTGTTATCACGCTATAGCTTCAGGGTGGTATAAAGTTCTCCATTAAAATTGGTTTCGTTTGTTTTTGAATTTCGCGCAAAGCTACACGAGCACCATCTGCTCTAGCCGTCCCTAATTTCGCAGTGCAACACTAGAGGGAAGGCAGCTAACCAACACCACTCACCGTTACACTGCTAAATAAGGGACGGCTAGCGCAGATAGCCCTCGAGTACAAGCTAACCTTGTATTTCATGCCTGTATTAATCTGATGACAGTTAACACTTGAAATATTATGATTTACACTCTGAACTCTAATATACATTTTAATGTGTAATACGTTTCTGTGTTTATGAATCTAAAAACAAAATATTTAAAAACATACATATCATGGTCATAAGATTCGTCTAAACATGAAAAGGGTTAAGTATGGCACAGCCCGGAATAGGTGGTTAGGGTGCTTGACTAGCAATCAGAGTGTCGGGGGTTCGAGTCTCCGTTCCATTAAATATTTTAGCTCTTTCTTCCCACGATTCGTTGCAAAAAGAGTAGCCCAAGAGTTGACGGTGGGTGGTGATGACTAGGTGCCTTCCCTATAGTCTTACACTGATAAATTAGGGAGGGCTAGCGCAAATAGCCCTCGTGTAGCTTTGCCCGAAATTCAAACCAATCTTACCCAGAGGATAAGATTATTATATCTATAATACAAAAAAAAAAAAAACATACAGATATTACAAACAACACACAAGTGTCATAAAACATGAAAAAAATCGATATATCTGAATGTCAGTTGTTTTTAATTTTACACCTTATTTGTATAAAGCACTGAGGCTATTATACACTTAGCACGAAGTACTCCATGCTACCTATTGGCACACCGTTATACCTGCAGAGTTGTAACGCTACAAACCAGGCTTAGGTACCCCTGGTGGACAGGGCATAGACAGCCCAAGGGGTAGCTTTGTGCCTAAACTACAAAGAAAACAAACTTTTCAGATTTTCATTCAGATAAAACAAAGAGGGTTAAAGGGTGGAGAGAAAGACGGTGAAACATAACTCTAGCACAGCAGTAAGTCTAAAGGATTTGCAACTCTAAAATCAGGGGTTCGCGTCCCCTCGGTGGATTCAGCAGATCGTTTAATGTGGCTTTGCAAAAGGAAAAACACAAACACACATAAACACACATAGCTCTATGCCACCAAGTTGGGATAGAAGTGAGAGGTTTACCGAACACATGTTGTTTTATGGACTCTTGTAAGAAATGAAAAGTGAAATCTCACAATCCAGCATTTGGTTTAAATTTTTTCAGAAATAACACTATCTTTTATTTTGAAAATCGCACAGATAACATTGAAAATGTAGCTTTTTCGGTAAGTTCTCTTTTAATTTAAGTATTGTTTAAGTCTTCAGGTCTTGATCAGGTTTGTTTCAGTTAGCTCACTTATTAATTAATTTAAACATTGTTTAAGTCTTCAGGTCTTGATCAGGTTTGTTTCAGTTAGCTCACTTATTAATTAATTTAAATATTGTTTAAGTCTTCAGGTCTTGATCAGGTTTGTTTCAGTTAGCTCACTTATTAATTAATTTAAATATTGTTTAAGTCTTCAGGTCTTGATCAGGTTTGTTTCAGTTAGCTCACTTATTAATTAATTTAAATATTGTATTTGTCTTCAGATCTTAATCAGGTTTGTTTCAGTTAGCTCACTTATTAATTAATTTAAATATTGTATTTGTCTTCAAGTCTTCATCAGGTTTGTTTCAGTTAGCTCACTTATTAATTAATTTAAATATTGTATTTGTCTTCAGGTCTTCATCAGGTTTGTTTTAATAAGCTCACTTATTAATTAATTTAAATATTGTATTTGTTTTCAAGTCTTCATCAGGTTCGTTTCGGTAAGCTCACTTATTAATTAATTTAAATATTGTATTTGTTTTCAAGTCTTCATCAGGTTTTTTTTCAATAAACTCTTTTATTAATTTGAACAAAGTAATATATATATATATATAGTATACTTATTAATACATGATCAGAAATGTTAATTTTAATTAATGATATAAGATCACACATATTTTAATGTGAAATATGTGCAGCTCCTGTTGTAAACTAGATCGTTTTTCAACAACCATGAAGTCTTGGAATTAATCTACGTTTTAACTTCACGTCCAGAATGGATCTGAAAAGTTTACACTCATTTGTTAGTAAGGTATCAGTCCGATAAGACAATGAGTGCTAAGAACTAATTAACTTCAACACTCACATGGTTTCCCTACCTAATTATAATCTTATGCTTCACACTTGAAATCTGACTGAAACATCGAATAGAATTTGCATAGAATACATAGTTTAATTAAAAGTAATGTTCTTGGTCAGAAGTGTGAGTGTATATAGGTTTTACATTTCTTTCGTTTTGTAATTAAAATACAAGAGGAAAACTGAATTGTATTTACTTGTTTATTTTGTTAAGTTCTGCGCAAAGCTACTCGAGGGCTATCTGCGCTAGCCGTCCCTAATTTAGCAGTGTAAGACTAGAGGGAAAGCAGCTAGTTATTATCACCCACCGCCAACTCTTGGGCTACTCTTTTACCGTGGATTGACCGTCACATTATAACGCTCCCACGGGTGAAAGGACGAGCATGTTTGGCGCGACGGGGATGATAACCCGCGACCCTCAGATTATGATTCGCACGCCCTAACACGCTTGGCCATGCCGGGCCCCAACACATAAGAAATACGTGCAAAGTTCAAAAGAAATGGGTCTGTTTGGTTTGAGTTTGAGAAAAGAAATATGAGAGACATGAATTCAACGAAAAATGAAAGGTGTGAGAGAGAACGAATAAACTAAGAAAGGCGAATGAAGAAAGTAACACGCTACCAGTAGGAAAGAAAACCTATTTCTTAGTCTGTGTTTTACTTCTTACCAGTAATAGACGGCAAGTTATCATGTTTACAGCAGTATGAAGCAGTTCCTGACAGAAATAAGTAAAAATTAAATAAAGTAGGTTGACAAAGGAATGTAAAACAAAGTGGAAGTCAACAACTGTAACATATTTAAAGGGTGAACATTTTCACTATTCCACAAAACACGCTTGCCTTTTCAGCTGTGGGGATGTCATAATATGATGGTTAATCCCACTGTTCGTTGGAAGAAGAGTAACTCTATAGATGGCGGTGGGTGGTGATGATTAGCTGCCTTCCATCTAGCCTTTCGCTGCTACTTTAGGGACGGCCAGCGCAGATAGTTCTCGTGTAGGTTTGCGCGAAATTTTAAAAAAGGAACAAAACAAAACTGTCTTATTTTCTGCATTTTATGGAGTTTACATTTTGTGATTAGGTGCTAAGCCTTTTCCATGTTCGGTGTTCTTGTTCTATTATTGGTTTATTTACTTTCTGTTTTAATGTGCATGTTTGCTAAATTCTAAAGCTACAACAACTAATAAAAAAACACGATAAACCAGAAGACTTGTTAGCCCTAATTCGATCTTTCCGCTTTTAAAACACTTTTCCTGTTGATATTAGGCATAGCATATTTTTAAGTGAGAATTTTTAAGTTCGGTTTTGGTTTGTATATGAACATCGTAGTTTTAAAAATCAGTCAGAAACTGCATGAAAATCGTATTCTGAAAAGTTTGATTTAAAAAAAACAACAACCATAGAATTTGAATATAACACTGCCTGAAAACATCATGATAAAGTAACGTATATGGTATTAAACGGATATGAATTCATTCTTGAGGTTCCCATTGTTCGTGTAATGTTACCATATAAACTAGAAAAATTAGCATTTTAAATACCGCGTACACAGCGTAAAGTATCCTGAAAGTAAACAGCAGCTGTTTACACTAACACTTTCTTACATATTTTTTAATATTAATAACGAACAAACTGTGTTCGTTTCCATTATTTTAACTGGTGCTTTTAAATACGCGTCATCACAGTGAATTGTTGGCGAATCAAGTGAAACGTTGTTCTTTTGGTTGTTTTTTTCCAGTTATGAATTTTAAGTCTTTTGGTTTGTTTGTTTGTTTTTGAAATATCGCACAAAGCTACTCGAGGGCTATCTGTGCTAGCCGTCCCTAATTTAGCAGTGTAAGACTAGAGGGAAAGCAGCTAGTTATTATCACCCACCGCCAACTCTTGGGCTACTCTTTTACCGTGGATTGACCGTCACATTATAATGCTCCCACGGGTGAAAGGACGAGCATGTTTGGCGCGACGCGGGCGCGAACCCGCGACCCTCGGATTACGAGTCGCACGCCTTACGCGCTTGGCCATGCCAGGCCTAAGTCTTTTGGAGTACAGTCATGTGAAAAAGTTAGGACACCCTATGAACGCCTGTGTATTTGTGTAACATTTTTGGATAGATAGATATTTAATTTCAATTTTAACAATACTGAGAAATTATAGGAATACAACTATACAATTAAAACTGAAGAAAAGACTTTTCAAGATCTTCTGTAAATCTAATTCTACAAAAATGCATATTTTATCCGAGGAAAAAGTTAGAACACCCCCACATTTATTCCCACCTAAAATGGCTCAACTCACACACAGGTGTATCACACCAAATGCACATGATTGGAAGAGGGTTACTCAGCATTTTGAATGAGGCTTGCCCTATTTAAACCTCAGACATTTAGTTTGGTGTGCTCCTGACTGTTGAAGTGAGAGTGAGCACCATGGTGAGAGCAAAAGAGCTGTCTGAGGCCTTCAGAAGGAAAATTGTAGCAGCTTATGAGTCTGGTAAGGGATTTAAAAAGATACCAAAAGATTTTGAAATCAGCCATTCCACTGTCCGGAAAATAGTCAACAAGTGGAGAGCTGTCAAAACAACTGCCAACATGCCCAGGTCTAATCGTCCAAGCAAGTTCACCCCGAGAGCAGACCGCAAGATGCTAAAAGAGGTCTCCAAAAACCCTAACATGTCATCACGGGACCAACAGCAGGCTGTGGCTTCTGTTGATGTGAAAGTGCATGCCTCCACAATCAACTTTAACTTTAACTTTAATCAGTTTAACTTGCATGGGAGGTGTACAAGGAGGAAACCTTTGTTCTCTAAGAGAAACATCAAGGCCAGACTGAAGTTTGTCAGAGAGAATGTAGACAAAGACCAGGACTTCTGGAATAATGTTCTTTGAATAGATGAATCCAAAATTGAATTATTTTGACACCAGAACAGAGGACATGTTTGGCGTAAACCAAATACAGCATTCCAGGAAAAGAACCTCATACCAACTGTGAAGCATGGAGGTGGAAGTGTCATGGTTTGGGACTGCTTTGCTGTAGCAGAATCTGAACAGCTCACAATCATAGAATCCACCACGAATTCCACTGTGTATCAGAGGGTACTTGAGGATCATGTGAGACCATCTGTACGAAAATTAAAGCTGAAGCGGAACTGGACCCTGCAACACGACAATGACCCAAAACATACCAGTAAACCCACCAAGGACTAGCTGAAAACTAAGAAATAGAGAGTCCTGGAATAGCCGAGTAAACGCCCAGATCTTAATCTCATTGAGATGCTGTGGGGAGACTTGAAACGGGCTGTACATGTAACCCCTCAAACATCTTACAGCTGACAGAATTCTGCATTGAGAAGAGGGGAAAACCGATGTCAGAGACTGGTAGATAGATGGCTACAAGAAGCGTCTCACTGCAGTTATTTCAGCCAAAGGGGGTAACACCAGCTATTAGGGGGTAGGGTGTCCTAACTTTTTCCTCAGTTAGAATATGCATTTTTGTAGAATTACATTTACAGAAGATCTTGAAAAGTCTTTTCTTCAGTTTTAATTGTTTAGTTGTATTCCTCTAATCTCTCAGTATTGTTGAAATTGAGATTAAATATCTATATGTCCCAAAATGTTACAAAAATACACAGGCTTTCGTAGGGCGTCCTAACGTTTTCACGTGACTGTAGGTTTGTTTGTTTGTTTTGAATTTCGTGCAAAGCTACACGAGGGCCATCTTTGCTAGCTGTCTCTAATGTAGCAGTGTAAAACTAGAGGGAAGGCAGCTAGTCATCACCACCCACCGCCAACTCTTGGGCTACTCTTTTACCAACTTTTTGACCTTCACATTATAACGCCCACACGGCTAAAAGGGCGAGCATGTTTGGCGCGACCGGGCGAGTTAAGAGTAGAGGTAAACGCAACAGGAACTGTTTGATGATTTACTCTATCTTTAGTCATACCAAACATGCTCGCTCTTTCAGCCGTGGGGGCGTTATAATGTGGCGGTCAATCCCGTTATTCGTTGGTAAAAGAGTAGCCCAAGAGTTGACGGTGAGTGGGGATCCCTCTAGTCTTACACTGCTAAATTAGGGACGGCTAGCGCAGATAGCCCTCGTGTAGCTTTTCGCGAAATTCATAAACAAACTAATTTTTAGTCAACACTTCAAAATCAGGGACTTAAACATCGGGTCTTTGACATGGTCGCTTAGCCAACGTGCCGTTAAGAAACCATTCGAGGTTGAAAACTAAATACTTCATTTTTCTTCTGACTCGTAATCTTAGGGTCGCGGGTTCGCATCTCCGTCACGTCAAACGTGCTCGCCCTCCCAGCCGTGGGGGCGTTATAAAGTTACGGTCAATTCCACTATTCGTTGGTAAAAGAGTAGCCCAAGAGTTGGCGGTGGGTGGTGATGACTAGCTGCCTTCCCTCTAGTCTCACACTGCTAAATTAGGGACGGCTAGCACAGATAGCCCTCGAGTAGCTTTGTGCGAAATTCCAAAACAAACAAAAAAGCTAACGCAGATAGCCCTCGAGTAGTTTTGTGCGAAATTCAAAACAAACAAGCCTGTATTAATCTGATGATAGTTAACACTTTAATTTGAAATACATTTCTGTGTTTATTAATCTAAAAACAAAATATTTAAAAACATACATATCATTGTCATGGAAATTTTCCAAACCGTGTGCGTTACTTAAATTAGCCTTTGATATTATATCTGAAAAGCTTATAATTACTTGAATTTGAGCCTTTTAAACAGGTCGAACTTACACGTGTTACATGATAAGAAAACAACGCAGTTCTCTGTAAATGCTTCGATCGCTATGAATAAATTATTACGAGTTGGTTAACGTTTATTTCATTTCAGTGTTTTACTGATCTTAGCAAAAGTTTATTTCATGTATAAAAATTGATCGATTATGAAAATGAGCACGTGTTTCTGTAAGTTTAGAACCATCATCGTATTTGTTCTGTGAAAAATATTACATACGGTAAATTGTCCAGAAAAAGTTGATCATTCAATAGTGGAAGGTAACATCAACAAGTGTGGAGCGAATTATTATATTAATTGGATTTCTTCTTTTATTCATAAATGCTTAATTTGCGATATCTTATAACTTTAAGGGGAGTAAATTGTTCGTTAGAAATAGACAATCTAAAAAGTTCTTTGAAACACAATAAGTGGAAAGAAGAAACACGTTTATGAGTACGAAAATCTAGTGTAGAAAGTGTGAAAAACTGTTCATAAGCCTACGAAAATGCACATTGGCAATAAATATTAAATCATTAACACAGTGAACACAAAACGGATCTCAGAGAACATTCATTTAATGAGATCGTCACGGATTTCATTGTACTAAAACAACTATGGAGCATCACCATGTCGTTATGGTTCGTATTATCAAGTTTGTTTTTATTACAAAAGGATCTATTGTAATGCTGTCACGTTAAACGCACACCACACTTTCTGTTTGCTTTCCATAAGCCAAAAAGAGTATGAGGACGACTATTTCCCAGCACGCGAATTCAACAGTCCGAACACGCAAGAAAACATAGGCACTGTGTCCAGCGAATGATCCGCTATGTTTTCGTGAGGAATAATATGAACACCTGTCTCATTCTTCAGCTGTTTGATGTGTGTGACTGTTAACTGTTGTGTAGGTATGTTGTGAAAAAAAAAACTTGTGTACAAGTAGCTTCTGTTGTTGCTCCGGGAGGCTTGATATTAGTTGATTTTGCCTTGTTACAAGACGCTGCACTTCACTCAACAAGCTGTGTTATGACTTGCTGCAGGTATTTTGTTGTATAATCCTGATGTTCGGATGTGATCCATGTTCCTGTGTTTTCTAATGTCATTAAGCACCGGGAAAACCACCACCTTGGAAATTTTAAGTCCCTAATCTGAATTCACCTTTGTGATTTGAATTTACGAATATTTTGTTTTAGAAACAGCTGTTGCATACCTTTTCCAAAAGCGATGAATATTCTATTGCATAACACTGATTACATAACGCCAAATAATGTCAAATGTAGGTTTAACACATACCACTCTAGTGCTGTTTTATATGAGCTGTTGTTGTCACATAATTCGTTGATATGAATATTCAAATTGGTTTTAATATAATGGATTCAGTCAGCTGAACAGCTAATGCATTACTTTGAATTCGTCTGAAAGATTTGAACAAAATCTCACTGCTAAGCAATTACAAAAACATATTAATCACACTGACTCAGCTTTGGAGTATTAATGAAGCTATCAACATACTATAAAAACCAAAACCTAAACCATTGTATGAGCGTGTTAAAAGCGATAACATTATTTACAAAATATAATATTCTGTAACTTTACAACGCGCCACAAATACATCATTCAAAAATCTCTCGTTTAAAACGACATTCAATTACAAATAAGCTGTTAAAGCTACACTCTTAATGGCTACCATGAGATACGACAAACGACGTTGTTGTTGTTTTGAATTAAGCACAAAGCTACACAATGGGCTATCTGTGCTCTGCCCACCACGGGTATCGAAACGCGGTTTTTAGCGTTGTAAGTCCGCAGACATGCCGCTGAGCCACTGGGAGGCGCGAGAGACGAAAAGAAAATCTTTATTAATAAAAGGCTAAAGAAAAGAATGGTTGAAGTTACGAGAACCGTACTTTTACGTTTAACATAATTCTGCGGGAAAAATATACCGTTATTTATCTTTTAAACGTGAGACATTGTGTAAATAATCCACTGTATATTTAACAATTAATAAACTTCAGTTATAAGGAAATATTAAAATGAAATTTATCAGAAAGTGGTATGTTGTCAACAGCGGAAGGGTTGCTGGTGTAATCCAAAAAGTGGTATGTTGTCAACAGCGGAAGGGTTGCTGGTGTAATCCAAAAAGTGATATGTTGTCAACAGCGGAAGGGTTGCTGGTGTAATCCAAAAAATGGTATGTTGTCAACAGCGGAAGGGTTGCTGGTGTAATCCAAAAAATGGTATGTTGTCAACAGCGGAAGGGTTGCTGGTGTAATCCAAAAAGTGGTATGTTGTCAACAGCGGAAGGGTCGCTGGTGTAATCCAAAAAGCGGTATGTTGTCAACAGCGGAAGGGGTCGCTGGTGTAATCCAAAAAGCGGTATGTTGTCAACAGCGGAAGGGGTCGCTGGTGTAATCCAAAAAGTGGTATGTTGTCAACAGCGGAAGGGTTGCTGGTGTAATCCAAAAAGTGGTATGTTGTCAACAGCGGAAGGGTCGCTGGTGTAATCCAAAAAGCGGTATGTTGTCAACAGCGGAAGGGGTCGCTGGTGTAATCCAAAAAGTGGTATGTTGTCAACAGCGGAAGGGTTGCTGGTGTAATCCAAAAAGTGGTATGTTGTCAACAGCGGAAGGGTTGCTGGTGTAATCCAAAAAGTAGTGTGTTGTCAACAGAGGAAGTGTTGCTGGTGTAATCCAAAAAGTAGTGTGTTGTCAACAGCGGAAGTGTTGCTGGTGTAATCCAAAAAGTAGTGTGTTGTCAACAGCGGAAGTGTTGCTGGTGTAATCTAAAACTTATGTAGATGCATTGAACGTACGCCGTAAGCTGAAAAAGTTTCATATATTTTATGAATAAATAATCATGTTGAACTTAGTTTGGAATAAATAAATATGTATTATATATGTATGTATATATATATGTACGCGCTTAGTCACTGAATGACCTCTGATGAATTTATTTGACATTGCTTTATCATTTTTAAATACGATAATTAACCTTTATTTGTATATGGTGAATTTTGAATGAAATGTACCACAGCTGTTTCTCAAACATTAAAGAAACCATAGGCTAAAAAAATATCTCAATTTCGATTTTATAATTCGTTTACAGATGGTGCTGTTTATGCTTATTTGAACGGGAGTCAGTTACTGTTTCAAAATATTCAAGCAAATTGCGAAAGGTGTTATCTGCGCACAGTCGTATCTAACTTGGATCTGGTTTGGTTTTGAATTTAGTACAAAGCTACGCGAGGGTTACCTGCGTTAGCCGTCCCTGACTTAGTGGTAAAACACTAGAGGGAAGGCAATCTTCATCAATGACCGGCAATCCTTGGGCTACTCCTTTACCAACGAGTAGTGGGATTGATGGACAATTACAACGGCTTTCACGGCTGAAAGGGCGAGCGTGTTTTGTGAGACGAGAATTTGAACTCGCGATACTCAAATTGCGAGTTGAGTGCTCGTAACAACCTGGCTTTGTTGAGCCATTTGGAAACGGTAGACGAGAGAAAGCAGCTCTTAAAGGCACCCTTTGCCAACATTTTGGCTACTCTTGTCTGACAGAAGTATTTTTCAATTCATTTAAAATTTAACACACAACCACCACGGGAAATTCAAGTAATCTATGAAATAAAAAAGATCCACCAGATTTCTGGAGTATGGATCCTGAATAAATACACAATTATCAAACAATAACTATATCGTTAATATTTCCGTTACGTTCAGCCGTGGGGGCGTTATAATGTGACGGTCAATCCCACTATTCGTTGGTAAAAGAGTAGCCCAAGAGTTGGCGGTGGGTGGTGATGACTAGTTGCCTTCCCTCTAGTCTTACACTACTAAATTAGGGACGGCTAGCACAGATAGCTCTCGAGTAGCTTTGCGTGAAATTAAAAAAAACAAACAAACAATTTCCGTTACAAAATTATTTACAACATTCTACAACTTTGGAACTATGTAATTCAAAATTTTCTTGGATAACACCCACCAGCACCGACGTGAAAGGATGATTTTTGCAGCTACCAGGGACGTAAATACGTAACAATCAGATTCACTGACTCAGCATTTTGACCAACATGTCACAATCGCTCCCCAGATGGAGTTAGTGTAGTTGAGAAAGCTGGTTACAAAACATGCTAAATTCGATATACCTGGTGATTGTTCATCAGTTATAAAGCGTAACTGGAGTACAGGACATTGTTTTTGTGATGTAATCGTTAATTAATTGTGACAACCATTCGTATTTCTCTTCCGTTTCATCTTCACTGAAACAATGAACAGAGAACTAGGTGTGTGTGTGTATACATATCACCTTTGGATGTACTGTGATGCTTTGGTTGTTTGTTTGAAGTAAAGCACAAAGCAACACAATGGGGTATCTGTGCTCTGCTCACCATGGGTAACGAAACCTGAATTCTAGCGTTGTAAGGACGTAGAGATACCGCTGTACCATTGGCAAGCTTATTAATTATTATTAATTAATTATGCCAACCACGTTTCTCTTCCTTCTCACCTTTGTTAAAACCATGAACCTAGTGTGAAAATATGTCACCTTCAGATGTAACTTTTTATCAATTTCGTAATGACACCAAACACTTATTGTTTCAAAACATGTATGAAGGGTTTGTTTGTTTTTTTATTTCGCGCAAAGCTACGCGAGGGCTATCTGCGCTAGCCGTCCCTAATTTAGCAGTATAAGACTAGAGGGAAGGTAGCTAGTTATCACTACCCACCATCAACGTCTAGGCTACTCTTTTACCAACGAATAGTTGGATTGACCATCACATTATAACGCCCCCACGGCTGAAAGGGCGAGCATAATTGGTGTGACGGGAATTCGAACCAGGAACCCTCGGATTACGATTCGAATGCCTTAACCACCTGGGCTATGCCAGCCCTCTACAGAGGCACTTGGTAGAGTACATGTCTGCGTTAATCATGCTCGGATTTCAAAAAACGAGAAATGTGTCCGTATGTCCGTCGTTTTCAACTGATATGGACTATATTTGGTGGGAAACTGAGCAAACATATTCTTCTTACGTTCACTAAGTTTTACCAAAATGTGTTCATGCTTTAATGAGTTATATACAGGACAAAAATAATGTTAAAATCGGTCCCATTGTTATTACAGATATAGTTTTGTTTGGATTTTTATTACTTGGCAGTAACTTTGGCTTTTGACTTTGTTTATTAAAAATTAATCACTTTTAAGTCGAATAATAATTAATATGTATATTAAATTTTGACCAATTCCGTTCAACCGGACCCGGTATGGCCAGATAGGTTAAAACGTTCGACTCGTAATCTGAGGGTCGCGGGTTCCAATCCCGGTCACACCAAACATGCTCGGACCTTTCAGCCGTAGGGGCGTTATATGTACGGTCAATCCCACTATTCGTTGGCAAAAGGGTATCCCAGGTGGGTGGTGGTGACTAGCTGCCTTCCCTCTAGTCTTACACTAATAAATTAGGGACGGCTAGCGCAGATAGTCCTCGTGTAGCTTTGCGCGAAATTACAAAAAAAGAACAAACTGTTTAGCCGTTTTCGAGAAATCTTGCTGGAGAAAACTAATAGAGGGGTGAAGAAACAGAACTTGCGTCCACCTTCAGCGGTGGAAATAATGAAACAGAAAATAATATATATCTAGGTTAGTTTGGCTTGTTCTGAATTTCGCGCAAAACTACACGAGGGCTATGTACGGTAACCGTTCTAATTTATCAGTATAAGACTAGAGGAAAGGCAGCCAGCTAGTCATCTCCAGTTCTTGGGTTACTCTTTTATCAATAAATAGTGGGATTGCCCATAACATTATAACGCCCCTATGGCTGAAAAGGCGAGCATGCTTGGTGTGACGGGGATTCGAACCCGCGACCCTCGAATTACGAGTCGAGTGCCTTAACCACCTGGCCATGCCATTCATCTAGTTTAGTGTTAAAATTACGTGGTGCGCGATCTTTAACTAGATTTTAAAATATGTATGTCAGTTTTGAAATATCCAGAACGGTATCACATACCTTTAAACAAACAGTAACAAAAAGTCCAGGTAAATTACAACTGTATGAGACTATATATATATATATATATATATATATATATTAGTAAAGTTCCGATATAGAAGTATTTAGTCACGTGACGAATAAAACCGGTTCTTTTTACGCATTTTTAGCGTGTTCAATAAGGCGTTTCCATTCGGAGTGAGCCTCGCTTTTCATGAGGTGGATTTCATTTCAAACTTAAAGATCACTGCATTTCGTTAATTAAAAACACGATTTTGAGCTTCTAAGTACCTCAGTGTTTGACGACGTTCTTTAGATCGCATGGTAAAATAATGTAATTTTCCTGACACGTTCACTGGCGTATTTTGAGAGTCATCGCTGTCTTACTGTACAGTCTTGGAGCTCGTTAGCCTGTGTAACAATTTCCTTTCATCGGAAATGTGTTTTTCATCTACTTGTCTTGATTCTTAAAGATCCAAATGGATCCAACTCTCTCTTAATTGTCCGTTTCTTCCTGTAACTGACAAGCCAGTGAGTTTCCCTTTTTATTATCACAATTCTAAGCTTCTGTCTACCGTGAATAGGCCTATTCTATTCTCTGCATGGAAAAAAACGTGGTGGAAATTGATCATAAGTTGAAGTGAAGGAAAGATTACACTTTTAAAATATCATTTTGTAGACCAAAATAAAACAACTTTTATAATAAATAATACATAGGTTTCAGAAATTATTTATTATGCAAAATATAAACGTTTGAAGTTTGGTTTCTTTCGAATTTCGTGCAAAGCTACACGAGGGCTATCTTTGCTAGCCGTCCATAATTCAGTAGTGTAAGATTAGAGGGAAAGCAGCTAGTCATCACCATCCACCGCCAACTCTTGGACTACTCTTTTATCAACGAATAGTGGGATTGACCGTATATTATAACGCCTCCATGGCCGAAAGGGCTCTCATGTTTGGTGCGACGAGGATTCGAACACGTGATCCTCAGATTACGATTCGAGCGCCTCTTGGCCATGTGGAGCCGTATAATGGGAGTCGGGATACCTTTAAATACTGTTTCCATTATAAAAGCAGTTTGAATATTTCAGTTGTACATAAGTATCCGTCAAAAAATACATAAATGAAAAATGACAAACCTTATATATAAGCGCACGTATCTGATAAAATACAAATCTTTTGTCACGACATTCCACGTAGTGTACCAGATATTTCTTTGGGCTGAAAGTTTGCAGGTTTTTCGATTCAACGTTAATCGAATGTATGGCCCGGCATGTCCAAGCGCGTTAAGGCGTGCGACTCGTAATCTAAGGGTCGAGGGTTCAAATCCCCGTCGCACCAAACATGTTCGCCCTTTCAGCCGTGGGGGCGTTATAATGTGACGGTCAATCCCACTATTCGTTGGTAAAAGAGTAGCCCAAGAGTTGGCGGTGGGTGGTGATGACTATCTGCCTTCCCTCTAGTCTTACACTGCAAAATTAGGGACGGCTAGCACAGACAGCCCTCGAGTAGCTTTGTGCGAAATTCAAAAAACAAACAAACAAACAAATCATCGAGTGTATGTTTTTCTAACATTGTGATACAGTTTTGGGTATGTTTACGCGTTAGTGTATTTATTCAACATTATGTTCCAGTATTAGGTAGAATTAGAATGAGTGTATTTATTTAAGATTATAATCCAGATTCGAGTAGGATTATAAATGGATGCATTTATTTGATATTATGATTTAGTTCAGATAGGATTAAGCAGGAGTGTATTTATTTAACATTATGATCCAGGTTTGGGTAGGATTACACGTGAGTTTATTTATTTAAGACAATGATCCTGTTTTAGGCAGAATTAAGCAGGACCCTAAGTTTATGAATCCAGTGTTCTATCCACCTGGCCATACCAGGTCTTTCTCCAGAGAACTGTAATTTTTAAGCATATAAGTTAGAGCAAATAAAACCACTTTGTTGCATGAGTGAAACTCAAGCAGCCAAAGTATTTTTACAAAATCTTCGAAGGAAAACCGGAAGTCAGTGAAGGGCTTTTTAATATTTTATTTGAAACGCCTTTGTCAGTTAGAAAATGGCCCGGCATGGCCAGGTGGGTTAAGGCGTTCGACTCGTAATCTGAGGGTCCTGGGTTTGAATACCCATCACACCAAACATGCTCGCCCTTTCCGTCGTGGGAGCGTTATAATGTGACGGGCAATCCCACTATTCGTTGGTAAAAGAGTAGCCCAAAAGTTGCCTTTCTTCTAATCTTACAGTGATAAATTAGGGACAGTCAGCGCAGATAGCCCTCGTGTAGCTTCGCGTGAAAATTAAACAAAACACACACGTGTTTAATTGCAAAGCCTGAAATAAATATCATGGTATTTCTCCGTCTGTCTGTCTTCGCTGTTGATACACAGTGTCAAATTACTTAATAGAAAACAACATATAATGTTTTGATGATCATATAGTATAAGAGTGTTCATTAAACATTTTATTTTAAATTTTGTTGTTTGTATGTCTTGCTTAACCTAGATACACTTTTAAACAATGTTTAGATAAGTCACCATCAAATCCTGTTCAATTAACCACTTCATTATAAACAGTAATTAAAGATTATTTTGTGTGTTTTTGTTGCAAAAGATCGCTACACTTAAACTGTGTTAATAACAGCCTAATGCATCTTCTCAAAGTTTACAACTCAATTCATTACTCAGTTATATCCTTTATGCAGTCTATATTATATTATTAAGGCCTGTATAGTTAAAGTGTATAATCTTCAGTTTTTATCGAAGTAATTTAACATTTATTACAGATTCTTAAAGGGCTTTAGCTCTTAGAAAATCAATGTTTTTAAAACAGCTCATAACACGGAATTTTGGACGGTTTTATTTTTTAACACTTTACGTGAAAAGGCAGTAAATAGGACGGACATTATCTTTCACACTGAATTTAAAAAGAAAACTTAAAAAAATATGCGTATTTTGAAAATTAAAGTTGGAAGGTAGAGTATAGGACCGTTGAAGTGTTGGTTGGTTAACTGTGTGTACATCACAACAAAAAACTGATAAAAGTTCGTGTAATTATAGGTTAAATTCAAAATTAAGTATATTTTGTTGCCTTCATTTGGAATATAAAATTAGATTTATTTATTTCAAGGAATAAATTGTGTACAGAAAAACCACTTATTTTCAACATTCAACCTTTAATATTTTGAACAAATTCAGCTTACAAATTTAACCCACAGTATTGTGTCAGTCATTTGTTTATTTAGAATTCTTTCTCATGTCTGATTATGAATGGAAGTTTCCTCTCGCTCTAAAAGAGTACCAGAAAGTTACTATGCAATTAACAGTCTCCATCAAACAATTAAAAATCCCTCGGCGTGTATTTAGTTTTACAGGAAGATGGCCCGGCATGGCCAGGTGTTTAAAGCATTTGACTCGTAATCCGAGGGTCCCGGGTTCGAATCTCTGTCCCACCAAATATGCTCGCTCTTTCAGCCGTGGGGAGCGTTATAATGTGATGATAAATCCCACTATCCATTGGTAAAAGCGTAGTCCAAGAGTTGGAGGTGGGTGGTGATGACTAGCTGCCTTCCCTTTAGTCTTACACTGCTAAATTAGGGACGGCCAGCGCAGATAGCTCTTGTGTAGCTTTACGCGAAATTCAAAAACAAACAAAACAAAAATACAGAAAGATGAACTTCCCACCTGGGGTGTTCAGAGATATAGATATCCCCCTTCGCCCCGTCAACAATTGGAAACAAGTTGTTCTTCTAGCTTAATACCCCTCGTTCGTGACTTTCCTTTCTCTCCCCTCAGTCCTAAGTTTCGACGGTCTTACAGATTAGATCTACCCAGCAATAGAGCTGCAGCTGTGAGAGAACATTCTATATTTCCGAACAAAAATTTAAAATAAATTAATGTGATCGCCAAGGAGAGAGTATGACCGGAAGTGTCACATATTTTCAAATTCTGAACGTTTGCTCCGGTTTTCATTTCTGTCGGTGACAGTCCCTTACTGACAAATGCTCTTGTGAAAGACAATTTATAAATCTCATTACAAAGAAACGCTAAGCTTCACGTTAGAGAGAAAAAAATCCATAGAACTGAATTTCAACACAAACAACTAATATTTCTCTAAATAGTTTTACTTGCTTTCTGTTGTAATTTTGAAACTGTGTTCAATTGGGGAATTTATTTACTTTTGTTTGTTCACTTAAATCTTATTAGCTCAAAACTTTGTTCACCGCGGGAAATGAAACACGATTTTTAACGCGGCATCTCTTCAGACTTAATTTTGAGCCACTAGAGGACGCGTTTGTATATGTGACTATTCCGGATAGCAAGTAAAGTTAATGAGATTATAAAACAGCTGTGACTTTGTTAAAGTAACGATCAAATAAACAACATTTGCCAGATATAATTCAATATCTTGTGTGAATCTCATTGGTCGGCAGAGCTCCCCTGATTTCAATTTGCTAGATATAATTCAATATCTTGTGTGAATCTCATTGGTCGGCAGAGCTCCCTGATTTCAATTTGCTAAATATAATTCAATATCTTGTGTGAATCTCATTGGTCGGCAGAGCTCTCCTGATTTCAATTTGCCAGATATAATTCAATATCTTGTGTGAATCTCATTGGTCGGCAGAGCTCTCCTGATTTCACAGACAATATTTAATCCAATAAAGGAGTGAGAAAGAAATGTGGATTCCAGAAATCAAAGAATCCAGATCTGTGTTTACTTTGTTTTATCGGTCTGCAAAAAAAAAAAAAAAATCGAATACAGATTTGCCATATTTTTTAATTTTGCGCAAAGCTATATTTACGCTAGCCGTCCCTAATTTAGAAGTGTAAGATAAGAGAGAAGGCTATTGGTCATCACCCCACATCACCAACTCTTAGGCTACTCTCTTACCAACGATACCTTAAAGTGATATTTTATGAATTTATATTGAATATGGTTATAAATTAAAGTATTTTTAGCACTTATGTCACCGGTGTTGAGTTCATACAACTCTAAAAGGTGGAAGAGTTCAGATTGTCTATTGTGTGACTTAACACCAAAACGAATAAACATAAATCTTAATCCGTAAAACAGGAGCTAATTGAACACTGGAAACTGTGAGGTCATTGTTGATCATGCGCTGTTTACTAAAGTGTAAACAACACCTGTTTTATACACCTTGTTGTAGATAAAATTCAAGTGGCATGGGAAATTTGTATTTATTTATCGAACTATAGAAGAAATGTATCGATATTTTGAAACAACCATGTAATTGCTACAAAGGGTATTGTTTGTTTATGAATTTGGCGTAAAGCTACACGAGGGCTATCTGCGCTAGCCGTCCCTAATTTAGCAGTGTAAGACTGGAGGGAAAGCATCTAGTCATCACCACCCACCGCCAAATCTTGGGCTACTCTTTTACCAACGAATAATGGGATTGAGCGAAACATTGTAACGCTCCCACGGCAAAAAGTGCAAGCATGTTTGGTGCGACCGGCATTCGAACCCGCGAACCTCGGATTACGAGTCGAGTGCCTCAGCCACCTGGCCATGCCGGGCCAACAAAATGTAGCTACAAAAGTTACTTGTGCATCCTTGATACGGAAATGACTATATAACATTTTTTGCCCATTTTAGTGTATGGATTACTAGCTGGAGTATCTGTCTTCGGGACGGAATGTATGTAAATTCATGATTAATAAAAGAATACACAACAGTTAAATGAATACACAACAGACAACAGACAGTGCTATTATATTTATTTATATGAAAGGAACCTTACGCAAGACACGGGTTAAACTGACAAATAGAAGCTCCTATGTTCAAGAATCGTCATTCTTCATGTGTAACTGTTGGCCATCATGAATCGTTATGCTTCATGTGGAACAGTTGGCCATCTGGAATCATCATTCTTCATGTGGAACTGCTGGCTATCCAGCATCGTTATTCTTTATGTGTAACTGTTGGCCATCATGAATCATCATTCTTCATGTGGAACTGCTGGTTATCCTAATTCATCATTCTTCATGTTAACTTCTCATGAATCGTTATGTTCATGTGGAACTGCTGGTTATCCATCGTTCATTTGAATCATCATGAATCATTTCTTCATGTGGAACTGCTGGCTATCCTAATTCATCATTCTTCATGTGGTTGGCCAACTGTGTAACTGTTGGCCATGGTTATGCTTCATGTGTAACTGTTGGCCATCCTGAATCATCATTCTTCATGTGGAACTGCTGGTTATCCTGAATCATCATTCTTCATGTGTAACTGTTGGCCATCCTGAATCGTTATGCTTCATGTGGAACTGCTGGTTATCCTAATTCATCGTTCTACATTTGTAACTGTTGGCCATCATGAATCATCATTCTTCATGTGGAACTGCTGGCTATCCTAATTCATCATTCTTCATGTGTAACTGTTGGCCATCCTGAATCGTTATGCTTCATGTGTAACTGTTGGCCATCCTGAATCGTTATGCTTCATGTGGAACTGCTGGCTGTCCAGAATCGTTATTCTTCATGTGGAACTGCTGGCCATCATGAATCATCATTCTTCATGTGGAACTGTTGGCCATCCTGAATCGTTATGCTTCATGTGTAACTGTTGGCCATCCTGAATCGTTATGCTTCATGTGGAACTGCTGGCTATCCAGCATCGTTATTCTTCATGTATAACTGTTGGCCATCCTGAATCGTTATGCTTCATGTGGAACTGCTGGCCATCATGAATCATCATTATTCATATCAAACTATTAGCCATTTTAAATCATTATTTCTCATGTGGAACTGCTGGTTATCCTCATTCTTTTCCAAACATTGGGATTGACTGCATCACTCATAGTACCCTAAGAGTTGCAACTGTAAAGCATTACAACGACATCTCTTGACACTATCTAAAACTCTTGAAGCGCAACTTAGTAAGACAACCCAAGGCCACCCTTTAGAGATATTTTAAACGTCCTTATAATTGTTACTAGACGTGGTTAAACGAGTACTTGAACTTATTTTTTAGCAGTTCGGTAGTAGGAATGTTAACTTTAACTGCATTGTTCAACAGTAACATTTATCTGTTTATTAATAAAACTTGAAACTTACTAAATCTAAATTTGATCAGCGATTTATCCATAAACTAAGCTAAACTTCTGTAAATACTAAATATGATTTTTAGGCCTAACTTATAAAATCTTTAGTTCTCGTCATATTCTTAGCAACTGTTGAGTCATGTTACAATACTATATCCGAAATAATTCTGAATATTGTATTATTATCAAGTAATGCTTTCCAGGGCCGTAGCTTCACTTCTGAAGGGTAAAAATCGTGTTTCGACACTCGGGATTGGTACCTCACAGATACGCTACTGTATGATCTTGAGTTTAGACAAACTAATGAATGATCGACTAAATTTTTCGTTTCATTTCCATGTTTATTCTTAACACGTAACGACACTAAAGAAGAGACGAAGAAAACGATTTCGTATTAGACCTAGAAAGGCTCGGGCATGGCCAGGTGGTAAAGGCACGCGACTCGTAATCTAAGGGTCGAGGGTTCAAATCCCCGTCGCACCAAACATGCTCGCCCCTTTTAGCCGTGGGGGCGTTATAATGTGACGGTCAATCCCACTATTCGTTGGTAAAAGAGTAGGTCAAGAGCTGACCGTGGGTGGTGATGACTAGCTGCCTTCCCTCTAGTCTTACACTGCAAAATTAGGGACGGATAGCGCAGATAGCCCTCGTGTAGCTTTACGCGATATTCAAAACCAAACAAACTAATTTGTCCTAGAAAATAACAAAAAAACAGGCTTGTTGTGAATAATATTTATGACATTGACCACCAGCCACTAATATTGAGAAACCGTAAGCTGGACAATTCACATACCTAATGAAAGATACTAAGTCGTATCCGTTACATCAGGATAATGGAAATTTCAAAGGAAAATATTTATTAAAACAGAATTTGTTAAGTCGAAACACGTGAACATACAATAAAATACACTTATAATATTTCTAAAATAAACCAGTCATTGCATAGTATCACAAGCTCAACTAATAATTTATATGATTTTTTATCCTAAAACTAAAACTAAATCAAATAAGAAACAAGTTTCGTCGCAAATAAAACAAGCGAAACCCAGTGAATAAACATTTTATTTTTATCTACCAAGTTTTGGAAAAGTTAAATTCTGTACTTTGGAAACTGAAATAAACAGAGCAGTTTCTAAATGGAAGAGCATTAAACCATGAACTGATAACAGAGTCGATCATTCACAATTATGATAATTGAGTGTTAAAGTAATAAATGCATGCTGGCCCGCCATGGCCAGGTGGGTTAAGGCGTTCGACTCGTAATCTGAGGGTCGCAGGTTCGAATCCCGGTCGCACCAAACATGCTCGCCCTTTCAGTCGTGGGGCGTTAATATGTGACGGTCAATCCCACTACTCGATGGTAAAAGAGTAGCCCAGGAGTTGGCGGTGGGTGGTGATGACTAGCTGCCTTCTCTCTAGTCTTACACTGCTAAATTAGGGACGGCTAGCGCAGATAGCCCTTGAGTAGCTTTGCCCGAAATTCAAAAAAACAAAACCAAATGCATTCTACGTTTAGAATATAAACGCGTGGGATTTTGCTGCCTGAATTTATCTCTACGTCTGCCTACTGTTTCCCTGTGTTGCTTAGAAACTGATGAAACAGGATATTTTCAAGGTCTTTCGAGTGTCTCCAAGTAAAGTTACATCCCAAATCCGTATATATACATTTCATATGGTTCATAATAAAAGCAGCTTAAGGATCGTTGCCTACTGGGCCTAATAAACCATTTAGTATTCTTAAAGTTGTCAAAAACTACGCTAGGAATATAGACAAATAATACACATCTACGACGTTGAAAATTCTGTTTCAATACGGACAAGGATTTGTTGCAAATGTCTTTATAAAATTTATATCATTGTAATTTCCCGAGCGTGTTCTAAAATTAAAAACCTCTTAAGTACGTTGAATTTCTTCTTATGTGGCGGATAGAAGACATATCAAAAGGAGACTTCGATCCACTTAAGGGTAAAGTGTTAAAATCCTTTATATTTTTATTAATATTGATAAACTATCGTTGTTCTATCGTCTTATTTTAATACATGTTTTTCTGTCTTGCACCAGCCAGCCTTGCTAGTGATATTTTATCGAAACACTAGCCTTTGAATCAGACGCTAGTGTACTGCACAAATGAGGATAGTTTCCATTTTGATTTTAGTACAGCAAAGTCATGAAAAACAGGTTTCTACTTAAGTTACCAATAAAATGTTAGTACTGCTAATATATTTCTCTTGTTACTTGAACAGTACTGCTACTGGAGAAAAAAACAACAACAACAAGGAAAACATTATTTCTTGGTTTGTTTTGAATTTCGCGCAAAACTACCCAAGGGCTGTCTGCGCTATTTGTTCTTAATTTATCAGTGTAAGACTAGAGGAAAGACAGCTAGTCATCACCACCCACCGCCAACTCTTGGGCTACTTTTTTACCAACGAATAGGGTGATTGACCATCACATTATAACGCACTCACGGCTGAAAGGACGAGCATGTTTGGTGCGACGGGGATTTGAACTCGCGACCCTCAGATTAGGAGTCGAACGCCTTAATCCACCTGGCCATGCCGGGCCGATTAATAATGCAAAAATTATATTATCTATAATTATTAGAATAAATCGGTTTGTTAATTGAGTATCCCTTCTATTATAGATTTTATCTACAGAAGTTTATAACTTGTCTGTCCTGAGATGTTGTTATTAGTAGTTTGAGATCATGAAACAAACGTAGATTTTTTTTTTGGCAGTATCCATGTTGGAACAACACGCTGATCCATAACGATTCCAGAGACACTCTAAACTATTTTTAAGAGCTCCTGAAATCTACAAATTGAAATTTGCAGACAATTCGTGTAAATGTCGCACATACCAATACTGCAAGCTGTAAATTCGCACCATAGTACTCCAATTAAAAGCTCTATGAAACAACACAATCACGCTCCAATTCACTATTTTCTTTGCTACCAGATCCACCATCAACTCAACAGAAGCAGTTATAGTAACTCCAAACCAATGCGACATATTTTCAAAATTTCGCGACTGACGAAATCAGATTAATCAGGCGAAACAGTGGTTTTTCAAGATTTTAGTATTGAAGAGATTTATGCCAGACGAAACGGCGTTTCTTTAAGATTTCAGTTATTGACGAGTCTTACACCAGTCGAAACGATGGTGAACGTTAATGGGAGAGATGACCAGTATGCACGCATATTCGGGCCTTTTTTAAGTAACCAGATCTATTGGAAGCATGCTGTACAGGTCCCAACAGATGGCGGCTGTTCACACGTGGTTATGTTAGTAACAGTAAAAATCACTTCGAATTTCGTTTGGAAAAGATTTCCTGTACTTTATCACAACCCCAACAAGTGAACGTTTGTCAAGCAATGACTACATTTCTACCCAGCTTGAACGTTTCTTAAGTGACATTATATCGAGCTTCTGATACCGTTCAACGGTTTCGCGCTAGTATGTAGTGTGTCTTTATATTTCAAACTCACCGAGTTACCCTGCATAGCACGCTGGGTGGCCCACGTCACATGTTCTAGAAGTGTCCAGATGCTCGTGGCAGGAAGTATATGTTACGTCTTTTCACCCAAATTGAAGCACACTTTTACAAACAGCAATAAACTGCTAAAGAGCTATTTGTAATAATTTATATCAAAAGCAATAGAAATCCTATAACCACCTTATATATCCCATACAGTTCGTGTAAAACAGAAGTGTCAGCCATTGAAAGTCCGCAGAAAAAAGAAGTCACTTTTTATTTTTGTGGTTTGGTGATAGTTACTGTTCAGGGCGATGACTTGGATCGCACATTTAATTAAAAGCAGAATATAAAGGTATTGTAATATTATTTAATGAAACGTTATGTGCATTAATGTATTCTAAGTTTGTTTGGTTGTAGCTAAGCACAAATCTGCACTATGGACTATCTATGCTTTGCCAACCAAGGGTACCTAAACCCGGTTTCTAACATTTTAAGTCCGCAGATATACCGCTGTGCCACTATGGAGGGTTGGACATGTTCTGAGTCAAGGTGTACCAACACAAACAGGATTTAGTTACATACACAAGTACATAAACATGTTTTCCCATGTGCATATGTTCTGATTATTTCTCTGTTTGTTTGTGTTTCTTTTAGCAAAGCCACATCGGGTTATTTACTGTGTTTATCAAGGGGAATCGAACCCCTGATTTGAGCGTTGTAAATCCGTAGACTTATCGCTGTGCTAACGGGGGACGATTAGCTTTGTAAGGAGCCAGTTTGTCTTTCGCTTTGTTGTTTTTGGTTGTAAGCTGTCAATGAATATGCGTAGCAAGCCAAATTATGAAAATCGGATAACGTTTGCTTTTAGGATTACGTAAAAATCCAGGGAAGTCTTGGGGCTTCAAAACCAAACACGCTACTTATAATTCAACAAAATCCAATCCAATTGTAGAAACTCCTCCCTCGATTTTCGTTGTACGGCTTCATTGTTTTACAAACTTCGTGATCTCGATTCTGTTTTTCACAGCTGATAGGTACACACACGTGCAGTACATAATAATATTGATTGGGTGTGATTTATACTTATGGGTAGATATTATGAGTACACAAACTATTATCTTGGCCACCCTTTCTCTGTAACTGGAAAGCAAGTGGTATAATCTGTATAAATAAACGTCAGTGTGTACTTATGTCTGCTCCTTGTATATGTTTTCATATTTCCTGATCATTGAGAACTAAATCTGACACAGTGACAATACTGTAAATTGTGTTTTGGAAACATCAATGCACTTCTCAAGTGATTGTTTCTGTAAGTATTTGTCTAATGAATATAAAGCTAAATTTGCGTCTGTTTGCATCATTAAACCATCTGTTCCTTGTTATGTTTCCACATTTCTGGATCGATCAGCACCACAATTTGTTACAGTCATACGGGATGACATAAGGGGGTTGGATCCCCACATCTAATTTTGGAAAACAACCTTATCACCACAACTTGGTACAGTGATACGCGATGACATGAGGGGGTTGGATCCCCACATCTAATTTTGGAAAACAACCTTATCGCCACAACTTGGTACAATGATACGCGATGGCATGATGGGGTTGGGATCCCCACATCTAATTTTGAAAAACAACCTTATCGCCACAACTTGGTACAGTGATACGCGATGAGATGAGGGGGTTGGATCCCCACATCTAATTTTGAAAAACAACCTTATCACCACAACTTGATATAGTCATACGGGATGACATGAGGGGACTGAATCCCCTCATCTAATTTTATATTGAAATAATTCTTAAAAATAATATATCTTTATTTTTAGTTTTGGTAACTTTAAGTATTTTTATCACATTTTTAATGTTTATTATGTTAACAAACAATAAAAGTACAAAAGTGTTTTTATTTCACCCATCCAATGGAAAGGTACTCCAGCTAGTGTGTCAAAAAGGTCTTTGGATTTTAGTGTCGAAAGTTTAGATGTTTAGCCTAAACGTGAGGATAACATTCCTGGTACAGCGATAAGTCTACGGAGATACAACGCTAAAATCAGAGATTTGATTCTATTCGGTGGACTCAACAGATAACCCATGTGGCTTTGCTATAAAAAAACAAGCACTTTTTCTGTTACACGTGTTTTTCACAAGGGGCTAACCGTGCTCTGCTCACAACTAGTATCGAAACTCAAATCTTAATGTTATAAGACTCCAGACTTACCACTGAGCCACAGTGGTTTTTATTTTCTCAAAAATATTGTACAAAACGTTGATAAGTAATTCAAATTTGTTTCTGTGGAAGCAAGAAATCGTTAGAAAATAATGTTACATCTAATTTTTTGTTTGTTTCGGATATTTGCGCAAAGCTACACAAAATGTGTTTGCGTTAGATCCCTAAATTTGAATGATGGACTGAAAGAAAGTCAGCTAGTCAACACCACACACCGCCAACATTTTTATAACGCATATACGGCATAAAAGAGAACCGACCGAGTCACTGACCCTCTATTCACAGTCCTACAAGTTAACTATTAACCTGCTCAGTGCCGTAGACGAGATAACTTCCAAGCCGATCAGTAACACAGTGCCACGGACGAGTTAATTTGTTCTCAATAATACCTAACTTCATATCTAGATGTCAGCACCATACACACATTTGACCTACTTTCAAATTGTTTCACTTTCGATCCAAAATGACGTCACGTAAAAAGTTACAAAACGAAGAAGTATTAGAGTTGTATTGTAGCAGTTGAAATAGTTGGCAGTCAACATGACAAATCTTGCCCGACTATACAAATAAATAAAATTAGCATCTTGATAATTAATTTTATATTATTAATCATGAAATAAATAGCTAAATAATTTTTTATAAACTAATGACAACGGACGCAAAGATAAATGAAATAAATTATAACTAGAAAGGCTATTCATATGCGTGGATATTGTAAGAATGAGAACATATGTTTCAATGTTATTCGATCGATCACTTTTAACACTAAAACAAACGACAAGTTAAATAATGGTATTTAACCAAACTTTGACCAAATTGTTTTAATTAAATAAACGTAATAGAAATCAATGGATTTACAGAACGTGTTTATTGTTTTTGATTGGCCAGATCGCCTTAGAGTTAACCACGAGTTCTTGATCGAAAACAGTATTACAAAAATTTAAAACTTGTTCTATAGTAATTACAGTACTTAGTATTTGTTCGTCTATCAGGTCTTCATTCACTAACATAACTGTTGGGTTTCTGTAGTGTTAACGACTACCACACAGAGAATCGTGCCATACTTAAAAGCCAAGTTTCCTAAACTCTAGTGTCTTTTCAAAATCTCGTCAGAAACAGATGTAATAATAAAGAAAAAAAATGACGTTTTTAGTTGTAGAGAAAAGATGGACGACCATAAAAGAAACAAAAACACCGTCATAATTCTCAATAATGTTACTTATATTTTCGTAGAAGTGCTATGTTCTGAAAGCCTTATATATATATATATATATACCATTATTTAAGGCTGGAAGTATTGCGCTCGTAATCAAACACAGAAATTTACTAAAAGCGAAAGTTCTATGAAGTATCTTTAATGTGCAAGCCGATACACCGTATCCTTTAACCATAAACTACTAATAAATAATTTTTTTAACTCTAAAAATAAACTCTGACAGAACCACGACGTTTTCTATTTCACATTTAGTTTTAATAGATGCAAATGGATTCGGATCGAATTTCGTGTTAACGCCACGCGACTTTCTGTTCGCTTTTTCTGAAATCTCTGGGTGTGTGTTTTGGAATTTCGCACAAAGCTACTCGAGGGGTATCTGTGCTAGCCGTCCCTAATTTAGCAGTGTAAGACTAGAGGGAAGGCAGCTAGTCATCACCACCCACCGCCAACTCTTGGGCTACTCTTTTACCAACGAATAGCGGGATTGACCGTCACATTATAACGCCCCCACGGCTGGGAGGGCGAGCATGTTTTGGCGCGACTCGGGCGCGAACCCGCGACCCTCAGATTACGAAGTGCACGCCTTAACGCGCTAGGCCATGCCAGGCCCGAAATCTCTTGGCAAGAGTGTGTGTTTTTCTTACAGCAAAGCCACAACATCGGGGTATTTGTTGTGTCCAGTGAGGATAATCAAACCCCTAATTTTAGCGTTGTAAATCTGTAGACTTACCGCTGTCCCAGCTTGGGACCCGTGGGTAAGAGCTTTTGAAGTTTGTATGAAAAACATAATACACGCGAACCATATTATTTACGCTAGTAATTCTGAGTTTTAAAAAATGTTCCAATGAAAGTTATCTCAGGAATGAATAATGTTTGAGTAATGAAGATATATGATATGATATATAATACATGATGTATGCAGAGTATAAAAAATATCCATTTGCCTCATCATGAATTTTAGCATCATAAACAAAAATTATTCATGGTTTTACGTTATTCAAAACGTTATTATATGTTATCCGATACACAGTGTGACAGGTTTAACGTATTCTAAATAATAATCAATACACAATATTTATACGCTTCACAATAAAACGTAAAACCATACATTCACATAACGAAATAAAAAACACTCAATAGTCAGTTCCGAGTATTTCGTAACAAGAACTTTCTGGAGTGTTTAAATGCAATATTTCCAGATTTAATTTTTCAGGTTTTAACAGTTAGAGAATGAAACAAAATAAGTAAAATAAGCCACTGTTTAATATTGTTCAAAAATGTCCTTAAATGTTTGTTTTGTATGTAAAAAAACTGAAAAATGTGATATTAGCGCTGTACCAGCGTCAGAGATCGAACATAGAATTTAAACACAATAAGTATTTAAGTTTATCGTTGGGCCACTGAGGGTACGTCTTCATTACTTCAATGACCTTCTAATCCGTGACACGCCCGGCATGGCCAGGTGGTTAAGGCACTCGACTCGCACCAGCCATGTTCGCCCTTTCAGCCGTGGGGTCGGTATAATGTGACGGTCACTCCCACTATTCGTCCGTAAGAGAGTAGCTCAAGAGTTGGCAGTGATGACTAGCTGCCTTCCCTCTAGTCTTACACTGTTAAATTAGGGACGGCTAGCTCAGATAGCCCTAGTGTAGCTTTGTTTTGATCCCGTGTTTGTAACACACATCGTTACACAGAGAACATAAGATAAAGAAGATAGGCTTGATTAAGTTATTTTGTAATTATTCACAATTTCATGTTTAATTAAACAGCTCAAGCTTGTTCCTAAAATAAACAAACAGTTCTTAAAGTTATATTATAACATGACGTTGTGTCAATTATTACAGTCTAATCAAAACTTTGTAACTGATTGGTAAAAAGAGAAGTCTATCATTTTACAATAATGTTCTCCATTGGTACAGCGGTTTTGTTTGTTTGGTTTTGAATTTCGCGCAAAGCTGCTCAAGGGCTATCTGCGCTAGCCGTCCCTAATTTAGCAGGGTAAGACTAGATGGAAGGCGGCTAGTCATCACCACCCACCGCCAACTCATGGGCTACTCTTTTACCAACGAATGGTGGGATTAACTGTCACATTATAACGCCCCCACCGCTGAAAGGGCGAGCATGTTTGGTGTGACGGGGATTCGAACCCACGACCCTCGGATTACGAGTCGAACGCTTTAACCCACCTGGCCATGCCGGGCCTTGGTACAGCGGTATCTTTGCAGACCTACAACGCTATAAAAAGGGTTTCGATACCCGTGTGAGCAGAGCATAGATAGCCCATTTTGTAGCTTTGTGCTTAACTTCAAACAAACAATATACTTCAAATATACTTCCTTTAAGATTTTTTTTGGAAGTTAAGCCAAGAAAAGCTGACGCTATTTTTTCTTACTAACGTACATCACATACAATAAAATATTTTGGGATACTAATACATGTTTGTGGGCTGCATCTCACCCACTGGTTTTGGTGATTTATACAAAAATTGATGGCACCTTGACTGTTGACAGGTACAAAAAAACATTCTTATTCATTATGCTACTTCTTCTGGAACAAGATCTGTCGGGCAGGGGCTTATTTTTTATGAAGATAATTATCTCGGACATGCTTCAAATGTGGTAAAACGATAAGTGAAAAGAACAAAAGGTCAACCAATTATTTGAGACGTAAAAGGTCACGGTCTAAACATTTTAAAGACAGAATGGGAAAGTGTAAACTAATAGGGTCACACATCAACCAAACAATTTGACCAACTTGTTCATTTGGAAAATATTTCAAAACCATATATTTATAAACTTATGGTCACGTTAAAGCAAGAGGTTCTTCTCTATTTAAAGCAAATAGAAAATAGTAGCGTATTGTACACGTTATTCATTCTTCTTTGGAATTTTCTGCGACAATGTGTATTTTCTAATAGTCAATGGACCATTAAATTGTAATTATTCATTGCTTGTAACTCCTGTATGTGTTTTTTATTCTTACGGCTGCTGGGTATGATACAAAACCCGAGATTCGTAATGTTTTATAACACAACTGACACATGAGTCCAGTGCCTCGCTAGTACAGCGGCACGTCTACGGATTTACAACGCTAAAATTAGGGGTTCGGTTCCCCTTGCTGGACTCAGCAGATAGCCCGAGGTGGCTTTGCTATATGAAAACACACGCCCAGACAGAATCAATAATGTCCCCCGCTAGTACAGCGATATGTTTACGGATTTACAACGCTAAGATCAGGGGTTCGATTCCCCTCGGTGGGCTCAGCAGATAGCCCGATGTGGCTTTGCTATAAGAAAACACACACACACACTCACACATGAGTCCACTTCATGAAATGATATATAATGAAATACCTTGAAATTAAGTGGTTAAAAGTTATACCTGGTACAATCGTCCGTATATAAAATTAACGAACATAAATATATCACAATTTTAATACACTCACTTTACTAAGTGAGAACATTCATCGTAACAGCACAGCAACAGAAACGGAACGTGACTATACAACAAAAATAGACCCACCACGGTAGCAGAAGTTAGAGAACACTAAAACTTTTGAAAAAAAAAAGCACCAGGACAAAAGAAAAATTCAAAATGTATTACTCAGAAAAAAACCTTCTGAGATTATTAGAACGTATTACATCTTTATAGAACTTATCTCTAAAAACAGGATACGTACCAACAGTTTGGAAGCAGGCCAATGTTCTGTTCCAGAAGAAAAGAAAACTACAGGAACATAAATCTAAGAAGCAATCTGGAAAACCTACTTAAAAAAAAATTAGACTCATAAACTACCCTGAAATGAAATCAATACTTCTAGAAATACAGAGTGACTTTCGAAAAGCAAGAAAAACAATAAACCATCTGATAAGATTAGCGGAAGAAATAATACACGGCTTTAATAAATAAAAATGTACAATCATTTGCTTCCTAGATGTTGAAAAATCATTCAGTATAGTATTGTACAAAGAACCGTCCATACTGGTAGTTCCCATACAAGTTTCTCGCTAGGTTTCTAGTTTTCTGAAAGATAGAATTGTTAGAGAGCATGTTGAGGGCTCCGAGTGCTGTACTCTGAAGGCGAGTATCCATCAAGTAAGAGTATTTAGCTCTGCCCTGTTTATCTTGCATGCCTCTCAAAGATCCAAACCACACTTTAGTTCACAGTTCACGTATGATGTTGCAGTCTGAAAGATTGTCCCAAACCCAACAACAGCAACATAAAATAAACTGCAATTACTAAACAGAATAGAACTGTACTGTAATAAGCGGAAAATTGAGATTAACGCGCACAAAAACACATTTATATTACTTACAAAAGCGTACAAAACAAGTAAATTAATACCACAGTTATATCTAGACGGATGTTTTACAGAGAGCACCAATATCAACATCCTTATGGATTACATTTGGCTGAAAATTGAACTTGATATCACACGATAATGGTATAAAAACCAGAACTGGGAAAAAAAAGCGAGTTACATTGGAGTCTGAGTGCCAACAACCAAGAATCTTCACCAGAAAATGGTCCAGCATGGCCTAAGTGGTAAAGGCACTCGACTCGTAATCCGAGGGTTGCGGGTTCGAATCCTGTCACACCAAACATGTTCGTCCTTTCAGCCGTGAGGGCGTCATAAGGTTTGGTCAACCCCACTATTCGTTGATAAAAGAGTAGCTCAAACGTTGGCGGTGGGTGGAGATGACTAACTGCCTTCCCTCTAGTCTTACACTGCTAAATTAGGAACAGCTAGCGCAGATATCCTTCCTGTAGCTTTGCGCGAAATTCAAAAGAAACCAAATTAAAAATGCTCGTCCTTTCAGCCGTGAGGGCGTCATAATGTTTGGTCAACCCCACTATTCGTTGATAAAAGAGTAGCTCAAACGTTGGCGATGGGAGGAGATGACTAACTGCCTTCCCTCTAGTCTTACACTGCTAAATTAGGAACAGCTAGCGCAGATATCCTTCCTGTAGCTTTGCGCGAAATTCAAAAGAAACCAAATTAAAAATGCTCGTTCTTTCAGCCGTGAGGGCGTCATAATGTTACGGTCAATCCCACTCTTTGTTGGTAAGAGAGTAGCTCAAAATTTGGCGGTGGGTGGTGATGACTAGCTGCCTTCCCTCTAGTTTTACGCTGCTAAATCAGGAACGGTTAGCGCAGATAGCCCT
Source organism: Tachypleus tridentatus (assembly GCF_004210375.1). Lineage (NCBI taxonomy): Eukaryota > Metazoa > Arthropoda > Merostomata > Xiphosura > Limulidae > Tachypleus > Tachypleus tridentatus. The sequence goes on along the minus strand of NC_134832.1, from coordinate 57,273,998 downwards.
AGAGCAGCTTTGTGCGAATTTCAAATAAGCCAAACTTCACCAGAAAACATTGTAAACATTTACAGGTCACACCTGTATAACATGGACAAATGTATCAAAAACTCACATAAACAAATTACACCAAGTAAAACTGTATATTTTAACGAAAACATTTAAGAGTTACACGATCAAAACTTCTACACAAGTACTCAAACAATGCAGCTCTATCGGTCATTCTCCTGGATAAATTATTAGAAATATATTAATAAAAACGAAATTTTGAGAAAACTAGAGAGTTGTATAATACATAACGAACCATGACCTATATACCTCTATCCTCTAAATAAAGATATATAGACCAAACAGTGGAAGGTTAGCTAAATCCTAGACGCAAATATAGCAAAAAAGTTATGCGTGTAAAAATAGGATTATGTCTGTGTGTGATCCTTTCTGATCCAAAACATAAACCGAATCCCGATAAAGAAGAGGTTACGAAACTATACATGAGTTACACAAAACACAATGTGTTATTAGTTACCTCAACAATACTCTTAGGCCGTCTTGTTATGTCAAGTTCCATGTACTTTTTACAGAAAGCAAAACTGTTTGAAAATCGAACAGATGAATCATAAATCTTTACTTCAGGATATCTGGCTTTTCTTCCCCATCTTGAAACCTTTGGATGTGCCTCATATCAAGAGTATTATTTGAAATTTTTATATATGTAAGAACGGCTGGTATGGGTAGAGAAAACGCTATGTAGAGGAACGAACAATGAAGAAGGTCGAAACGTTGTTCGCTCCTCTACATAGAGTTTTCTATATCCATACCAGCCGTTCTTACATATACAATTTTCTCTACAAGTGGGTTTTCTCGTCATCACGGATTAATATTTGAAATTCCTGTTGTAACCTATTTTATAATACCTACAACAGTATGATCGAGGTAGATAGAGATTTAAATTTCAGTTAGATATTGTGTTATACTGGTTTTGTACAGTGCTTTCATACGGGGCTTTTTAAAGTTCTTTCGAGTATTCGTAATGTGATTCTTTTAAATGTAAAATTCTCTTTTGTGGATACGTTCTTTTAAGCCAAGACTTCCAATGTGCGTTTGAAAGGTTGCTTAGTTGAAAAAAAGTTGTAACTGATGTGAATTAATGGTAAACGTCTAAACCTCTATATTTAATTTACGATCAAATAAGAAAAGACACATGAAAAGTTGGTTAGCTGAAGAATAAAACGTCTTCCAATCGTATTTGTTACAAAAACTTGAAGGTGAAAACTGGAAAGTAGAGTAGGAAATTTTTGTTGAAACATCGACGTTAGGCCTTTGTTCTGTGTTATCAACCCTTTGTTCGATACACATCTAAAACAAACCGACATTTTACTGTATTTAGCCTTAGTCGCTGATCGCAGGTTGAAAACCTTTTCGTACGTTCATAGTAGTGTTGTTGTTTTTTCGTAATTACGTTCAAAGGCACATAATGAGTTATCTGCGCTCTGCCCACTACAGGTATCGAAACCCGGTTTCTAGCGGTGTGAGTCCACAGACATACCGCTGTATCACTTGGGGCGCATAGGGGTCCACCACAAAGCTTATATATTTTACGTTAACTAGATAGAGTTAAAGAAAATATTGCCAAACACGTTTAATTTATATTATGAATTCAGCATATAATTTATATTTGAAGCTATTAGTGTGTGTGTGATTTCTTATAGAAAAGCCCCATCGGGCTACCTGCTGGGTCGAAGTTATTAGTAGTTAATCAATATTCAATTATTAATAAGACTAATTTGAAAAGTTATCTAACTAAAATGTTAATTAGTAAAGTCCTGAAAACTATCGTCAAATAACGACAAGTAACTCAAAAGAGTGAAGATTAGCAAATGTGTGCTGGTTTGACTTGGTAACAAGTCGTTTATGACAGAAACAATATTTTTTATTAGAATCATATGTATTTGCTTTCCTTTTATACCGTGTTAAGGCGTGCAACTCGTAATATGAGGGTCGTGGGTTCGCATCCTCGTCGCGCCAAACATACTCTCTCTTTCAGCCGTGGGGGCTTTATAATGTTACGGTCAATCCCGTTGACGGTGAGTGGTGATCCCTCTAGTCTTACACTGCTAAATTAGGGACGGCTAGCGCAGATAGCCCTCGAGTAGCTTTACGCGAAATTAAAAAAACAACAACAAATTCTTTTTATATCTACCTGTAACAATGTCAGATTTTATTGTGTATACATTTGAGATATAAGAAGTGTTTTCAATTCTACATATCTAGTTGTATGTATACCAGCAGCTTCTTGGTGTGTGAACATAATCAGTGTATCAATTAGAAAGTTACAGAGTTTGCGAACGTTACACACTAACACAGCCTTTCTCTGAATGTTAAAAATATAAGCACGGGAATTATATTTGATTTAAACAAACTTAAGTTAATTACTGCTACTCCAACTCGAGTCTGGGTCTGTCTGTTTTATGTAAAATTAATTTAATATATTGAACGTTAGCCTAAATAGCAGGTTTCCTGAAGCATATTAAGCCGTTATTATGCATTAAAACCTGTAATATGAGCGTGGTTTCCAGCTTTATTGGTTCTGTTAATTTTAGTTAGGTCGATAAATACTAAGTATGGATAACTAAATACATAAGACATAAGAGCAGAGATAGGAAAGCAGAGCAGACAGAAATCCCTCTTTTCTGAGCGATGAATGGGCGTAAAAAATCAAAGAATTTGATGTAAAGGAACCAATGAAATAAAAACCAATATGTTGTATATTTTCATATATATTTATATATATATGTATGTGGCATATACCTTGCTTGTATGTTTCTTACAAATACCCCCTCTTTATTAGTAGGTTTTTGGAGAATTCTGTTCGGTTATTTAAATATGGTTTATCATTAATCGACGTTTCGTCAAAATCTGACGCTTGAAGAATCGACGTTTCGTCGTTTTATTGTCCAAATTTTTCATTTCGTATTATTTTTTGATACGGTTTTCTTATAGTTCTTATTACACTTATAGTAAACGAACAGCGTTGTGAAACTTAACGTGTTGGAGTCTTAAAGATATGAAGGATTATAGCAAGTCCAACAACTCAAAGATATGAAGGATTATAGAAAGCCCAACAACTCCATTATGCGTTACTTCTGCTAGTATGTACATTACTTTGATTTTTGTACTCAGCCTGTACCTTAACACTTGGAAACCAAACTCAGAACAAATATTTACTGCTGATTTGTTGGCTGAACAGCTAAGTTATTCTATGGTGGTTGATTGTATTCGATCAATTTTTACAAACACGTGTTGCAAGATAAGACAGATACTCGCGCGATTACAATTGCTCGCGTGGCTCAGCACGTGAAAATCGTACAGAGTAAGCATTAACGAGCGAACGTGCAACATAGTTAAATTCTTATTGCGTCAGTGACATTGCAGTAAAAATGAAATTTGGTCTGTTTTGAATTTCGCGCAAAGCTACACGAGGACTATCTTCGCTAGCTGTTCCTAATTTGACAGTGTAAGAGAGATGGCAGCTAGTCATCACTCCCCACCGCCAACTCTTGAGCTACTCTTTTACCAACGAAATGTGGGATTGAACGTACCGTTATAACGTCCCTACGGCTGAAAGGGCCAGCATGTTTGGTGTAACGGGGATTCGAACCTCGATCCTCCCTCAGATTACGAGCCAAGCGCCCTAACCACCTGGCCATGCCGGACCTGAAAATGAAGTGCAAGTGCATAACTGAAACCAATCGAATCACTTTTAGACATATAAATAATATAAACATTACAGACAAAAACTGGTAAGAAAGTTGTTTGCGGCTTTTCTTGACCAGATGAATTGAGCCCCAGTAATGACCTCCGAAGTGATACAATATTCTATTTCATGTCAAACATGTGAATAAAAAAAACTGTTGAAAATATACAGTGACTGGTAGACATCACTTAATTTTAAATGAAAAATGACGGCTAATTTGTTTGCTTTGAACATATATATATATATTTATTATTAAAAATAAAATACGTTCCTGAATAAATCTTTTGTTATATATACATACAAAGAATGTACTGACATTCTACACTAATTATACTATTATATTTTAGTCTCACTTTTATAAGTTTATAATACAGTCACCGTGTGGCGCTTCTTGACGTATAGACCTCAAGAAACGTGTGTCAAAAGCACACTTGATTTTGATTTTTTGTTTCGTAAATATTTCGGGTAATTTAAAGCACAGAGAGTCAAGATTTTAATGGACTCACGGTTCGATTCCCAGGACAAGAAATGATAAGGATTGGCTGTCTAATACTCAACAATATATCACGTCAAACGTATATTTCACGTATTTGGTAAATCATATTTTTACAGCTTAAAAAACGTTATAACAGTAGTCGACTTAAGCGGTATACAATGAGGCACACTTAGAGCGTAAGATCTATACGTGAAAGGTAGTTAAATTTCGTTCCTTTTCTATTCAGCTTTATAAATGTAAAATTAATTACAGTTATCTAAAATATATCACATTCGAGTTTGGATATGTTCACTACATAGGTGAAAAGCGAAAAAATATTTATTATAATTAGTTTAACTGTAACATGCTATTATGTTATTGTTACTAGGACCTAATTACAAAGCCACTAAGAACAATTACATCCAGACTTATTGGGACGTAATATAACAAATACCAACTCTCCGAATGTTGGAACCGTTATAGGAGTGAAAGTCAAATATCATTATTTCCTCAGACAAGGATAGTTCAGGAGTTGCCAATGCGTGTTGTCTTCCTTATATAGTCTGTGAGCTCAAAATGTGGGCAGTTTTGCGTGGACAGCGCTTGTAGGTGTACCTAACCCTCTCGGGTCAAACAGAATCGAACTTAAAAATGTTTGTTTGTTTTTTAATTTCGCACAAAGCTACTCAAGAGCTGTCTGTGCTAGCTGTCCCTAATTTAGCAGTGTAAGACTAGAGGGAAGGCAGCTAGTCATCACCACCCACCGCCAACTCTTGGGCTACTCTTTTATCAACGAATAGTGAGATTGACCGTCACATTATAACGCCCCAACGGCTGAAAGGGCGCGCATGTTTGGCGTGACGGGGACGCGAACCCGCGACCCTCAGATTACGAGTCGCACGCCTCAACACGCTTGGCCATGCCAGGCCCTTAAAAATGTGACAGGGCGAGAAATGATAGTGACAACACTTGCAAAAGTTTGTACAAAAATAATTGAATAAACAAATCCATTGACTAGTCGATTAAAGAAATTCATGACGTACGGAAGGCTACAAAAACACTTCACTCAGAACAAATATTATGTAAACTTCGCCTTAGAAACATATACAGACATAATATTTCATATTAAAAAAAAAAGAGAAAAATATATAAAATATTTAAAACTGTTAATGTATAAAAAGTGCTAGAGTTGAAACGCTAACAAAGTAAATTTCCATAATTATTTTGGGTGTATAAATACAGAAACAGAAACTTCTGATATATTTGTTTAATCTCTTCTGGCAGACATTAATAAAGCAAAGAGATTTGAAACATCATACGAAAGAATTAATTTGAATGAACTGTTGTAGTGAAAGTTACAGAGATGATACAGTTACCTATCTGTGTTCCTTACATGAAGAGTGACGTGCGAAGCATGAAACTTACAGAGATGACACAGTTACCTATCTGTGTTCCTTACATGAAGAGTAACGTGAGAAACATGAAAGTTACAGAGATGATACAGTTACCTATCTGTGTTCCTTACACGAAGAGTGACGTGCGAAACATGAAAGTTACAGAGATGACACAGTTACCTATCTGTGTTCCTTACATGAAGAGTGACGTGAGAAACATGAAAGTTACAGAGATGACACAGTTACCTATCTGTGTTCCTTACACGAAGAGTGACGTGCGAAACATGAAAGTTACAGAGATGATACAGTTACCTATCTGTGTTCCTTACATGAAGAATGACGTGGGAAACATGAAAGTTACGGAGATGACACAGTTACCTATCTGTGTTCCTTACACGAAGAGTGACGTGCGAAACATGAAAGTTACAGAGATGATACAGTTACCTATCTGTGTTCCTTACACGAAGAATGACGTGCGAAACATGAAAGTTACAGAGATGACACAGTTACCTATCTGTGTTCCTTACATGAAGAGTAACGTGAGAAGAGTGACGTGCGAAACATGAAACAGAGATGATACAGTTATGTGTTCCTTAAGTTACAAAGATGATTCAGTTACCTATCTGTGTTCCTTACATGAAGAGTGACGTGAGAAACATGAAAGTTACAGAGATGACACAGTTACCTATCTGTGTTCCTTACATGAAGAGTAACGTGAGAAACATGAAAGTTACAGAGATGATACAGTTACCTATCTGTGTTCCTTACATGAAGAATGACGTGCGAAACATGAAAGTTACAGAGATGACACAGTTACCTATCTGTGTTCCTTACATGAAGAGTGACGTTAGAAACATGAAGTTACAAAGATGATTCAGTTACCTATCTGTGTTCCTTACATGAAGAGTGACGTGCGAAGCATGAAAGTTACAGAGATGACACAGTTACCTATCTGTGTTCCTTACATGAAGAGTGACGTGAGAAACATGAAAGTTACAGAGATGATACAGTTACCTATCTGTGTTCCTTACACGAAGAGTGACGTGCGAAACATGAAAGTTACAGAGATGACACAGTTACCTATCTGTGTTCCTTACACGAAGAGTGACGTGAGAAACATGAAAGTTACAGAGATGACACAGTTACCTATCTGTGTTCCTTACATGAAGAGTGACGTTAGAAACATGAAAGTTACAAAGATGATTCAGTTACCTATCTGTGTTCCTTACATGAAGAGTGACGTGCGAAACATGAAAGTTACAGAGATGACACAGTTACCTATCTGTGTTCCTTACATGAAGAGTAACGTGAGAAACATGAAAGTTACAGAGATGATACAGTTACCTATCTGTGTTCCTTACACGAAGAGTGACGTGCGAAACATGAAAGTTACAGAGATGACACAGTTACCTATCTGTGTTCCTTACACGAAGAGTGACGTGAGAAACATGAAAGTTACAGAGATGACACAGTTACCTATCTGTGTTCCTTACATGAAGAGTGACGTGAGAAACATGAAAGTTACAGAGATGACACAGTTACCTATCTGTGTTCCTTACACAAAGAGTGACGTGCGAAGCAAGAAAACCAAACTTGTTTTGTTGTTAGTCCTGGGTTATTTGTGATGTGCTAGCAATGGATATCGAAATCCAACTTTTTATAAGCCTACAGACTTACTGTTGATCTACTGAGGAGCGACAGTGTAAAAGTCATTATCTTGAATCATTCAAATATCTGTAGTATTTCCACATTTCATGAATTTTGATGAGGTGACATGAATTCCAAACAGAGAACAGTTTAACTGAATTAACAGAGATTACGTAAAAAACAATTACAGGTCAAATGTGGAATATCTGAAGGCCGGCCTGTAAATAAACTTACGACACAAATATATGTCGTTGTTTGTAAATTTACTGGATTGTGGTCGAGATGCTGTTATTTGTTCTTTTCGGAATTATGTACAGAGCAACTAAAGAAATGTATTACCAAATCTATTTAGATGGAATATCACAAAATGCCCCATAATACGAAAAGATGCAGGTTTTATATGGAAAAATTAAACATTGGATTTCAAAACGTATCTCAAGACGGCTGGTATGGTATTAAAACTTTTATTAAAATAAAGTAGAGAACTTTATTCTCTATACAGTCGTCTTGAGATACATTTTTATTTCGAGTAGGTTTCTCGATATCACGAATGGATTCCAAAACGCTTTACTTTCAATTGAAAAGATATGTAATCTTATTATAAAAATATAAACATAAATTATAAAACCTAAAGAAAGCATAAATAACCTTTTAGATAACTCAACAAAAACTGACTTGTTTTAAAAAAATTAAAATCAAGCTCTGCCTTCAAAATGTGGTAAACTTGAAAGTGACATCGCCTGCAGAGAAATATTTTTACATGTAACACAAAACGTGTTTCAGCGGTAAACACGTGAAAGTTTAAACGACATTCCGACTACTTTTTGTTACCTAGAATGTTAGTGAAGGAAAATATTTGTGACGTATAAAGTAATTCTTACACTAGGATTTTGTTATAGGTTTCATATATATTCCTTTTTTTTAGATAGAATAACGAATTTCAAGACTTGTTTCTAGCTTCTTTTATCAGAGCCCCTTAGTGGTACAGCAGTATTTCCACGGTGTGTTTCTTTCTTATAGCAAACCCACATCGCGCTATTATGCTGTGTTCACCGAGGGGAATCGAACCCCTGATTTTCCATTGTAAATCTGTAGACTTACCGCTGTACCAACGGGAGCACGCCCTTCTGCAGAGTTAAACCCAAGGAACTGGGTTTCTTTACCTGTGGTGATCAGAACACAGATAGATCATTGTGTATCTTTGTGCTTAACTTCGGAAAACAAACTGCCAAACAGCAGCATCAGTGTTTATGAACATTTAATTCGTAATCTAGTTTGACAAACGTTAAAATTTGACAGATCTTCGTATAAAGGCATTTCTAAAGTAGTAAAGACAACAGAGTAGTAATATTGTTTATATGACTTCTTCGGTCATCGTCAGAAGATCGAACCGTTGTTCGCTCCTCTACATAGAGTTTTCTCTACCCATACCAGCCGTTTTTACATATATATTTTTCTCTACAAGTGAGTTTTCTCGTCATCACTGAGTAATATTGTTTTATAAAATTTAATATCAAGAAACTTTTCTTATAAAGGCATTTCTGAAGTACAAAGTTAACAGTGAATGAAACTTTTATTAAACAATCCAAATAGAACGTATTACGTAATACCGAAGTAAAATGTAATTAATGTGCTTAAGCTCTGTACAAAGAAATGTTTAACATTCTCGAAGGTCACAAAATATAATATTTTTTATAACGTTTTGCAACCAGCTAATAAAGAATTTCAGTCTGAAAGGAAAAATCTCTACCTTTCATAGAACAAATGACGTTATAGAAACTATTGCTATCTATTTATTTTGTTTCTTTGTGGGAGATTGGCGAATGGAGATTAAGCATGATAGATGGTGTATCTCCACTGTAATGCGGGTCCTACATCTGCAATCCCCTCTAAAACCCAGGGTACATTTTACATCTCACATTATAGCCTGTACCCTGTAATTATAGCTGTAATTAGGTAACTGGTATTTTATTCTTGCGCTGTATATATATATATACGTCTCCTAGTTCATTCTCTTCCTTACCTGTCCCTCTGTGAAACAGCAATAAGTCTTCGGATTTACATTGCTAAAATCAGACGATCGATTCTTCTCGGTGGACATGGCAGATGGTCCGATGGGTCTTTATACCATAAGTCAACACACACTCACAATACTCCTTGCGAAAAATATTCAATATTAAAACTAATTAATCTGCAATACGCTTTTAAAAATTCTTAACACAGTAAGTAGAAGTTATCGATTTTTCAGATTCTGTTTATATATATCAAAACATCGGTTGAATATATTATTATTCAAGAAACTGATCACGTATTTTTTTGTATTCTTGCCCTTAAGTACTTTCAAAAATAGCCACAACGTCAAAATATTTACTCCGTCTAACTCCCTTCTAAAGAAACTATATTTAAACAAGAAACTCCTTTCATTGAAAGGGGGAAAAAAAACGACTTCTTAATACCTACAGTGCTGGCATGTAGCCAACACTCAATGGTTTTGTTTTTCTTAGAAACTTTCACATCAAGATAAAATATTTGCCAATTATCATTATATATAGTAACAACCTTTTGACGAAAACAAATCTAGGCTATTCTTCGTGTACATCAGGCGCATTTAATATTGCTTACGTTTAAGAATAACACCTCTATTTTTGCTGTTTCCTAGAAATATGTCACGAGCAAGTTCCGGAACTAATTATCGTACTAGTTCGATCAGAGATCCATTAATTTCCTTTATCATTGTGCTCGACTACTCTTAACTAGTTCCTTCTTACTACACGCTTTGGGAATTCTTTTCTCGACAGCGTTTAACTATTGTAATTGTCACGGGTAAGTAGATGGCTAGAAGTGAAACGTGTCGTCTCTGGTATTTTGTTCGCTCGGAGCGACACAGTCAACAACCTCTGACGCACGGCTTTCGAAGGACAACAAACCAAATTTGGACTTACATTGAAAAACTACAAAGCGACATTCGAATTATATGTGGCTTAATTATTTTAATCGAGTCTTACCAAAATGACTTTTGACGTATTAAATAATAATGTTTAATACTATTAAAATAAATATGCACAGCGATTTGGTGCTACATTTTATAAGCAATACGTGTGATAATAAAAGTAAAGGAACAACAAGCTTTATGAAGTTAAGTATAATAGTCTTAACTAGTGACATATTAAATCGAGACTATAATTTAGCCTAGCAGGCTGGTTATAGTAATTACATTGCTGCTAATGTAATAGCAAAAGATGTCTCACGTGTCCTGTTCTTCATACGTTTCACCCTATTACTTACACTAATTCATTTTGTAAAATAGAAAATATATAATTTATTTATTAACACGTTCTAAATGTAATATGGAATACGTGGGTCAAGCTTCAAACCCATTACTTATACATATAAGAGTGCATAGATCTCGAGTTAAAAACAATTTAATGAATTCTACAAAATTAGAACATTTCAGGATTTATCCTCTTACCTCGGGTAAGATAACTATATTAGAAATAGTTAATGAACACACCAATTGACTTCAAAGAGAAAATTTTTATATTTTAAAATTAAAAACATTATATCTTTGTGGAATAAACGAGATTTCAATAATTCTACTGGTTTGAATTCGAGTAATGATTATTTTATTAATTATTATTAATATTAACTTTATTCATAAAAATAAGAGGCCCTGCATGGCTGAGCGTGTTATGGCGTGCGACTCGTAATCTGAGGGTCGCGGGTTCGCATCCCCGTCACACCAAACATGCTCGCACTTTCAACCGTGGGGGCGTTATAATGTGACGATCAATCCCCCTATTCGTTGGTAAAAGAGTAACCCAAGAGTTGGGTGGTGATGACTAGCTGCCTTCCCTTTAGTCTTACACTGCTAAATTAGGGACGGCTAGCACAGATAGCCCTCGAGTAGCTTTGTGCGAAATTCAAAAACAAACAAACAAACATAAAAATAAGGCCCCCCGCTAGAACAGCGGTATGTCTTCGGACTTACAACGCTAAAATCAGGGGTGCGATTCCCCTCGGTGGGCTGAGCAGATAGCCCTTTGTGGCTTTGCTATACGAAAAACACACACACACATAAAAATAAGAGAACTAGAGATAAAGAAAATAATAAAGAAAAATGGGTTAGTTTTTCAGAATTGTACAGTTATTTAGATAATAGTTTCTATAATAGCATTAGTGTATGTAAACTATTTTTTAAAAGATTTATGCACTTAATCTTCCCAAAATAGAAATATTAATTAATGTAATAAACGAATATAAATTTCAAAATGATCGTAACAAACACGTAATTGTAGACATTATAAAATATCGATTACAATTTAATAATGTTTTAAGTTTTGAAAAAGAGAACTGAAAAATAAAACCTTCATATTTGATAATTAATTTTAGACATAAAATATTCAATGATTTACAGATTTCTAAAATTATTCATCAGTCTATAAACAATAATATTTTTCCTTGTAGAAATTTAAGACCTGCCGTCATTTATAAATACGAAGTTCCAATTGGTCCATTAATATACAATTATAAAGGTTTTTTAGCTAATTTAAATGTAGATGTTAATAATTTACCTTGTGAATGTGAAAATAGTTTATTTGTTTATACTTTTCATAAATATATTATTATTGGTTATTTAGGTATTATAAAAGACAAAATATTACGCGAAATAATAAAAAAGAAGCTAAATACAAAATAGTAAAAAAGTCTAATAAAATAATATTCTAAAATCTCTTGAAAAATAATGATGATTATATTACAACTTATCCACCTAGGTGTTTTTTTATAATGGAAATTATATATATTTAAAAAATAAAAATAAAATTATCACACATAAATTTTAAAAAATGCCATACAGTTTTATTATTTAATGAGCTAAAAATAAGACTAAGGAACTTATTATTATTTATTATTATGCCTCTCGATTCCATGAAGGAACATAGGGCCGCAATCGCTTGCGGATTCATTAACAGGCTGTTTTTTAAGTGAGTAGATTGTTAGCCTACCGCACAACCCCCAACCAGGAGGAGAAACCTGAGCCGTTCCTAATTTTGCAGTGTAAGACTAGAGGGAAGGCAGCTAGTCATCACCTCCCACCGCCAAGTCTTGGGCTACTCTTTTACCAACGAATAGTGGGATTAACCGTCACATTATAACGCCCCCACGGCTGAAAGGGCGAGCTTGTTTAGCGCGACTGAGATGCGAACCCGCGACCCTCGAATTACGAGTCGCACGCCTAACGCGCTCAGCCATGCCGGGTAAGACTAAGGAATTACAAGAAAAATATGTTATAATTCCTATTGATAAAGCTCACTATAATATTGGTATAATTTGCAACAAAAATTCTATGCATTAATTATGATAAAAGAAATTAATATTACACAAACTTTTAAACTTGTGAACCAATCCAAAGAAACAGTAGTTAATAATTTAAACTTGTCAACCAATCCAAAGAAACAGTAGTTAATAATTTAAACTTGTGAACCAATCCAAAGAAACAGTAGTTAATAATTTAAACTTGTCAACCAATCCAAAGAAACAGTAATTAATTATTTCGTTAAAGCTTATCATAAAACTTTCTCCTAAACATAATTCTTATGTAGATTTTCCGTTTCTTTGTGCTATTCCAGAATTACATAAATCTCCAATTAAATTCAGATTTATTTCCAATTCAATAAAAACAATTACCAAACAATCGGCTATATGGTCAAATAAATTACTTTATATTTTACTTGATAAAATATAAAAAGTGTTAACAATGAAAAACATACATTTTGGATAATACGAAATAACCAACCGACTTTAGAATGTCTAAGAATGTGTGAGCAGGTAAATAGCATTGAAACATTTGGTTTTACGACATTATATACCATAATACGATTAACAGATTTTGGTTTTAAATTCGTTAAGAGAACAATATTGTTATCCTTCTATATAACTAGAAAAAAACACATAGTTCCAAATACACAAAAGATATATTAAGTTTCTGTATTTATAATAATTATATATTTTTTTAATAAACAGGTTTTAAACAAGTGACAGGAGTTCCTATAGGAACTAACTATTCAACTTATGTAGCAAATTTATATTTGTGTTACTATGAAAATATATTTATTGAAAACTATACAAATCCAGATAATTTTGCTTTAACTTACAAATAAACTGATCATTTAATTAATAATTAATAAATAATTCTGAAATATATAACATTATTGACACCATTTATCCAACAGAATTATAAATTAAAAATATTTCAATTTATAATAGAGATACGCATTATTTAGATTTAGAAGTTAAAATAATTGATAGAAAGGATATAAATATAAAAGGCTCGGCATGGCCAGGTGGTTAAGGCATTAGACGGGTAATCTGAGGGTCGCGGGTTCGAATCCCCACCACACCAAACATGCTCGCCCTTTCAGCCGTGGGGGTTGTTATAAAGTTACGGTCAATCCCACGGTCAGTTGGTAAAAGACCAGCCCAAGAGTTGGTGGTGATGACTAGTTGCCTTCCATTGCTAAATTAGGGACGAATAGCGTAGTTAACCCTCGTGTAGCTGTGATTTTTATTTTTCAATTTATGGTTTACCCTCCTTACGTAGTAATGCGCCACACTCATCTGTTATATACATTATATCTTCGCAGTTATTCAGATATTGTAAAATTTGTAATAAATTACAATACTTTATTAATAATATTGACATACAGATATACGAAAATTAACAGCTAATGGATTTAATAAAAAAAATTAGATAAAATTATCAAATTATTCTGTAATAAATACAAATATGTATTAAATAAATACAAAGAAAATAAAATTAGAGAAATTGTACTAAAAATTATTTTTAGTTAAAAATAAGGTAATCTAATAACTTGGCACTACTTTATGCGGATGTACACCTTGAGTAGTATATAAATGCACAACAGTCAGAGTAAACTATGACTTTACTGACGTCATGTCAATCAGTGCCTTTACTATGTTGGAGATAGGAATGCTAACTTCAAGAGGTAAGTTTTATCTTATTCACCTTCAAATGATAGTACCTTATTTTCCTTTTTTTTCATCTTTTTATGTTTATCTTATTCTTATTTTAACTTGGGAGGGCAGTCACCTTCCCACAATTGTCTGCAGGCCATGAAGGATGATTATAGATGTGGTTTAAGCACCCACATCTCGCTCTCCTAATTTCTTATCTTCTTATGTGAGACTAGCGAATTAGAGGTTATTAAGGCTGAAAGACGGTGTATCCCCACCGCAATGTGGGTCCCACTTCCATAGTTACCTCCAAAACCTAGGATACATTTTATAATTCCACGCTGTAACTTGTACCCAATGATCTTTTTTAAATATACAACGTATTCTGTTTAATTTTATTTTTTGGCTTAAACTTATCGTTATAACATCATTTCCAAGATAGAACGTTGATACAGTCTGCTCGTTAGAAGCTGAGCACAAAGCCACACAGTGGGCTGTCTGCACTCTGCCCACCACGCATATCGAACTCCAGTAACTAGCGTTGTAAGTCTACAGACATACTGCTGTGCCACTGGATGGCGTTGATATAGAATACGAACATATCTCTTTTTCCATTACTTTTGTCCACTAGGGACAAGTTATACACGTTCAGAGTTTCGCAAGATTAGTCTACACTTTTAATATTGTTACACATGTTTATAAATAAACAAATTGGTTCATTACTAACGTCTTTCTCAGCTAAAGTGTACTGTGTAAAAATCTACATAAATCTAAAAACTTGCCAATAGTCAGTGTAGACGAAACTATTATTTACTCAATAAAAAAAAATTCATTTCATTAATAGCAGATGCTCGCGGATATAAAGTGAAAGGTATCATGGTTTGGCCAGTATGTGCACATGTAAATGATCTATGAATAATCGAATAAAAAACATTCATAATTTAATAATTTCAAATGTTTGTTTGTTTGTTTTTGAATTTCGCACAAACCTACTCGAGGGCTATCTGTGCTAGCCGTCCCTAATGTAGCAGTGTAAGACTAGAGGGAAGGCAACTAGTCATCACCACCCACCGCCAACTATTGGGCTACTCTTTTACCAACGAATAGTGGGATTGACTGTCACATTATATCGCCCCCACGGCTGAGAGGGCGAGCATGTTTGGCGCGACGTGGATGCGAACCCGCGACCCTCAGATTACAAGTCGCTCGCCTTAACACGTTTAGCCATACCAGGCCCATTTCAAATGAAAAACAATATTTTATTTCAGTTAATGGTTCGGAGACCCCATGTTTTCATAATTACAGATGTACCTGTTAAGTAACGGTTTAATACGTCATGTTTTAAATGTAAATTATATCATATTTTAGCCACTTGAAACCATTTTAACACATTCAATAAAAGAACGTTTTGGGTTTTTATAAATGACAATGTTCCAACTGACCTCTGTTGTCCGGCAAACAACTTTGTAGTATTGTTCCTGTTGAACAACATGGACTCACAAAAATATTTGTTTAATGATATAAAAGGTTTACTTAAAATGAATAAGAACCCCTCACTTAATGCCACCATATATGGAGCTACAGATGTTCCGAATGTGTGTACACAGAGCCGTACAGAACCGAATTAAACAGAAACGTATTTCTGTTCGTTTCACAGAACCAATCAATTTCTCTACTAGGTTGCTCTAATGCTACAATTTTACTGAAAAATGGTATCTCAAGTGAGTAACACAAATATAACAAACGCTTATAAAAGAAATACAAGCAGGATTTCAAGGAGGTGATCATCTGATCCCCGAGCATTTTGAACACTATCTCAAAAAAGTATTCCAATTGTATGATATGATAGCATCTCGAACGTCTAGTAACTTTTGCATCAATATCGGTGTAACGAAGGAAACTTGATAAATACATCTTATCTAGAATTCCTAGAAACACAGTCATAAATATCCTGAAAGTTTTCTATATAAAGATATATTTTATGGAGATGAAACATCAATTAATTCAGTTATAAAACAGCCTGTTCCAGATCACTCAGGAACACGTTAAACTGAAGCTTATTTCTGTCATTGTGTGAGGATTTTGGAAACTCTTTCTTACTTTATACTTCAGTATTATTAAAAGATTGCTATTATAGGACATTCAAATAGCCAACAATTAAATGATCTTAGTACGAAATGGAGAGAAAATAATCCCACTATTCGTTGGTAAAAGAGTAGCTCAAGAGTTGACGGTGGGTGGTAATGACCAGCTGCCTTCCCTCTAGTCTTACACTGCTAAATTAGGGACAACTAGCACAGATATCCCTTTGCGCAAATTTGGAAAAAAAAATGTCCGTTTGAAAAGAAACAACGTATTATTCATTGCACGTGCTTGTTTAGGCTATGCATACATTTTTTATTTAACTTTTTAAAATCTACCTGCAGCAAAAATCTATTGTCAAGTATAATAGAATAAGTTAGTTAAGTTCAACGAAGCGTTTGTTTGAACAGCAAAAAACAACAAAAAAACACCACTTCATTTTCTACTGTAATGTCTTCCAGCGCAGTGTAAGTTTTACAACTATATAACTTCAAATCAGTGACAAAATAACAAGATGATGAATGATATATATATAATTTTACTTCCTGTTGATATTTTTAGAAGGACTGATACTGTCAACTTATTACGTAATAAAACTTATGAAGAAAGAAAAGAAACTTCAGAACGAAATGCTCGTCCTTTCAGCCGTGGGGACGTTATATCGTGCGGTCAATTCTACTATTTGTTGGTAAAAGAGTAGCCCAAGAGTTGGCGGTGGGCGGCGTTGACTAGCTGCCTTTCGTTTAGTCTTACACTGATAAATTAGGGTTGGCTAGCGCAGATAGCCCTCGAGTAGCTTTGAGCGAAATTCAAAACAAACGAGAAATAAACTAAAATATTTTTATTTTATCAAATGCAGATGGCAGTAAATGCTGGCGATTAAACCGACGTTTTGGCAACTTTGGTAAGTTAGGTGCCAGAACCTCACCATTTATACATAGTAGCTTCTTTGTAGACCAATCAAATAATAGCAAAGAAAAAAATATTTTCAGGGCTGCTAATGTGCGGCAAACAAGTAGGTTGGGCCATATGCCAGGACTATCTACAACTGTGATAACTGATGTGCACGTGCATCTTGTCTCCGTTTCAACAGCGAAGCGCAACGCGCGAAACGTAGTTTCTACGGGCTAATTCTCTAACAGTAAATAGTCAGTCAACTATTGACATGAATCGTTTCTTTGGACACATCAGCGATACGCTGAAGCGATTTTGCTCTGTTCTTATATAGTGACACGTAATCATTATGACGTCTGTTTTTCACGTTTGTACAAAGATGGTTTTGAACAAGCACGCATGTCTTTTAATGAAATAAAACTAATCACATTTTCTAGTTAGATATATAACTCGACCCTATCTTACAACACAAATATGATATTGAAAAAAAACCTAATTTTATAAAATTGACAATATACACATGAAAATATCAATTCGGTTTGGCGTAGAATGTAGGTCCATAGTTCGCATTCTGTCGCTGAAAAGTTGTGCTAGCTACTTTAGAATTTATGGCCGCGTTATAAGTGTAATAGTCAGATTCGACTAATTGATTAAAGTGGTCTAAAAGTTAACGGAGAATGTTGTTGACTATCTGCCTTCTATCTAATCTATCAGTTTAAAGTTAGGGTCAATAGCTATTGAGTATCTTTGCTTAAATATTCGAAATAAGTAAATAAACCCAATTTATAAAACGGCACCGCTTTTCCACGAATTATTTGATTTTGTAAGGAACATTTATATCTCAGAATACATTATATTTAAATAAACACATCAGAATTTTGAATCTAATTATAATTTAACAGTTAAATATTTAATATCTACTGAAAAAGTGAAGAAACTTTGCACTATAATGAATTTTAAATCTGTGTTTTTTTAGAAAATAAAAAACGTCCTACGCGTGATGAAAATTATCCCTATTGGTTGATAAACGTCCTACGTGTGATGAAAATTATCCCTATTGGTTAATAAATTCAGGAATCGAATCGTATATTTCATCATCTTATTAGAAATTCAAGCTAAGGAAATTTCACTACCAAAAAAGATCCATTATATGTACGTTTGTTAATATCTGTTATTGAGAGTTAATGAGTTATATTACCTTAGTTTTTGGTAGTTAATATTTATTCTTCTGTTTACGTTTTGCGTCTGCTTATATTTTATCAGTAAGAACGTATGTAGATCATCCATTCTATTATTTTATTACATTACCAATATTCGAGAAATGTTCAAATTATTTCGTGTACGGTAATCAGCTAGCCTGGTGTGAAAATCGGACGTAACATTGATTTTGGTGGGTTTTGAAACTGTGTATAACATTATTTATAGTGTGGTATGGAAAGCGGATACAACATTCGTTGTAAGTTGGTGTGGTAACTGGACGTAGTTTTCATCTTAGCGTCGTTTGAAAACGGAATATAACATTCATTGTAGCGTTTTGTGGAAACGTGACGTAAAGCAGATGATGAATGTGGACGTGAACTTATACGATACACATCTGTAACAGCTGCACGTGCAGTGTTCAGTCACGTTCATCGTCAAAGAAATTTCCAATGACTACATGTCACTTTTGGTAATTTCAAAGAGATTCAAATTGTTTTATAGGCAGTTTTTTTTCTAAGTGATGAACTTTAGCAAGCATTATTTTTATCAAATTTTATTATGTTTATCATTACATTTCACAGACATGAAACCGTATTTTGTAATGAATTGAAAACATCACATGCAGACTGATTTATGAAATATTCATTGATGTTCCTAACCATGTGTGACTTCATTAGCGAAACGAGTCATTAAAAGTTATCTTTGTAGACGTACTTAGCCATGTTTAACTTTTTAAAAGCATCGTATTATTCATTTAAATTTTACGTTTCATAAATTATCACTTATAACACAGTAAATATATAAACAATCCATGATAACATAATATTAAAATAAACGTAATTATATATTCAGTTCACTGTTAGCCAGTTTAAATTATGATTTGCTTAAGATCCAAAACTTTCAAAATCTTTGGAGGAAACGCGACATGTCTTCAGCTCTAAGAATAAAACTTGTGGGAACTTAAACAACTTATGCTAAGAAAACAGGTTGTATATTAATCAGCTAGCATTTCCAGTTCGGATAAAAAAAACAACAATGAATGAATATTATCTTTCTTAGCTATTATTTGGATCTAATATACAGGATGTCCCAAGAAAGCATATACCATAAAGAAACTTGAATTGAATTTGTATTATTTGAGATGACAACAAAATTAAAAAAATATATTTTGAAGACTGTAACGTTCACTTAAATTAATTAATAAGCTTCTACACGTCTTCTATCGTTAGCTGTGGGCCCGGCAAGGCCTAGCGCGTTAAGGCGTGCACTTAGTAATCTGAGGGTCGCGGGTTCGCGCCCGACTCGCGCCAAACATGCTCGCCCTCCCAGCCGTGGGGGCGTTATAAAGTTACGGTCAATCCCACTATTCGTTGGTAAAAGAGTAGCCCAAGAGTTGGCGGTGGGTGGTGATGACTAGCTGCCTTCCCTCTAGTCTTGCACTACTAAATTAGGGACGGCTAGCACAGATAGCCCTCGAGTAGCTTTGTGCGAAATTCCAAAAAACAAACAATCATTAGCTGTAATCAGTCTAATTCTGGGTTCAAATCCGGAGAACACATTTTCCAACAGAGCTGTAGCAATGGTAAGTTAGTATTGCAGATAAAAAGTTTTAGCACCTCAAGACTCCTTTGTTTGTTATGATAGACTTTCGTTTAAAAAATCAATGACTCCAAAGATAAAAATCCAAAGGGTTAAAATTGGTTGAAATTAGGAATTGTTATTTAACTTTAAATCTACAATAAAACACGTGATAAAAATAATTAATTAAATTAAAACTTATAACATATTTGAAACTTTCTTTTTGCTATATTCATTTTAGTACTCTCTGTATTTTTGTTACATCGTGTCATCTAGGAATACACCGTTAAATGAATGTATTTCAGTAAGTTATTACAATAAGTTAGATATTTTGTCGAAAATATTCAATTATTTTAGACATTTTTAACCGAGTTGTTATTTTGAACATTTACAGATGTTTAGAAAAATAAATGTTGATACTTTCATCTCAGAAAATTAAAATATCTTGGAACTCATGTTTTAAGAATCCAAAGCTATTTTCATTAGCACAAAGCATTTACAAATAGTAAATAATAGCAAATACATTTAAATAGGCCTGGGTGACGATTGGGTGTATTTTTGTTTTTCCTATGGAAGAATTAGTTCAATAAAAATAGTTATTTTAGACTTGGGTAAAAATTGTTTACTGTATGGATGAATTTGTTTGTTTCTAATTTCGTTTAAAGTTATTTTAGGACACATGGATGAAGTAATAACAAATACAATTAGTATAGAGACTTTGGCAACCATTGTTTCTTGTTCGAATGAATTAATAAACTGGAAATATGTTTAAATAGACGTTGGTAACGATTGTTTTGTGTATGGATAAAATCGTAAAACCGTAAACTTTAGTTTGCTTAATTAATTAATCCTGAATTACTTCCAAATATTCAAATTATTGCAAAGTAATTTTGTGAGCTAACTGCTAAATATTATTAGTAAATAATATGTGACTTGGCATAATTTGTCTTCGCAAAACATTTGTAGGAAATGGCCAGGTGGTCAGGGTACTCGAATCACAATGTGAGGATCATGGGTTCGAATCTTCTTTACACCAGAAATGCTCATCCTTTCAGCCGTGAGGTGTTATAAAGTGATTATTTAATCCCACTCTTCGTTGTTAAAAGAGTAGTACGAGAGTTGGCGGTGAGTGGTAATGACATTCTGCCTTCTCTCTAGTCTTCCACTGCTAAATTAGCGACGGCTAGCGCTGATAGTCCTCGCGTAGCTTTGCGTGAAATTCAAAACAAACAAATAAATGAACCTTTAGGGAAAAATTATTTTAATACGCTAGTATCATGTTTGTGTGTTTATACTGGGCTTCATAAGACACATGTTTATCATAACAGATGTTTGAAAATAGAAAATTTTGAAATTTATTTTAGGAAAACATATTTAATTTACAATATAAATAATTTGTAGCTCGATGATACAAGTCTTATTTAGTGATGCATATAACTATGTGGTAAAAAGCTAAATGATGCAAAACGTAATGTGAAAAGGAGTGAAATATCAGGAATACAGTATTGGCCCGATTTTAGGACGATCACTTGTATAAGAAAACCCTCATTTTAAGAAACCGCAAGAAAGAAACTAGGTGCCATAACAGTTTTTTCAGACCTGCAAAATTAATATTTTTACTAAACAGTCTGCAGGTGAATTACTTGCAAGGACTAGCGATGGTCTTGAACGAACATGTGGAGCGCTTGGATACACGGATGCTGCTTGGAGATTGAAGAATGCGACAGGACCTGTAGTCAGCCATTATAAGGCCACTAAAAATTTTACAACCTGATTATTAATTTTAAAAAACAACAAAAACGCCTTCTAATCGGGACAATACAGTGATTTGGAACGGAGTATTAACTACTATAGCAAATAAGTACGGTGTATTAAAATGTATTTTCTTAGTTAAGTAACCACCAACAATCCACTTAGTTTACTGGAGCTCTCTTCCCATTTTCTTTTTTCTAAGTATACATTTATATAAAATAGCAACCCTTAGTGAAAAATTAATTTAAAAGCTAGAGGTAGAATAGCTAACAGATGTGTAACACCTGGGCTCAAGCGACAGATGTGTTCCTTGAAAGAGTCAAACTACCAGTTATAATAAGGTATCTCAAAATAAGCGTTTCAAATGCTTTGAAGGGTGTAGTGCTTTGAAAATATGCATTCATTTATTTCATTTGAAGCAGAAAAAGAAATGTGCATTATAATTACTGCTAAAAATATCATTCTGATGGACGTGGAATATAGTATTGAAGAATCAAAAATCATATTCGTATTGGTGATTTAGGCCTATTAATCACGTGTTTTAGCGTGTTTTAAAAGTTAGCGCATTCTGTATATTGCATATAATGCTTCTCACGTATTTTTTAAAAATGTTAAAGAGACAATTGACAAACTGTTTCACAACTTATAAAAACTATAAGATGTCATGAAATAAATCTCATGCAACTATAATATTATTATAAGTTCTTACAAAGTTTAGGCCTAGACTGATACTTCGTTGTGTGAAAATTTTAATGTTATATTTCGCTTTATAACAAAACAGTTTATTTGTTGTGTTTTTTTTATAGCAAAGCCGCATCCAGCTACCTGCTCTGTCCACCGGAATGGGAAAGTAATTCTAATGTTTAACCCTAACTGTAGATCCGTAGATCCAAAGTCTTACCGCTGCTCCACCAGGGAACTATAACAAAGCAGAAATGTATTGAATGTGATGCTATACGTGCCAATCAAACAGTATATTTGAAGATTAATATTAATGAAAAATATCCCTCACCCCACACACAGAGTTAACCACATTACTTGTAACCTGCCCGGCATGGCCAAGCGTGTTAAGGCATGCGACTCGTAATCTGAGGGTCGCGGGTTTGCATTCCGGTCGCGCCAAACATGCTCGCCCTTTCAGCCGTGGGGGCGTTATAATGTAACGGTCAATCCCACTATTCGTTGGTAAAAGAGTAGCCCAAGAGTTGGCGGTGGGTGGTGATGACTAGCTGCCTTCCCTCTAGTCTTACACTGCTAAATTAGAGACGTCTAGCGCAGATAGCCTTTGAGTAGCTTTGCGCGAAATTCAAAACAAAACAAACCTGAATAGCTAAAACGTTGTTTTGTAAATTTATAAACATTTGTTTCACTCTGGTGAAATAAACCGTTCATTAATTGTTTACGAGAATTTCCACAAAACAAAGCTAAACGTTTGTAAAAACGTTGTACATTTCTTCACGGCCCGGCGTGGCCAAGTGTATCGACTTAGTTTGATGGTCGCGGGTTCGAATCACCGTCACACCAAATATGCTTTCCAGCTGCGAGGGCGTTAAGACGGTCAATCCTAGGGTAAGGCAGCTATAACATGCCTTCCAGTCTTACACTGCTAAATTAGGGACGGCTAGCGAAGATAGCCCTCGTGTAGCTTTGCGCAAAATTCAAAACAATCAAAACACATTTATTGTAAATTCAGAAACATTTGTTTCATAGAAATAAACCGTTCATTAATTGTTTCTTGAATTTCGCGCAAAGCACGGCTAAAAACCGTTCTTTTTAACAGTGTGACGAGGGCTACTCACCACCCGCGACCTCTTTACAGATTACCGTGATTCGCCCTCACGCCCCCGCGACCACCTTCGAGCGTTCATGACGGACGGACCCTCTGTTATGTATGTGTATCATATAAAATCAGATCACTGGACTGTTTTATGTTTTGTTTAGTCTGTGAAATAAATATTTCATTAATAGCTATTTTTATGTTTCTGATAAGTGAATTTCTGTTGCATGTAGAGTTAGACTGCATTATGTATATTGGCTAAGTGTGTTCTAAAACCAACCATGTAAATATCAAATGATTTTGTAACTTATTGCCGCCACAACACGCGCCATACTTGGAAGGTCAAAGGTCCATAATACTTATATTATTTAACGAGATAAGAGTTAATTGTCAGTAATATCGACTGACTGCCTTTACTCTGGTTTATAAATTCAAAATAATAGGTGGTTACGAAAAATAGTCCTAAACAAGCGAAACGTCCATTTCGACCTAGGTCATCCAGTCAAGCATTGAACACAACCCACATTATATGGAATGATTGCGTAATTCTACCCCTTCTGTTGGTTCAGCAGAAACTGGGTGGAGGGAGAGAAATTGCAACACTAAAATTCAGTCTTCGATTCCTGCGGTTGACACAGATAGCATATTTTGCAAATTCGTCCTTAACCAAACTTACCAGTATCTGTCGATAAGATGCAGAATTGTTCTCTATCCGTAATAGATACTTAGTAGTTTCTATAGAGTAGCGATGTAACTAGTTACATAACAAAGAAACGTACCATTAAAGCAACCCGTTAAGTATAGACCCATAACATCTCTACGAATAGTCGAGTTGACATTCAACATGTATAACACTTGTTTATACGAGAACGACTTAGCATTATATTTGAAAGTACACTGAGCGGCATGGGGTAAGGTGGGTTTCGAAATCACGTTTCTCTGTGCCATAATATTATGTTAAATATTAAATCTGTTTCCTATATTTGCGGAAAAATCGATCGAACTTACGCAGTGAATTATATCAATTCTGTCTGCGTTTAGCGTTACCACCGAACGTAAAACGCAAACTGTTGTCTCGATAGAACGAAGACCGAAACAATAGTTCCTGATGATTAAGTAATGCAAGAGCTTTAAATTCTCATTCGTGCAATTAAGTCAGGAATGTTTGTTCAGAAGAAAGTAACCACAGTTAGTAATCGCCTTCCCAGATGTAGGTAGCAGTATGCCTGCGAAGATGAAAATACACAGACATGGCACGGTACTGATGCTCAACACAAGCTTACTTATTTCGAGGGTTGAAGAACATAATTCATGAGATAGCTGTCTTAGTGGCCCGGCATGGCCAAGCGTGTTGAGGCGTTCGACTCGTAATCCGAGGGTCGCTGGGTTCGAATTCCGGTCGCACCAAATATGCTCGCCCTCCCAGCCGTGGGGGCGTTATAATGTGACGGTCAATCTCACTATTCGTTAGTAAAAGAGTAGCCCAAGAGTTCGCGGTTGGTGGTGATGACTAGCTGCCTTCCCTCTAGTCTTACACTGCTAAATTAGGGACGGCTAGCGCAGATAGCCCTCGAGTAGCTTTGCGCGAAATTAAAAAACAAACAAACAAACAGCTATTTCGGTGTGTCTCGTATGTTACAATTCATGAGACGGGCCAGGTGGTTTAGGCACTCGACTCGTAATGTCAAGGTTGCGGGGTCAAATCCCCGTCGCATCAAACATGCTCGCCCTTCGAGCAGTGGGGGCGTTATAATGCGATGATCAATTCCATTATTTGTTGGTAAAAGAGTAGCCTAAGAGTTTGCAGTGAGTGGTGATGACTAGCTGCTAAATTACGGATAGCTAGCGCAGATAGCCCTAGTGTAGCTTTGCACGAAATTAAAAAATAAACAAACAATTCATGAATTCAAGAATGAATAGTTACTATGCTACGCCCTTATGTTGAACCTTTCATCTGTTGAAAGCGTGATGATTATATGATTTTATTTCTGTGATTTATCAAATAGTTTGATTCTACGTGTTTCTTTTTACAATAATATCTCTGTGTTTATATGAACGTGTGTATGTATAGATATATGTCGATGTGTGTTTATAAATAGATAAATGAATGTCTTTATAGATGTTACTGTCACGCCCTCTTGGTGAATTTGGAATCACGTATGATGCAAAAAGACAAATAAAGTAATGTTTTATAATTAGCAAATAAAGAAGTTGACACGTGCATGTAGTATTAGACTTTTAAATTAGACGTTGGTAGATAATGAACAAATAAATTATTCGATTAACAAAGAAAACATTTATTTATCTGAAACAGATGTTTAGTACATTATAATTAAATGATATTTCAAAGCCTCACCACATCGTTTACTCCATATTTGCTACGTCCGGTCATACGATATCTGACGACCGTGCATTATGACAATATTTCAGAAGTTTAGTTCCCATTCAGAAGAAGTTCTGTTGTTAGGCTACCAAGTAAAAATTGTACTATATATTCCATATATGTTTTTCATACTCCATCTCTCTGATCTATGAGTATAACTGGTTTCCAGTGCCCATTTCAATAGTCCGAAGTCACAGAAATTCTTGTTTACTTGCACAGGAAAATATTTTTTGATTATGGTATATACTTTTGTCTGAGACAAGTGGACACACTTTTCCAACGACCTTTGTATTCATGAATTACCTGGTCCAAAACTCCATACTTTGTTTACCACATCTAGAGTACGACTTTTATGCAGGTCTCTTTCTGATTAGTCCTGAAACCCCAAGATGATCCATTATTCTTTTATCTTGCAATGTCATTAGGTACAGGGGATAACACCATATTTAAAATACTAAATACCTAATTAACGCATCCATATGATCTCAGTATATAAATATTTCACTTGGGAAGAGGTTGTTACATATCCTTTCCAAACACAACTGATTTTGATGGCACCACAATGCTTATGAAGCGACAAACTCAAGGAACATATAATTTCTAAGCAAACGATATAAACTGTTTAACAAAGTGCGTCTCACAGAAACATTGTATAAAATAGATTATTAAAAAGAAGTTTCCATGCAGATTCGTTGTTACTTTTACCTGAATTATTTCTGATTCGGCGTTGGATATCTAAATGTAATTCTCTTAGATTCTGGCCTTCCGTGACTTTATGTCGGCTGTTATGCGACTTTCTGACTTGCATACTGAAGATATAACACATTCACATTTTTCTAATAGCATAGAAAAATATTAAAATACTTACTTTTAATAAACTTATTAGGTATAGCTTTGTCTAAATACGTACGTGCTTTTATATATGCATTCATATATAATTTATGTACAACAAAATTCTATAATATTTAAAGATATTTGGTTTTTAATAGTGGCCCGGCCTGGCCAGGTGGTTAAAGAGTTCGACTCGTAATAATAGGGTCTCGAGTTCGAATTCCCGTCAAACCAAACATTCTCGTCCTTTTAGCCGTGAATTTGTTATAATGTGACGGTCAATTCCACTATTGGTTGGTTAAAGAGTAGCCCAAGAGTTGGCGGTGATGACTAGCTGCCTTCCTTCTAATCTTACACTGCTAAATTAGGGACGGTAATTAGGGAAGGTAAGTAGTCATCACTACCCTCCGCCAACTCTCGAGCTACTCTTTTACCAACGAATAGTGGTAACAAAAGTCGAGCATGTGTGGTGTGACGGGGATTCGAACGCGTGAATCTCAGATGAGGAGTCGAGTGCCTTAACCACCTAGATATGTCGGGCCTCTTTGTATATCTAAAAGCACAATCTAATATGAGGTTGATTAAGGTCAATAAGTTAAATAATGAGAAGTGAAATCTGAAATCATAACATCAAAGATTCTTGTAAATAAAATTAGTAGAAACATTCCAGTAAAACGATTTATGTTGACCAACGTTTCTTAAAAATAAAATTAGAAACTGTTGTTGACACATCATCAGAATATGGTGTTTGTAATCATTGAAATACATAAGAATGGGTTCATATAAATTTGTTATAGTTTGTGTTTGTGTAGACTTAGTAACAACAAGTAAATATTTTAATAATTTTTAAACTGGTTGTAAAAGAATTAGCGTGCATACAATCAGACATACATTGTTACGAAGCCTTGCTTTTGAAAATAATCGGGTAGTTTGACATGCGTGTTTGGATGTACACACTTGGGTTTGTGTTGTTAGATGGAATATGTAATCAACATTGTATAGAAAATTTTTTTTAATATTTAACAATTACAGAAATATTGTATGATTTAGCACTCGTACGAAGGGCACGTCTAACAATTACTTACCAAAGAAACCCACTGTGATTTGGTTTGTTTTGAATTCCGCACAAAGCTACTCGAGGGCTATCTGTGCTAGCCGTCCCTAATTTAACAGTGTAAAACTAGAGGGAAGGCAGCTAGTCATCACCACCCACCGCCAACTCTTAGACTACTCTTTTACCAACGAGTAACAGGATTGACCGTCATATTATAACGCCCCCACGGCTAAAAGGGCGAGCATGTTTGGCGCGATGGGGATGCGAACCCTCGATCCTCGGATTAAGAGTCTCACGCCTTAACCCACCTGGTCATGCCGGGCCTTAATTGTAAATAAATAAGCGTATGGGCTTCATTTCCAGTTAGAATGGTAGAGGACTTTGCAATAATGTCATCTACCCGCATCAAACTTATTTTTTTTAGAAAATATTGTTTGTTTGGAATTAAACACAAAGCTTCACAATGGGCTCTGTTCTTTCCCCACCACGAGTATCGAAACTAAGTTTTTAACGGTGTGGGTTCGCAGACATGCTGCTGTGCCACTGGGGGATTCCAGAGAAAATTGTGAGTAAACAACTCTTTGATTAAGCTCCTTTAAAAGGCAAGAAAAAAATTTAATAGCCGAAGTACTTGAAATTATTTTAAACATGATTGGAGTAAATTAATCTATGAAACGTTTTCCCCTCTTTTCATTAGATATATTTTTGTGCGCCGGTAACACCTATAATGTCACGCGCATACACTTGAATCAATTTTAAAACTCATGATCTCCAATAACCTGCCCTGAAATTGAAATTATTTTAGGCAGGATTTAAATAATGCAATCTTTGAGACCTTAGGCGTGGTCAAATATAACAATCGAAAAGGTCTGACCTCTAAGTCCAAAACTGTAATTAGGTCTCAAATCGGTCAAGAGATGATGAAGCTATGAGCTAAAAGTTTGTACTTGGAGAAATTCAATCTTTCTATGAGCCGATGTACCGCAGATGAAAAACGTTCACGTAGCGAAAGCTGCGGTTTCAAGCTGAGAACATATAATAATAATGTTTTTTTTTTTTTTTTAAGCGAAACAACATTGATTCATCTGATAAGTCCTCCGCGGGGATCAAACCGCGGATTTAAAGGTTATAAGTCCATGGATCTACCGGCGGATGGTCAGACAGTATGTACTACTGTATTACACAGATATTATATACTATTTATTTATAGTTGCTTATATTTTTATTTTCATTTATATTTTTCTCTACAAGTGGGTTTTCTCGTCATCACTGAAAACAAAAGAGTGTCCTGAAGGCATATTTCTTGTAGTAAATGACAAACTCGCTGATTGTTTTGTCCAGTGTCAGAGAAGTTTTGAAGAGAATGCCTTTACATATGCTGATATAACTGTTTGAGGTACTGATAGATTATATAACATGAATAATCCGTTGGGTGTATTTACTTTGCTGAAAGATTCCATGTTAATATAAAATATTTGTATGTTTTCCCTTCTGTTTTCAATTTTTGATATAAAATTCAAATGCATTGTGTATCAGCCATGCAAAATTGAACTGATGATTGTGGCGTACACTTAAAACTGTGATTTACAATCCAATTAATGTTATACTTATGATCGAATAATAACCTTACATGTTAACTAACCAAATAATATTTCTAAACAATTCTAGAACGAATTTTGAAATTGTCATTGGGCTATTTAGAAGTGCCTAATTTAATGTAATGTAGTAGTTACATTATTGTAACAGGTGCTTGTCACACTTATGATAATAAGAACACTTTCACAATCACAGTTTGGCCTGTATAAATAACGTGAACTTATGAAGAAACCTAATACAATCTGTCATCTCTGGTCTCCCAGAAATGAGAACTGAAGCAGCATGGAAAGACTTGGAAGAGTCTGCTGAGAATATATGTAAGAAAGTGGGAATACGCACTGAGACGGGCGTCAAGGTGGACAGCAATCTGCCCCAGACACCTGGACGAATTCATAATCACATTTAGTACTGGCCAAAGAGATGAACCAACACCAGATGCCAGGAGACACACCTTCTATGCCATCACAGACAGGATGCTCAACGAGCTGAATAGAAGATTCTCCTCTGATGCCTGCAGTGTTCTGATGGGTGCAACTGCATTGAACTCCAAACACTCCACATTTCTGGACAAGCAAGCACTCTTAGGAATGGCAGCAAACTATGGTGTGGTAGAGAATGACCTCGCAGTGGACGTCCACCAGTTGAACCGGCTAACTGCCAGGAAGAAAGACGAAGGGCAGGAAGTATCCACACCATTGGAGCTTGCAACCATGCTGGAGCCATACAAGGAGGCCTTCATGGATCTCCACGAACTTGTATGCATCGCTGTGACCCTGCCTGTCACTTCAGCTGCCTGTGAGAGAAGTTTCTCATGTTTAAAGCTTCTCAAGACATACTTGCGCAACAGCAGTGGTAACAACAGCACCAGCAACCTCGCTGTCATATGAGTAAACTCTAGGAGGACAAAACAACTCGATATTGATACTGTTATAGGTACATTTGCTGCCAATCACCAGAACAGGCGCATTGTTTTGAAGTAATATTGACTATAAACACAACATGATGAAACATAGTTAGACTGATAGTGACCTTACTTTTCCTCAGAGTGTATTAACTTCACATGGGATAATTCGTTTCTGCTATGTAAACTATGTCTTTATGCTATATTTCTTTTGATTTATAGCTTTACTCTGAATGGTATATTAAATGTTCAATCTAATCTAATCTTGATTTTCTTTATTATTATGTATTACTTTGGGTTGAATTTAGGTGAGCTTCCTCTTTTACATATACGCATATTTTCATAAACAGATTATTTCTAATTTGTAATAATGAATTATTAATCAGAGTACAAGATTTCAAAGAAAACTGCATTGAAAGCGCAGTTCAAAATAACACACCTTGTACCTTGGTATTTACATTACTATAATTTACCATCGATACTTCATATTGACGGCATTTTGGGAAGCCCCTCCACAGTTTACCTCAGCCGCCCCCCCCCTACCTCAACCGATTGCTTTTTACAATTGCGCTCACAGCAGAAAACATGTACGGTGCTCAGTAGGCTTGACGTATCGTATTCCAGATATCGTAAACCACATAGAGACAAAGTGCAACAGTGAACTAAACCACATAGAGACAAAATGCAACACACTAACCACTTCTACCACGGCCAGCCAGGTAAAGTGTAGTTGTAACAATCAGTTTGAATTTAGTTGGCACTATTTTCGCTGAGAAGTTGCTCACGTTATATAATTTATACTCGAATCTTAAGCAACATTTACACTTTAGATTTACAATATTTCAGACTTTAGTCACTTTATTACAAAAAGATTATTCCCAAAATATCACTCAGTGCGTGATTTAAGTGTGTGCTGTGAAGATAAACAGAGAAAACCGGTCGTCGTAATAGTATTATTGGCGTCACCAGAAGGTATTCCGATATCCAATGGCACAGCGGCATGTCTGTGGAAATACAACGCTGGAAATTGAGTTTCGATATCCGTGATGGGTAGAACACAGATATCCCATTGTGTAGTTTTGTGCTTAATTACAGAAAAACAATGAATCAATAATGCACGTTTCTAGTGCACGAGTGGCCCCGGCATGGCCAAGCGTGTTAAGGCGTGCGACTCGTAATATGAGAGTCGCGGGTTCGCGTCCCCGTTGCGCCAAACATGCTCGCCCTTTCAGCCGTGAGGGCGTTATAATGTACGATCAATCCCACTATTCGTTGGTAAAAGAGTAGCCCAAGAGTTGGCGGGGGACGGTGATGACTAGCTACCTTCCCTCTAGTCTTACACTACTAAATTAGGGACGGCTAGCACAGATAGCCCTCGAGTATATTTGTGCGAAATTTTAAAACCAACAAACAAACTAGTGCACGCCCTGATATAAATATGATACATCATCTCTTTAAGATACCCCCTGGTGACACAGAGGTTAGTGTCACGAACAAAAGAAATCTTAAAATGTTATTTTTTATAAATAAAACATGACAATAGGGAACATTTTTTTAATTTCGCGCAAAGCTACACGAGATCTATCTGCGCTAGTCGTTCCTAATTTAGCAGTGTAGGACTAGAAGGAAGGCAGCTAGTCATCAACACCCACCGCCAACTCTTCAGCTACTCTTTTACTAACGAATAGCGGGATTGACCTTCCCATTATAACGCCCCCACGGCTGAAAGGGCGAGCATTTTTGGTGCGAGGGGGGTTTCAACCCGGGACTCTCAGATTACGAGTCGACGGCTTTAACCCACGTGGCCATGCCGGGCCCAATAGGGGAATGCAAACGACTAACTGACTGGCTAACTTCTAGATTAATTTTTTAATAAGGTCTCAAGTTTGTTGTTGTTTGGTATTAAGCACAAAGCAACACAAAGGACTATCTTGGCTCTGCCAACTACGGGTATTAAAACCCGGTTTCTAGCAGTGTAAGACCGCAAACAAAACAAAACAGAAAATATCCTGTTGAGAGTACTATTGTTATTTTAAACCATCAAATCGTAGCGGAGATTTTACGATACAAAGAATTAAAATCACTTAAACTATTTATATAAACAGCAAACTGAAAATGCTGATTGAGAAATATATTTTGTTTGTTTGTTATTTTTTTGTAAAAGGTTCATTGTAAAGGTTGCAAGTGCGTCACACATGCGTGCTACAAGGATATCCAGCTGTACAGATTGGCCTACTTTGTAGCATGTTCCACTACATTCCCATTTATGTTAGGGCCCTCTTCAATAAGGAATGAAACCGAACGCTTTGTTGTCCATATGTGTCGTTATATAAATCGAAAAAAAAAAAGTGAAAATATATAGCCAAGCTTGGCAAAGAATGTCGATGTACTTCTGAAAACAAACAAAAAACAATAGAAATTTATTTTATTTTTTTTATTTTCCTAGTCTCCACCAACAGATATTTTTCAACCAATAATTTCGAGTTTAAAGCATTCTGTGCATTGTTTAACACTATATTACTGTTGTTTTTCTACAATCACACTGTGGAACTTAAGAAATAAAACAAATATTCTTCTGTTTTGTTTACCACAACTTTGTATTTAAAGAACAAATTGCAGTGTAAGTACGGTATCTCACAACGACTAGAATTTAGATTTTTTGAATAATTAGATAGATGGCTTTAGCGAAGATACTTAAGATCTTTTGGAGCCTCAATCTAAAGAGCTCTAATTTGATATTTTATGATTTAGCTTGGTTTAAACCATGTATGTTTTCGATTTTTAATAACAAAATATAGAAATGACGGTCAATCACGTAATTCGCTGGTAAAAGAGTAGCCCAAGAGTTGGCGGTGGGTGGTGATGACTAGCTACCTTCTCTCTAGTCTTACACTGCTAAATTAAGGACGACTAGCACAGGTAGCCCTCATGTAGCTTTACGCGAAATTCAAAACAAACCAGACCAACCTCCAAAACATTGGCTGAGAAATATTTATTTATGTTAAACTTGAGCTTACGAAAACGAATGTGGAATCATGGTTAATCTTGCTTGTTAGTTGCCAAGCTACTTCTGCATGCGGAGTGATACAGAAAATGGGTTTAACAAAATTTTTGTTAGTTAGATTAATACATTTCAATATTACTAGTTGCGAATTCAGACCCCTGGTGACCCAATGGAAAGGCTGTGAGCTTTGATGCTGAGAAAATAAATTTCTATATTCATGATGAACGGTGCACAAAGTGCTTACTTTATAACTTTGTGTTTAGTAAAAGTTAAACCGGACTGTTAATTTCCTACGACATAATATATTTAATATCGCTACTTGTTTGTTTGTTTATTTTTTGAATTTCGCACAAAGCTACTCGAGGGCTATCTGTGCTAGCCGTCCCTAATTTAGCAGTGTAAGACTAGAGGGAAGGCAGCTAGTCATCACCACCCACCGCCAACTCTTGGGATACTCTTTTACCAACGAATAGTGGGTTTGACCGTCACATTATAACGCCCCTACGGCTGAAAGGGCGAGCATGTTTGGCGCGACGGGGATGCGAACCCGCGACCCTCAGATTACGAGTCGCACGCCTTAACACGCTTGGCCATGCCGGGCCGCATGTCGCTACTTATCGTATAAGAAAATCCGTGTTATTTGTGTATTAAACCCTACTATTGTTAGCTATCAAACAACTAATTTCCTAATGTTTAACGACTGTATTACTTTGTTTGTAGTTATGCACAAACCTACACAATGAGCAGTCTGTGCTAAGCTCCCCCCACACAGTTTCTGACGTTATGAGTTCGCAGACATGCCGTTGTGACGTTGAGGGCAACGAATGCATTAATGTTTAAAACTGTTAATTGCCAGACAACCAAATTCTTACTGTTTAACGTACAGGGTGGCCCGTAAGTCCCTACCCATCCATATATCTTACGTATCCAGTGTATCTGTTTGGTGTAACCAGTATTCTTGTGTTCATGTATCCACGTACTTGTCACAATACGCTCTTCAAGAGTAAATGGGCTTACATCGGCCATGTTTCTCTGAAGAAAAAAGAAACAACTTTATAATACATGCGTAATTGAATATAACATGATAACATATGAATGGGTAGGGACTTACGGGCTATCCTGTATCATGTTCTTAGATTGTTAGTTGCTTAGTAATTCAGTTAATTTAGACTTTATGGGGTGAATAAGCAGCCTGGCCAGTAAATTACAACAACTGGAGTTGATTAACTAATGTAACAGCAGCACTTCATCAGTTATAAAAAGCTTGACTTTGATTTGCTGTTATCCTTTCCCAATTCGAATTTTCTTTCGCGCCAATGAATTATCTGGCGATTGGCTGACAATCAATAAAAGTATTCTTTTGGCCACGCCCAGACGGATGTGAGACAATTTCAGCTTAAGCCATAACCTTTCATTACTATAGTTTCTGTATGGACGGGAATTAGAATATTCATAATATATAAATAAACAAAATTTAATAAACTAATTATGTAGAAGATTACAAAACTTCCCAGAAAATATTTGATCTCGCAATTCTGTTTCTTTTGATATGATACTGCTATTTCGTTCTATAAGCTCGGTCTACTTTCGGTGCAGCATGCGGTGTACGACTTGTACGCTTTCAGACCGCCTATAGTCAGTGGGTTAACACCAACAAATTCTGTTTTGTTTGTTTGTTTGTTTGGGAATTTCGCACAAAGCTACTCGAGGGCTATCTGTGCTAGCCGTCCCTAATTTAGCAGTATAAGACTAGAGGGAAGGCAGCTAGTCATCACCACCCACCGCCAACTCTTGGGCTACTCTTTTTATCAACGAATAGTGGGATTGACCGTCACATTATACATCCCCACGGCTGGGAGGGCGAGCATGTTTAGCGCGACGCGGGCGCGAACCCGCGACCCTCGGATTACGAGTCGCACGCCTTACGCGCTCGGAACAAATTCTGTAAGTTATTAATGACTCCGGATGAAGGCATAATAGTGAAATATTGAACTAATAAAGATACTTTATATAAAATATAAATCATTATTTTATTTAAACTAATAAAAATCTCTAGAAATAAACTCCATTTTGTATCTCAGAACAGTTGTATGGGTATTAACACTAATCAGTAACAGTGTTAAAACCCAACATTTTTATTTCAAGTGGGTTTCTCGTCTTCAAGAATTTCCATTTTAGGTTGAATAATCTCAAAGATAGTATCACATATTATTCACACAGTCAATTACAACTGTTGTATGTTAATAATTAAATTTAGCAAAACAACAATTATGTTTGTTTGGGACTCAACACAAAGCTACATAATGGCCCATGGACAACACGGGTATCGAAACCTGGTTAAAATACTGGTTTAAGTTCGCACACATATCGCGAGGGGGGACAGCGGGAAAGAACATTTAATGAATTGACAGACTGGAAAACTTAGTTTATAAGTTAACTTAGAACCAAGAATCCAAAAGAAAAATTTAAGATAAAATAAATTTTCATATCTCAGAATATGAAAAAAGCAATTTAAAATGTTTGTTTGTTCTGTATTTCGAGCAAAGCTACACGAGGGCTATCTGTGCTAGCCGTTCTTTATTTATCAGTGTAAGACTAGGGGGAAAGCAGCTGGTCATCACCACCTACCGTCAACTCTTGGGTTAACCAACGAATAGTGGGATTCACCGTCACATTATAACTCCCTCACGGCTGAAAGGGCGAGCATGTTTGGTGTGACGGGGATTCGAACCTCCAACCCTGTGATTACGAGTCGAGTGTCCCAATCACCTGTTCATGCAAGGCCAATTTAAAATGAGTAATCCTTGTTTTTATTGGCTTGTGGTTTGAATGATGAATCAATAAGGTCTTGCTTCTGTTTTTATGTCATTGAAACTGTGACATTTTGAGGAAACCTTTATAGTAAGAGGTTGTATATAACTTTGTATCATACTGTATTAGATCAAGTGGTTAGGGTACTGCATTCGTAATCTGAAGGAGATGGGCTCAAATCCAGTCTCAGCAAACATACTTGCCCTCTCAGCCGGAGAGGCGTTATAATGTGATGGTCAATCCCACTATTACTTGGTAAAAGAATAGCTCAAGAGTTGGCGATAAGTG
Organism: Tachypleus tridentatus; assembly: GCF_004210375.1. NCBI lineage: Eukaryota > Metazoa > Arthropoda > Merostomata > Xiphosura > Limulidae > Tachypleus > Tachypleus tridentatus. The sequence continues at coordinate 57,237,614 of NC_134832.1, read as the reverse complement.
GTGATGACTAGCTGCCTTTCCTCTAGTCTAACACTTCCTGTTTAGGGATGAGGGACACAGATAACCCTCGTGCAGCTTCGCGCGAAATTTGAAACAAACCAAACCATACTATATTAACCGTGTCACTCTGCAGTAACTCTCTCCAATATGTGCTTAACGTAACCTCTCTAGACTGTCGTTACAATTTTACGTGTATGGGACGTCCAGTTTATACCACGGATTCACATATAACATTTCTGTTGACACAGTTAACAATAACACTAAATTTTTGGATATGAGCTGAGTGTTTTAACAGATCTGATTATATAAGTGACGAAAATGTTTGAAAGGTTTTGTATAATTTACAAATCAATTGTATATCCAGTCTTGAATTTTTTTAAAATAACTCTTAAATTTGATTGCTAAAGTTTTTATTGACGTAGGATATAATTATTTCAATTGTCTACTGTACATGGTTGGATTATTTTTTTTCGTATTTTCTTTCCTTCTTCTTACCAAGAGATAAAAGCCAGACGATATCCTTTATGGAATAGTACGTGGATAATATCTTATCTAACCCTTACTTGTCACTGTTCTAGATGCTGTCAGTTCTGTATAGATATCCAATAATTGTTTCTTGTTTCACCTAAAGCGAATGATGTGGTTAAAGATGTGGAATGACAGGTTTTCTTTCGTTCGTTTTGTTGTAAACATTGGTTCGAATATCACGATCTGTCTTCAGTTGTAGAAAATTGAAAATTAACTCACTACTTACTGTTAATGGAATTTTCAAATTAATCTTACTTAGAAAGTGACGAAGAGGGTTTTGGAAGATTTAAAATTTAGTTAAATTCGTAAGATTATAGTTCCAAATCTCAGATATCAATGTACAGTAGGCGATCAAAATAATCATATCCGGACAATCGAATGCATTTTTGAATTTTTTTTTAAATATTAGTTACTGCAATCATTGTGTCTGTATTTTGGAAATTAATAGCTATTCTCTACGCGTACTTAACATGATTTGAAATTATGTGTTAAGAGTAGCTACTGGTGATAGATTTTTAATCATAAACCTCTAAAGCTCATTAATAGGTTATCTAATCAATGCACAAGTGTAATACCCAAAACGAAAACATCTGTAGCCTGAAAAATATATTTCTTTTAATGTTGTATATTCCATTTTATCTTAGAATTATTTTCTTTCTCGAACGATCCACCCATTCGAAAGGTTTCTTAGTAATGCGGCCAGACATGTTCAAATGGTTAACGCGATCGACTAGAAATTTGAGGTTCGCGGATTCATCCGTGAGGGCGTTATAACGTAAGGATCAATCCCACTATTTGTTGGCAAAAGAGTAGCCTAAGAGTTGACGGTGGGTAATGATTACTACCTCCATTCTCTCTAGTCTATCACTTCCTATTCATGGACGGCTGGCACAGATAGTCCTCGTGTAGCTTTGCGCGAAATCGAAAAGAAACAAATAAACTCAGTGATGCTTGTAGTTAACTTTGTGGGGCCCGGCATGGCCTAACGCGTTAAGGCGTGCGCTTCGTAATCTGAGGGTCGCGGGTTCGCGCCCGACTCGCGCCAAACATGCTCGCCCTCCCAGCCGTGGGGGAGTTATAATGTGGCGGTCAATCCCACTTTTTGTTGGTAAAAGAGTAGCCCAAGAGTTGGCGGTGGGTGGTGATGACTAGCTGCCTTCCCTCTAGTCTTACACTGCTAAATTAGGGACGGCTAGCACAGATAGCCCTCGAGTAGCTTTGTGCGAAATTCCAAAACAAACAAACAAACCAAAACAAAGTTAACTTTGCAAAAGAAAATGAATAAAAACTATAAATTGACTCGTACGTAACACCCGTCATAAGTTAAACATATATAAATAAATCGAATAAAATTGATCCGGCATGGCCAAGCGTATTAAGGCGTGCGACTCGTAATGTGAAGGTCGCGGGTTCGCATCTCCGTCGCGCCAAACATGCTCGCCCTTTCAGCCGTGGGGGCGTTATAATGTGACGGTCAATCCCACTATTCGTTGGTAAAAGAGTAGCCCAAGTGTTGACGGTGGGTGGTGATGATTAGCTGCCTTTCCTCTAGTCTTACACTACTAAATTAGGGACGGCTAGCACAGATAGTTCTCGAGTAGCTGTCTGCGAAATTCAAAAACAAACAAACGAATAAAAATTATATTATTACGTATAAAAGCAAAAATCTTCATGAACATTCGACTCTAGATCACAAACTATCTACGTCAGCAGCTCAAACGGGAGGTTTGTGTTTTGTTCTTTATTTTCACCAAACAGACAATTGTTCTAATTGTTTCTTTTCTTCTCCTTCGCATAATGATGGTGGTTTTTTGAACTCAGATATTGGTGAAATAGCAGCAGACATATTACTAAAAACATCTGTTGAACTAACAAGATACGAGAACAACAACAACAAAAAAGTGGGCCCCTGGCACGGCCAGGTGGGTTAAGGCACTCGACTCGTAATCTGAGGGTCGCGAGTTCGAATCTCTGTCACATCAAACATGTATAACATTTCAACCGTAGGGGCGTTATAATGTTACAGTGAATCCCACTATTAGTTGGCAAAAGAAATAGCCTTAGAGCTGGTGGTGAGTAGTGATGACTAGTTGCCTTCTCTCTTGTTTTTCAACAGTAAAGACGTTATAATGTGACGATCAATCCCATTATTAGTTAGTAAAAATTAGTCAAAGAATTGGTAAGTTAGGGACGGCTAGCGCAGATAGCCCTCGTATAGCTTTGCCCGAAATTCAAAACAAACCAAACCAAAAAAGTGGTGCGAAGGCTGATGGTAAACCTGTTTCTGAGCTAATACCATAAAAGAGGAACTTGGCGAAAGTTATAGAACAGGTAGTTTAAATTCGCATTCTAGATAAATCTTACCAAACGTACAGTTGGAAATAACAGGAGATAACATGGAGAATACGTACAGAAAAAGCACATAGATTCAAATAAATGAAAGAAATCAGGTAATAAATTTTGAACCATGAGCTGATGATAGAACAGTGTAGAGAATATGTAGGAAAAAAGTCCTAAAAATCATGTCTTTTGTATTTTACACTAAAGTGTTACATTGTGTCGAACACGAAAACATGTAGGAGGCAGTATAAATGATGCGATTTCTCAGATAAGTTATTAATCTCCATAGAAAATTATACAAACGACAGGTGTCAGCTGCTAGTAACGACAGATGGATTTGAAATTAGTCTAATATTGGAAAATGAATTTGTTAGAGATGGGTTATGTCTCGTAATCGTTTAACATTATATGAGGATATTATAAGAGAACGGAAAGATAAGGAGAAATAAAAGTAAACGGTTGATAAATAACTAAAATGGGTTACGTGAATGTAACTTGTAACATTCGAACAAAGAAACCTTTAAGTAGACTGCCCGAAGGAGTGAATTATAAAAATATTGAGAAACCTTTAATGTCAAACTTCAATAAAACAAAGGCTATATTGATAGACGAACATAACACGAAAGAGACAGAGGTCAGCCTGGCCCGGCATGGCCGGGTGGTTAAGGAGATCGACTCATAATCCGACGTTCGCGGATTCGAATCCCCGTCACATCAAATATGCTCGCCCTTTTACCCGTAAAGCGTTATAACGTGACGGTCAATCGTGCAATTCGCTGGTGAAAGAGTAGCCCAAGAATTAACGGTGGATGGTGATGACTAGCTGCCCTCGCTCTAGACTTACACTGTTAAATTAGGGACGGCTAGCGCAGATAACTCTCGTGTAGCTCTGCACGAAATTCAAAAACAAATGTAATGTGCATAGCTTAATTTATAAAACAGAAACTTGAAGTATACCAATAGTAAGATGGAGAATGGGGCAGCACGAGCACTTGTAATGTCGATTGGTTAAGTTATAGGATGACAGGTGGAGAAGTCTCATGGCTGTCACAAGAATTTCAACAGAAGTTAAGTAATAAATAAATAAATATATATATAGTAAACGCTGATTTTTATGGCGTATTAACAAAGTTGATTTTATTACACACATATGAAGCAATACTGTGACTAAGTTGTGTATAAAGCCGCAAAGAGGATTCTTCGTAATTTGTATATCGATGTAAACATAGTTTCCCTGAGTAATGCAAATATTTACTTCTAGAGATATATCAGCCTAGAATTTTTTTTTTTTTTTAAACAGAATGTTGACTTTCGGTAACATTTCTTGTAGCATAGAATTACAAAATATTTTGCATGTACTGAGGAAAAAGAAACAGATTTATTTATAAAGAGCTCTTGAAATGCATTGTTTTTGTATTACACGTATAACTTTTTACAATATGATGCAATCAAATTTGAAATTCTCCACGTACGACATGTTAACGACTGTATCACGTGCCGGTAGTTTACACAGTAATAGGTCGTCAGCTATCCAATCAATTAATGCCATACGAGTATAATGAGTGTGTGTTTTCTTGTGGCAAATCCACATTGGGCTATCTACTGCGTTCACTCGTACGGCATCGAACCCCTGATTTTAGCGTTGTAAATCCGTAATCTTACCGCTGTACTAGCGGGAGACGAGTATAATGAAGCTCATTTGTTTTTGAATTTCATGCAAAGCTACACGAGGGCTCTCTGTGCTAAGCACTAACTTAGCAATTCTTCGATTAATTTTTACTAACTAATAGTGGGATTGATCGTCACGTTATAACGTCCTTACTGCTGAAAAGACGAGCATGTTTGGTGTGACAAGGATTCGAATCAGAGATCCTCGGATTACGAGTCGAATGCTGTAATCACCTGGCCATGGCAGGCCACGAATATAATGACATATGATAAAATGATAGAAATCCAGTTTCAGTTTCTGCGTTTTGTTCCATCTAACTTTATGCTCAGGTAAAAGCTATATGGAAATTCAAAACGATTATTTCAAACCAATACTTTTGATAATATAATTGGTTGATGCAAAAAGCCAAACTGTTCAAAAGTGAGTGATGCTAAGTTTGCTCCTGGTTTACATAACAGTAGAGTGAACATCCAGAAAATGACCTCAGTGGATGTGCGTTATTGCTGAAATAATAAACACTGCTAGTGTAGAAAAAGGTTAAAGTGGACATCAAACGTCAAACAATGATATTTCAAGGTTGTAGGTGGGTGCTCTTCACAGGTGAACGTGAATATAAGTTGTTTGGCAATAAAATGATTGAAAGATGAAAAAAAAATCACTGTTAACGTAAAACATTTACGGTGGAGCATGATAAGAGGCCAATATGTGTGTGGGCCACGTGTTAGCCAATGGTGTCGGAGATCTACACAAAATTTATGGGACTCAGACTGGTGACACGTGCAAGAAGATTCTTATCCATTTAGAACCTCAGGAGCCAGAGATACTAAGCAGATATTCATCTTCCATCAAGGCAGTGATACCAATGATTCCAAGTATGCATCAAATGATGTCAAACTTTACCTGGAAGCAAAAAAAAAAAAAAAAAAAGGAAGCCAAAGGAACGCTCGTGATCGTGTGGTGGTCTGCATGAAGTGGCGATATTTATATTGTTAAGTTTCTAGGGCATATATGAAAATTGAAAAGGTCGAAAGACAGTCAAACGACTTTTTTAAACTTTGGGGAGTAAATAGGGCATTTGGATATTTAACAATAAAACGTTGGTGATTTCCTGGCAGCATATAAAAAAGATATGTTACTCGGTTTAATATAAATATAATAATACCATTGAAACTTGTTTACTTTTGTGTGTTTCTTAATAATGTATTGTTCTAATCAGTTCGTGATTACCCATTGTTTTTATTTTCTCCCAAAGCTACACGACGACTATCTGCGCTAGCCGTCCCTAGTTTAGCAGTGTAATATTAGAGGGAAAGCAGCTAGTCATCACCACCCACCGCCAACTCTTGGGCTACTCTTTTGCCAACGAGTAGTAAGATTGGTCGTCACATTATAACGCCCTCACGGCTGAAAGGACAAGCATGTTTTGTGTGGCGGGGATTCGAACCCGCGACCCTCGGATTGCGAGTCGAGCGCCCTAACTACATACTCTTTGTTTATGAATTAAAATCAGAAGTAATACACTGACTGCAATGTTCAAGGTTATTCGCTCTGAGACGAAACAAGAGGGAATCCTCAATAGCCGCGAAATCTGAAATTAGTTTAGGCAATATTAGAGCCCTCCCCTACCTTTCTTTTTATTTGTTATATTCTTGTGCGCAGCAATAATAGACGTGACGCGCACGTATATCCGATTCTATTAGTTATCAAGACGTCTACTAGTCTACACTTATATTGAAATTCTTATAGGTATGATTAGAATAAATTAATTAATGAGACCATAGGTGTAGGTACGTGCATCAAGTTAAAAGGTTTGACCTCCTTAGTCTAAAACTGTAATTGGATCTCAAATAGATCAAGAGTTGATGAATCTATAAGCTAAAATTTTGTACTTGAAACATTAAAAAATAAAACGTTCTTTGAGCCGATATGCGAAGACTAATTTTCTACAGCAAGTTTACTGAAACGTATAATTTGAATTATCGTGAATGTAATTTTACACCATATGCATCCATCTACATACATAGAAGAAATAAATTTGAAGCAACTTGATTTGTATGTACAATTGTTAAAACCTTCTACCAGTTCCACAAATTATATGTGAAGAAAATATTTGTGGAACTAATACAGTTAACGTTTCATTTAATGGATTTTCCGTCCATGCAAGAAGAAATAAAACGCGTCTATAAAGCCAAATCCGAATAGCTCGTATTTACAATATAGAACCACTACACCAAAGCGTAATTATTTCTATTGCATTAGCACATTTATAAATTATTTTTTTCCCTTTATCAAAGTATATTAAGATATTTTTATATATCATCGCAAATCTTTCCTAATGAAATTTGATTCAAATTACTCATAAAACAACTGAGAAATACCATTCTTTATTAGCATAATAAATGCTTTATAACCGCATTTTTTCTCATGTGCATTCTTGCTAATTAATTAATTAATTCTCGAATACTATTTTATAGTTTTATTTCAAAGGGTTTTTAAGAATCAGAAAGGGGTTACTGCACAATGCACCCCCAATGGCAACACGATAAGTCGCTCCCTCCATGGTTGCACAGCGGTACATCTGCGGACTTAACATCATTAGAAAGCGGGTTTTCATACCTGTGGTGGGCAGAGCACAGATAGACCATTGTGTAGCTTTGGCTTAACTACAAATAAACGATACACTGCGAAGATGTTTTCGAGAAACTCTGTACTGTTCTGGTGGAAACACAATAAATTCAAGGTGGGAGAAGCACTTATGGGATACACACACACAAAATATGTAAAGAACTTTTAACAATAATATACAATGGTAACAGCAATTGATTTACATGTGAAACTGTGGAGAGCCACACCAGCGTCACATATATTACGTCATCTGTGTATGAGACATCCAAATAAACAGCAATTCTTTAAAATATTTTTTTTACCTGACTTCTGAAATCAAAATAATGATTATTATTTCTGAGGGGAGGAGGTACCTGTATTATATATCTCATCATGTTCTGATCTTTGCACGAATAAGTTTTACCCCTCCTGTTAAAATGGTTGCCATGCGTGGATGTTTACGTTCTGACTTTCTCAGAGTTGTTCATTTTATAGCATAAAACAAACACAAAATTAAACTGCATTAATTAACACGTGTCGTTTTTAAGGAAAAGTTCGTGCATGAAATGCACGTGCAGAGAATTTCTGGGAAATGGTTTCGTTTGAAATTCGCCCAAAGCTAAACGAGGGTTATCTGCGCTAGCCGTCCCTAATTTAGCAGTGTAAACTAGAGGGAAGGCAGCTAGTCATCACTACGCACCGCCAACTCCTGGGCTACTCTTTTACCAACGAATAGCGGGATTGACCGTCACATTATAACGTCCTCACGGCTGAAAGGGCGAGCATGTTTGGCATGACGGGGATTCAAACCCGCGACCCTCAGATTACGAGTCGAACGCCTTAACCCACCTGGTCATGCCGGGTCCTAACATGGAACTAAGCAACATAAACAAAAGAAAGCTGGTATTCGAAACTTGTTTTCAGTTAATATATCATCACATTTAAAGCCGTTTGTCTTTTATAATGCACCCATAAACTTGCAAGCATATGTTTTAATTGATTTAAAAGTAAGCTTTCAATTACTAATTCCAGTTTAAGTATTTTGTTTTTAATTTATTAGTTTTACACTTCAAATATTTTGAAGTCTGATATTTAAAACAACTTTATCTGAAAAAAACTTAATTCGATCCATTAACTGCAAGTAAGTCCGTTATATCTTTTTTTTAAAATAAATAATAATAGGCTTAAAATGAACTCAGAAATGTATCGGTGCATTCTGTAATGTATAGAGCTAAATGGCAGTTTAAGTAACGTTATTTTCTTACGTTTTATGGCGAGAGGTGCTTTTGATTCTGTCTATGTATAATATACTTCTCTAAGTCAGGTCTTGTTTTTTCTTTTTCCTAAGATATTTGAGTAAATTTTCAGTGAGACCGTTAGATAATCGAGGAACTCTTGAGCATGTAAAAAAAAACTTATTGTACGAGGCACTTTATTAACTTTTGTGAGTTTAAAGTTTTGTGATTTTAGTAGATGTTCCACCTCTGTGTTTAGAAACGTTGCTGTTATTTTGAAGTAAGCACAAAGCCTCTCAAGGGGCTATCTGTGCTCTCCCCACCACGGATATCGAAACCCGGTTTTTAGCGTTATAAGTCCGCAGACATACCGCAGAGCCACTGGAGGGGCCGTTTAGAAACGTTTAACAAAGCCATGCAGGCGCATTCTATGGCTGGTCCAATGGATATTTTATATATTTTGAGTGTAGTGTGCGGTGAAATTTGTTGATTATTGCCCGTGAGACTCACAAAACACCTCGCTTTAAGCCACGTCCGAATTTTTTGTATTCTTAATATGTTTAAACCACGTTAGTTTTGCATTACTATACGAATTTAGCAGGTGTGGCGATTTCGAGGGTCCCATCTGTATACAGATAGAATTTCGTTCTACTTTTGTTTAGTTGGTTTTGTAAATAATGCTACTTGTGTTTTACGGACGTTTATTTTGATCCTTTATTTGTCACAGAATTATTATATTTCGTTTAATATTGGAAGTACATTGTGTGATGCTGTTAACAGGATTTTGTATACCCTTCCTAATGGCCACATCGTCTACGAACTTGTACTGCTAAATTAGGGACGGCTAGCGCAGGTAGCCCTCCTGTAGGTTCGCGCGAGATTCAAAACCAAACAAATCTCTCCATTTTCTTATTTTTATGGCAATAGTGTGTGTTTTTCTTATAGCAAAGCCACATAGGCTATCTGCTGAGCCCACCGAGGGGAATCGAACCCCTGATTTTAGCGTTGTAAATCCGTAGACTTACCGCTGTAATAGCGGGGGCCTTTTATGGCGATAATCAGAAAACAAATTAATGAAGAACGTTAATTTAAATAGTGCTTTTGTAGAACACAAACGTTGAAGTCAACTTTTTATCATTTTCTAATGAAAATAATATACAGATTTTGTTATGGTTAATTGTTAAATAAAATATGTTTGTTTATTTATTATCATGTGAATAGTACTACAGAAACAGATATAAGAAAGATTTGTTTCTCAACCTGTTTCCAAGACTTATTTACATTAGTGTGAGAGAGACAACACCAGTAAGATCACTAAAGTATGGTTGCATCAACATAATAGTCTGGTGTGGGTATTAACACTTTTACTAATAGAGCAGAGAACAACGTTTCGACCTTCCTAGGTGTTATAACATGAGAGTAAATCACACTATTCGCTGGTACAAGAGTGAGTGGTGTTGACGAGCTGTCATTTGTCTTGTCGATCATCAGGGGCAGATAAACGAAACGTTCTGTTTTATTGTTTGTTTGTTTGTTTTGAATTTCGCACAAAGCTACTCGAGGGCTATCTGTGTTAGCCGTCCCTAATTTAGTAGTGTAAGACTAGAGGGAAGGCAGCTAGTCATCACCACCCACCGCCAACTCTTGGGCTACTCTTTTACCAACGAATAGGGGGATTGATCGTCACATTATAACGCCCCCACGGCTGAAAGGGCGAGCATGTTTGGCGCGACGGAGATGCAAACCCGCGACTCTCAGATTACGAGTCGCACGCCTTAACACGTTTGGCCATGCCAGGCCCCGTTCTATTTTAAAAGAGAACAGTTCATCGGTCTATAATCTGTGTAAAAGTTCAGTAAGTTGTTCACGTCCATCACTATTGAACTTCAGAGATTGCTAGTTGAGATGTTTCATCTTTGATAAAAAATGAAAAATAACAGTCTAGCTTATTTCGAATCAATTTTCGTTCTCCACAGAACAGAAACAAAAATCTAGTTATGAGAAATTCTTGAGTGCTATTATTTCTTGAATCTCAAGAAAATGTTAGATGCTGCTTAAAAAAAGAAAAACCAACAAAGTCGATCCTTCTATGATAAGCGTTTTATTTGTCTTCGTGTTTGTTACTTTTGTAAATTCTATAGAATTAAATGTGCTAAGGACTCGCATCTTATTCAGGCTTGTCATTTCCTACTGTGGACACCAAAACGTCTAGCGTGTCCATTTCATCGTGTCTTGGCTCGCTGTTGTGAGCTTGAAAATATTAACGCGTTATACACTGAATATTTTCTCTGAAAAGAGTGTCAGAAAATGATTACACTTGCGCATATCTCGCGCAGTTCACGTGTCTCAGCATCGCCTGTTTGTGATGATTTTTGTTTGAAAGAAGTCTCGAATAAACGCACGGTTGAAAATGATTACTTGTTGTAACACATGGTCGTATTATACAGCTTTGGATGTATTTAAAAGTTGTTGGTTATCTTAAGACAAGTTTCGCAAATAAAAAAGTCACAATAATCAAAAATCACGTTTTTACATTTAGCTTTCTTTGTTTTCAGGAAAAGAGTTGAGAATCTATTATTATAAGTAACCATAGCAATCCAGCTATGTTGATCCGAACTAAAATATAGCATAAATTGGTGTAGATAATCTACCCACTGAACGGAAAAGGCGAATATACTCTTATAGCTAAATAGAAAATAATACTAAAGTTGTAATAATCGTTGTAATTCATTAACTGACAACTGGCTCGTCCTTTTAGCCGTGGGGACGTTATAATGTGACGGTCAATCTCACTATTCGTTGGTAAAAGAGTAGCCCAAGAGTTGGCGGTGGGTGGTGATGACTAGCTGGCATTGCTAGGTGGTTAAGGCATTTGACTCGTAATCTAAGAGTCGAGGGTTCGAATCCACGTTGCATCAAACATGCTCGCCCTTTCAGCCGTGGGGGCGTTATAATGTGACGGTCAATCCCTCTATTCGTTGGTAAAAGAGTGGCCCAAGAGTTGGCGGTGGGTGGTGATGTCTAGCTGCCTTCCCTCTAGTCTTACACTGCTAGATTAGGGACGACCAGCGCAGGTAGCCCTTGTGTAGATTCGCGCGAAATTCAAAGCAAACCAAACTAGATGACAAAACCACCAATTCTTGAGATATTTAACTGTAATACGAATTAAAGGTATAAATTTCTTGGAGCGTTCTTACAAAGCACGTGCCAATAATTAAAATAATTAAAAGTATTTTTGCTTGTGTTGCAACATTCCGTGTTCCAGTTCTTTGTATCATCGCTTTCAAACACACAAAAAGCCCTGTTGTTGTCGTCGTATTTCTCGGGCTGTTTGAGGGCTACCTGTGCTAGCCGACTTTAGTTTTGAAGTAATAGACTTAAGGAAAGACAACAAATTCATGGACTACTGTAACTGAATAATAGGGTTGGATCGCTACTCTTATAACGCACCCGTGGCTTTAAAATGTGTAATTTTGGTTTTTGTTGTTGTTACTGCTGGGCAACAAACCAAAGATCTTCGAATACGCAGCCCCGTACGCTAGCCACTGGGCCGCGCTAGGTTCCACGAAAACGATTAAGTTTTAATACGAAGTCCTACTTGTGTTCCTTCCATGAAAGACGAACAGTTATGTAGATCTTCTTCTAAATTCACGTCAATTCTTTGGCTTCACTAACCCTAACTTCACTAGCACACTAAAAGGTAAAGAAAGTAAAGATAACATTATCATTAGTTTGTTTGTTTGTTTTGAATCTCGCGCAAAGCTACTCGTGGGCTATTTGCGTTTTGTCTTTAGTTAATAGGCAAAATAAACACTTCTCTTCTTTCAACTTGTACTGTGGTAATACCAAAGCATCCAATGAACTGTTTAGGTAGCTCTAAATTTTCACGTGCTTTTCCGACCCATCAGCAATTAGTATTTACTTTAGCTTGCTGTAAGTGTAGAACATGGATTTATTTCAAATCCAAAAATTAGTTATGCACTCGACGGTTATCACTTTAATATTCGTTTTTTACAATCTGGCAGCATTAAAGAACAGGCGTTCGCACTGGTTAGCAAGCCAGAATCTAATTTAGAGGGTTCATGGTTCAAAGTTCCTCGATATCAGAGCGTGCTCTGCAATATGGCAGTAATAGACTATCAGAATGACAGTCAAATCCCATAAATTTGTTAGAAAAGAGTAGCCCAAGTGTTGGCGATGGGTGCTGTTATTTAGTTAATTAACTGCTTTTACACCAACCTATAAGATAAAAACTAGAAGCTGCTATGCCATAATTAATTGTTTTTAACATTACGCGCGAAATTCTGAAACAAATAAAAGTTAAACGACTTCAGAAGGAATTAACGAAATAATATATGTCATATAACTTCAATATCTGTAAGGCAACTTAACGCTTATTTAATAAACGTAAGTTACTGATAAAGTGTTAACATTAGGTGTGTGCAATAAACCATAATTAATAAACATAATACTAATTCCCAATCTGTTGCACTTTGATTTCCACAAATTACAAAGTACCAGGTTGTACTGATGTATATTTTGTTTTTATATTTTAAAGTAAGCCAAAACAGCGGATTTATTTTAATAAACGCGTTTTGGTTTACTTTCAGAAAGGGTCCTAATGATGCAGAGATATGTCTGCGGACTTACAACGCTAGAACCCAGGTTTCGATACCCGTGGTGGGCAGATTACACATAGCTCATTGTTTAGCTTCATGTTTAATTATAAATAAACAATAGTTTCAGAAAAGCAACGTCCGTCATGGCCAGATGGTTAGGGCACTCGACTCGTAATCTAAAGGTTGCAGGTTCGAATCCTCGTCGCACCAAACATGCTCACCCTTTCACGCGTGGGGGCGTTATAAGTGACGATCAATCTTACTATTCGTTGGTAAAAAAAGTACCCCAAGAGGTGGCGGTGGGTGGTGATAACTAGCTTCCTTCCCTATAGTCGTACACTGCTAAATTATGGACGCTAACGCAAATATCCATCGTGTACCGTGAGCGAAATTCAAGTACATTAATTAAGTACGTTAATTATCTCCTTCCAGTGGTACAAGTATCCCTCGGGTACGAGGTATTTAAAGGTAGTCTCAAGGAGCTACTAATTCCACTAACCAGCAATCAACGTGCGCGTACTGTGAAATCACCCTAAAATTATTTCCCGTGATTTACTATGTTAATGTAAATCAGTCTTACGTTTTCTGTTAGACTATTGTCATCAGTGGAAGTACCAATAACTCAGATATCTGATTTAGGGTACGAGATGCTGAGATATTTAACATGTCCTACCCGTGGAAATAAACACTCGAAACGTTTCTCGTATGTACACTGCTGAAAACACACTTTATCAAAATAACTTACATCGATCAATTAGAAGCCCAAAGAGAAATTGAACACACGTGCACACTATTAATAGTCTATTTTTTATACTCGGCCATTTACAGCCGTAGTTTACATTTACAAAATCATTATACGTACCTTTCTGTATACGTACATATAGCACGGGTAGTTCGTATTCCACACAAGCCAGTTGAAATTTAAGTAGCTTCATGGTAAACACCTGCACGTGGACTGACGAAACACGTTCCTTGTTTTGTGTTTGTGATTAATGGCTAGTTTTGCTAGTTGTGGAGATGGTTAATAGCTGTTTCTACTTTTTTGTTGGGACAATTAACAAAGAAACCTGAGCAGAGTTCTTTCTCAAACCCCTTTATCAATAAAATGATTGTTCTTTAGAACATAAACATAAGCATCTACGTTTTACTCGTTAGAAATGCAAGATGCGTCACATCATTACATAGGTGTTTCTAACTGACGTCGTAATGAGCGACCCAATGAGCTCTCTTGGTTCTACCTACGAAATATATATATATATATATATATATATACGTTGCAGCGGCAGTCACAACGTTGTTGTGAGTGAATATCGGCCGGGTAAAATAAAAAATAAAGTTTAGAGGCTCAAACCACCGCCTTTTTCTCAGGCTTGACATATAAACAGGACTTGTTAACAAGCTTATCATGTGTTGAAGCATACCAGTCAAGAAGCCATGGGATTAATTTGGTGTGGTTCAGACATCCTGACAAAGGCCACTGATGAAATAATTCCGAACTGTATGATGTAAGACGAGGATTATTCTTAATGCAATAAAGCCCTGGTCTGTTCTGCAGAGCTCTGACTGAGCGCTTTTCCTTGTAATACCAGTTTATATTCTGATACGACAAGATTTTAAAAAACAACACAAGAAAAGCATTGTCCTCTTTAGTAATCTCGTAGAACTCTAATTTACAAGGTGCTTAAGAAGACCGACTACGTTCATTCCATAAATAGGTGTATAAAAAAAAAAAAAAAAGATTCTACCTATTTAGAAAATTTACCTTTTGTATAAAGCATATCGTCTTGTGTTTTTCAGAATCTTTCTCGCATACGTAAAGTTAAAATCGAAGGGGGAAATTAGGGTTTTTTCCCTGTACTACCTGAGTAAGGTTTTTTATTTGTTTTGAATTTCGCGTAAAGCTACACGAGGGCTATCTGCGCTAGCCGTCCCTAATTTAGCAGTGTAAGACAAGAGAGATGGCAGCTAATCATCACCACCCACCGCCAACTCCTAGTGAGATTGACCGTTACATAATAACGCCCCCACGACTGAAAGGACGAGCATGCTTGGTGTGACGGGGATTCGAGCCCGTGACCCTTAGACAAGGAGTCGAATGCCTTAACCCACCAGGTCATGCCGGGCCCCTTCAATAAGGAGATATGTCATAAATGTTTATCTTTTCACTTAATTTAGAGTTCGTTTCATGTTAGAACAAAGCTGGAAGACGAGTTATTTGCGTTGTGTTCATTTTGGGATCGAATCACATTTTCTAACGTCGTACATCCTCAAGTTTTCTTTAGCGTCATCCGGAGATTAATTTAATGTCACGAAGAGGTAAAAACGTAATTACTAATATTGCTAAAATACGACTCAAGGTACATAATTTCTGCAGTAATAATTTTTATAGGCACTTAAAAATTCATCGGAGCTTAAACTGATATTGAAAATTACAAATACTGCCACCAGGTGACACTAGTATAAGATATTTTTTGTACCAGAAAAGTACGATTAAGAAGTAGACCGGCTCGGCATGGCCAAGCGTGTTGAGGCGTTCGACTTGTAATCCGAGGGTCCCAGATTTGAATCCCGGTCGCTCCAAACATACTCGCCCTTTCAGCCATGGGGGCGTTATAATGTACGATCAATCCCACTATTCTTTGGTAAAAGAGTAGCCCCACAGTTGGTCCTGACTATATATCTTATTGATTAACGTGTTAATCCTAACTATAATAGTTATTAATTAACGGGTTGATCCTGACCATAATCGTTATTAATTAACGTGTTGATCCTGACTATAATCCCGATTAATTAACGTGTTGATCCTGACTATAATCCCTATTAATTAACGTGTTGATCCTGACTATTATAGTCATTAATTAATGTGTTGATCCTGATTATTATTGATTAATAGGTATTAATTAATGCCTTGATATTGGCTATAATTCCTATTAATTAATGCGTTGATCCTGATTATTATTGATTAATAGGTATTAATTAATGCCTTGATATTGGCTATAATTCCTATTAATTAATGTGTTAATCCTGATTATTAGTGATTAATAGGTATTAATTAATGCCTTGATATTGGCTATAATTCCTATTAATTAATGTGTTGATCCTGATTATTATTGATTAATAGGTATTAATTAATGCCTTGATATTGGCTATAATTCCTATTAATTAATATGTTGATCCTGACTATAATAGTCACTAATTAATGTGCTGATCCTGACTATTATTGATTAATAGGTATTAATTAATGCGTTGATTCTGACTATAATTCTTATTAATTAATGCGTTGATTCTGACTATAATAGGTACTAATTAATGCGTTGATTCTGACTATAATTCTTATTAATTAATGCGTTGATTCTGACTATAATAGGTACTAATTAATGTGTTGATACTGATTATTATTGATTAATAGGTATTAATTAATGCCTTGATATTGGCTATAATTCCTATTAATTAATGTGTTGATCCTGACTATTATTAGTTAATGCGTTGATTCTGACTATAATAGGTACTAACTAATGTGTTGGTCCTGACTATAATAATTATTAATTAATGCGTTGATTCTGACCATAATAATTATTAATTAATGTGTTGATTCTGACTATAATAATTATTAATTAATGTGTTTTCCTGACTATAATAATTATTAATTAATGCGTTGATTCTGACTATAATAATTATTAATTAATCTGTTGATTCTGACTATAATAATTATTAATTAATGTGTTTCCTGACTATAATAATTATTAATTAATGCGTTGATTCTGACCATAATAATTATTAATTAATGGGTTTTCCTGACTATAATAATTATTAATTAATGTGTTGATTCTGATTATAATAATTATTAATTAATGCGTTGATTCTGACCATAATAATTATTAATTAATGTGTTGATTCTGACTATAATAATTATTAATTAATGTGTTTTCCTGACTATAATAATTATTAATTAATGCGTTGATTCTGACTATAATAATTATTAATTAATGTGTTGATTCTGACTATAATAATTATTAATTAATGTGTTTCCTGACTATAATAATTATTAATTAATGCGTTGATTCTGACCATAATAATTATTAATTAATGGGTTTTCCTGACTATAATAATTATTAATTAATGTGTTGATTCTGATTATAATAATTATTAATTAATGCGTTGATTCTGACCATAATAATTATTAATTAATGTGTTGATTCTGACTATAATAATTATTAATTAGTGTGTTTTCCTGACTATAATAATTATTAATTAATGCGTTGATTCTGACTATAATAATTATTAATTAATGTGTTGATTCTGACTACAATAATTATTAATTAATGTGTTTTCCTGACTATAATAATTATTAATTAATGTGTTGATTCTGACTATAATAATTATTAAATAATGTGTTGATTCTGACTATAATAATTATTAATTAATGCGTTGATTCTGACCATAATAATTATTAATTAATGTGTTGATTCTGACTATAATAATTATTAATTAATGTGTTTTCCTGACTATAATAATTATTAATTAATGCGTTGATTCTGACTATAATAATTATTAATTAATGTGTTGATTCTGACTATAATAATTATTAATTAATATGTTTCCTGACTATAATAATTATTAATTAATGCGTTGATTCTGACTATAATAATTATTAATTAATGGGTTTTCCTGACTATAATAATTATTAATTAATGTGTTGATTCTGATTATAATAATTATTAATTAATGCGTTGATTCTGACTATAATAATTATTAATTAGTGTGTTTTCCTGACTATAATAATTATTAATTAATGCGTTGATTCTGACTATAATAATTATTAATTAATGTGTTGATTCTGACTATAATAATTATTAATTAATGCGTTGATTCTGACCATAATAATTATTAATTAATGGGTTTTCCTGACTATAATAATTATTAATTAATGTGTTGATTCTGATTATAATAATTATTAATTAATGCGTTGATTCTGACCATAATAATTATTAATTAATGTGTTGATTCTGACTATAATAATTATTAATTAGTGTGTTTTCCTGACTATAATAATTATTAATTAATGCGTTGATTCTGACTATAATAATTATTAATTAATGTGTTGATTCTGACTATAATAATTATTAATTAATGGGTTTTTCCTGACTATAATAATTATTAATTAATGTGTTGATTCTGACTATAATAATTATTAATTAATGCGTTCTTCTTTTTCATTTCTGGGACAAAATATCGCATTAAGATTGTTATTTTTAGTATTTTCAAACTAAAAGGTACCTTAAGCGATACACAAGTTCAACGTACAGGGCAGACACCCACAGGCATAGCTACCATGAATATGGTCTGTTGTCCGCAGGGAGAACAACCACTGACCAGCACTCACAGTCTAAGTGGTTGCTATTAACTGATCAGTAGCACTGATTGTCAGTATTATAGCGAGACTACAGCTGAAAGTACGAGATTCACTCAGCGACATACCGCAACCTGGAACCGTAGACCTTAACGACAGGGAGTCTGGAACGCTTTTCGTGTTGACTAACGAAACTAAGAGTGAGATTTTTACAATGTCGTGAAATCCCACTTGATGGAGGAAGCCACTGTGTTTCGACATTACTCAAGATAATCTTGGGCCTACGAATTGATGAGGGTGCAACGTTTAGAAATGAACAATACGCAGGTAGTTTCAGTAAATAAGCACATAACCTTAAAATCACAAGAGCTGTGATTAGTAAATTATAGAAACAATTCGACACACGTGGTTACATAAACACACCATCATATATATACACCATGCACACAAGCTGAAGTAACATATACATACACATGACTTAAAGAAACGCTTATTTATATTCAGCATGCTTATATTCACACGTACACATATGGGTGAGGTATTGTCAGAAACACTTAGTCAAATGGTTAGATTAAACGAGACAGCCCAATGAAAGCTTGCGTCGAAGAAGTAAAGACAAACATGCCAACAGGTTTCGCTCAGGAATTCGCACCTGTTTCACTAACAACTAAATAAACGCCATTTAACACTATAAACCATAACATCTGTTTAACTCTCTGCCAATATAATTCTCGTCAATTCTGAGCAAAAAAGTTGCTGTGTGTTTTTTTACCGTCTATGCTCTGGAAGGTACTTAACGCGTTTAGTATTTAAAACAAATATATATATTAGTGCTATTGAACTACATTATTTCTCAAATAAAGACATTGTCTAAACACGCTTTCTTATGACTAATATTAAGCTTAAAACTAAATGTATTTTATAGTAGTTGGAGTTTAATATAAGCTGAGATAGCACTGCAATCACGAGCCCTGATGTGGGCAACTGTATGTTTCCAAACCTGGTTGGCCGGAACAACTACTTATTTCACTGTGCGAAACACAAAAACTGGCATTTTTGTTGTTATAGCTTTGACAGAGTGGACACAGTTTGTTGAAAAGAAACTATGAGAATAAATTAAGTTATTCAGGCCTCTTTAACACCATATCATTGACCGTAATTTCCTATTCTTTCTTTTACCTACCTCCTCGAGTAACGGTTAATAGAACTACAATCCAATAACAAACTTGTGCTTGATTGTCATGCGCAAACCAGTTCGCTTTTTTGTAACTTAATCTCTGAATTAGCTTCGCAAGGTTGACATTCGGAGCAGAACGAGCAACCTGTGTCTTTAAATGAATCCCAGGTTCGGAGAAACCAGCCTCCAGGGGGACAAGTGGGAAGTTTGCCAGATGACAATCTCTTAACCCATCCAGGCACGCGCCATAGTCACGTGATTTGACTGCCGCCTACCGGCACCTTCCTCGTCAGTAAGATTACATCCTGCACGCGATGCCAGACGAGACGGCAGATGGGCAGCGAAGTGGATCAACCAGTGTCACGGACATTTTATGCAGTTATCACTGTTGAAATAATTAAGAAGTGTATGTGGACCCTGATGGGAGTTAAATAAACGAGTAGCTGGTGAGAATTAGAAGGAACGACCCCTACAAACACTAAAATAAAGTAATTATATATATGCATATATATATATATATACATTACATAACATATAAGTGTATGCTCTTAGTGGCTTATTCAAAATTGCTATTACGATATCGAAATGATTATGCTACAGGACTTTTATCGAGGGGTTGCTCTCGCGCTATCTGTTCGATTGGAATCTTCCTTAGAATCATCCACACGATCCGGTTATCAGTTCTGTCTTTGGGGCTTTACTGTGTGGATTCTAACAGGTAGGTTTATTCTGGTTGGAAAATATGATTGTTTAGATAATTCAGAATCTTTGTTTATCTAAAGTTATTCGCATTTTTGTTCTCGTTAAAATGTAATGCAATACCTATAAACAATTGAGCTTCAATAGAAAACATCGTAAACTGACGACCTGAATGTCAAACCTATGGAACAAGTAATTCACTGTTGTTTTGTAAGTTATGTTATGTAAACGTCTAGCGGTTTTTATTTCTACAGATGTTGCACTGCATAAAGTTATTATTTGGGTATTCAAGAAGGGTCGCTGAACTTTCCAGTATTTATATACGTATAAATATCAAGGTTACTCTTGTTTTCTATGACTAACAAAATCTATACAGATAAAGATCTTTATCGTATGTAATTTTTTTATAATATATTCAGTGATGTGCAGACAATGAGGTAAAATATGGAAAGTAGAGTTACCGCGTTATGCAATATATATATATATATTCTGCATCGTAAGATCAAATAAGCTTAGAAAACATTACATCACTACTTGCTATCAATAAGAAAAACGTGTTTGGAATCACATTTTTTAAACTCTTCTAACGTTCAGTAAACTGTGTAAAAAGTGTAACAGTTCAACAATCTCTATTATTTCCCACGTGTTTCTATATTTTTGTTTTCGAAATATTTAACAAAACTTAAACATTTAGTATAAGGGAGATGTATACAGTTCTAACAAAATTTAATTTGAATGACAAAATGAAAAATTAGTGTCAGCGTCTACGTTTACTTATACCAAAACCAAATCGAGCTATCTTGGTGAGTCTATGGGAAGGAATCGAACTCCTGATTTTAACGTTGTAAATTCGTAAACGTGTCGCTGTATAAGCGGGAAGAGCTTATTTTGACAGACTGTTTGGATAGATAAACAATTATGGAACATATTTCTTCACTGGAGCGTTACGCTTTGCAAACAAAACCTATAGGTTATGTAGCTAATTCAGCAGTATATTAATACTAATTAACCAGTATTGTTGCATTTTAAGTTCTGCTAGAGCATACGTCATTCTAATTCTTGAACGTTTATAATAGTTTTGTAACTTAGCAATGTAACTTTCATACAACATTTCGTGGTTCAGCGAAATATTTTAATACAAATATTCTATCAAGAAACATATGCTAGTCGGCCTTATCTATCTCGGATGGCTACAGATGTTTGTTTGTCATCAGAGGTGAAAGATTAAAATCACAATTGAAGAAAAATTTTTCTCGATAAGCTATTTTTATAACACAATATGTTATGTCAATAACTTAGATGAAAATGTGAAAAACACACACACACCATGATATAGCTTACCAGTTCACGGTACCTAAAGGTGTAAGCCGTATATAAAAATGAAATTGATGACTTATAATTATTAGCGAATACAGCATTTTGAAATGTTGTATTGAACCCGTACGTGGCCTGGCATGGCCACGTGTGTTAAGGCGTTCGACTCGTAATTTGAGGGTCGCGGGTTCGAATCCCGGTCACACCAAAAATGCTCGCCCTTTCAGCCGTGGGGGCGTTATAATGTGACGGTCAATCCCACTATTCGTTGGTAAAAGAGTAGCCCAAGATTTGGCGGTGGGTGGTGATGACTAGCTGCCTTCCCTCTAGTCTTACAATGCTAAATTAGGGACGGCTAGCGCAGATAGCCCTCGAGTAGTTTTGCGCGAAATTCAAAACAAACGAACGAACAAACCCGCACGGTTCAAGTCTCGGTTTAAAACGCACCACTCAAGAAAATTTGAGGATAATGGGGTTTGTTTAAATTTGCATATTCTTAAAATTTCTATTTTTTAGCATGCCTGTTGTAGAGGGTTACACTAATCTACGTAGGGTTTACACTAATATACCTAAGGTTTTTATGTTTACACACCGATGATTTTTTATGTGAAACGCTTTTGTGAGAAATGGCTTAAATTATGCAAAACAAATGTCGAGTTTTGAATAATGAGTAAGTGCGTTTACTGTTGAGATAACGTTATCTTTATGAATTAATTAATTAATTTATTGCTGGTATTCATAATGTACAAACTGTTAGAAACGCATTAACAGAGATAGAAGTTAGCAGAGCCGTAACGATGGTCACATCCAGACTGAGGTGGGAGAGATCACGAGGTTGTCACCAGTAAGTCAGACCAGGGTCACAGAAGGAATACAAGTGCAATATAAGACCAATATCTGCAGAATGTAACCGTTAGAAACTGCATCAGCAGTGCTAGGAGTCACCAGAATAATTTTCAGCAAGCTTATAGAGTACGTATATTTTGCTCAACAGTGAGAAACGTGATCCACAAGACTTCATTCACGTTTAGAGCCTCTGTGCTAAGCCGATGGCATCGAACACCCCGGCTGGGGTCTATACAGGATGTAGTTGTTTGAAAATAAACAAAAAGGTGCACAATGGTCTATCTGTGCTCTGCCCACCACGGGTATCGAAAACCTGTTTCTCGTGTTATAAGCCGGCAGAACATGCCGCTGTACCACTAGATGTGTTTACATTGGAACGTGTCACACTGTGAATCCTTCAGCAGTGGAACCCTATGCTGTTCGCAGAAGAGAGCTGGTTTTTCAAGCGATGGATGCATGAGAGTCTGGAGACGTAGAGGAAAGCGATGTCAGTCCTGTAATGTTATTCACCACAATGACTTTGAGGATGGTATAACCATGGTCTAAGGTGGCATCTGCAAGCAGTGGCGTACAGACCAACAGGTGGTGGATGGGTGATCTTTGAGAGCAAGACGTTACGTGGATGATATCCATCTACCAACTGTGGTTATCAGCAGGATAATCCTTCTCATAACGTTGCCAAAATTAAGCAATATTTTTTTTTTTACGATGAAGAAATGGAGGTACTAGTTTGGCCTCTTACGTCACCAAAACTAAATCTGATTGCGCTCGTGTGAGACCTGCTAGAAAGAGACAAGTTGTTACTGCGACTGTCAGAGACGACCTCATCTAGAAGTGGAATGTGCTGCCTCAGCAAAACGTAGAACATGAGTAGAGCTATCACAAAAAATAAAGAAAGACCTAATATGTTAACTGCTCGGCATGACGAAGTGGTCAGGGCGCTCAACTCGCAATCTTAGGGTCCTAGGCTCGAATCCCCGTCCGTCTTATCAAACATTCTCGCCCTTTCAGCTGTGGGGGCGCTATAATTGTGTGGTCAATTCCACTATTTGTTGGTGAAAGAGTAACCTAAGATTTGATGGTGGGTAGTGGTGACTAGCTGCTTTCCCTCTAGACTTACACTGCTAAGCGCAGATAGCCCTCTTGTAATTTTGCACGGCATTCAAGATAAACAACTATTATGTTAAGTTTGTTCACCTTAAGTTTATTGGAAATTTTTTGTTAATTTTGCTTTTTTTTTGTTATTTGTGAATACATTTTCGACATGCTTGGCATTATTTATCTGTTATATTTGTAACAAACACGTTTCGTTAGCACATAACTTCTCTCCGTGTTTTTCTTTTTTGATGCTTTGACAAACATATTAAAATCTCATTTGTTTTTAATTTTTACATATTTCTAATGGTCTGATTGATTGTTTGGAATTAAGCACAAAGCTACACAATGAGCTATCTGTGCTCTGCCCACCACGGGTATCGAAACCCGGTTTCTAGCAGTGTGGGTATACAGACATACTGCTGTGCCACTAGGGGAATTTCTTATGGTTCGCGAGAATCACGTTTTTGAATTCAAGAACAGATAGTTAAACACGAATTAAACTTTGAGCTCCATTGAGCCCCCATGATATGCTAACCCAAATATCCGCTTATTTTCAACAATTTCTCTTATCTTAAGGTTTCCAGCAGTTTGATCAATATAGTAAGTAGGCTTAGCAAATAAAAACAGAATTTTATCAGCACCAAATTCACTAGAAACACTCGCCAGATCTTTATGTGGTATTAATCTCTTGACTCAATATTCCGTTGCATCAAAAGTAGTGAGGCCCGTTATGGCCAGGTGGATTAAGGCGTTCGACTCTTAATCTGAGGGTCGTGGGTTCGAATCCCCGTCGCACCAAACATGCTCGTCCTTTCAGCTGTGGGGGCGTTATACTGTTACTATCAATCCCACTATTCATTGGTAAAAGTGTAGCCCAAGAGTTGGCGGTGGATGATGATGACTAGCCTTCCCTCTAGTCTTACACTGCTAAATTAGGGACGGCTAGCGCAGATAGACCTCGTGTAGCTTTACGCGAAATAAAAAAACAAACTTTCAGTAGATTTTGTAAATGAAAAACTGACGAGTTGCAACGAAATAGAAGTTTCGAAACTGTTATATTTTTTACCCCCAGAACCAAAAATTATTGTTTGAAATTTATCATTTAATATTAACTAAATACTCGCGTGAGGTAAAGATTAATTTTTTTTCAGATTTATTTTTTATTCTATATTATGATGAATTGATATCATAAATAGCTTATTTTTGAATTTCGCGCAAAGCTACACGAGGACTATCTGCACTAATTTAGCAGTGTAAGACTAGAGGGAAGGCAGCTAGTTATCACCACCCACCGTCAACTCTTGGACTACTCTTTTACTAACGAATAGTGGATTGATTATAACATTATGACGCCCCCACGGCTGAAATTGCGATCATGTTTGTTGTGACGGGGTTTCGAACCCGCGACCCCTCGGATTACGAGTCGAGTGCCTTAACTACCTGGCCATGCCGGGCCCATTATAAATAGAGAAAATTAGTATGTTTTAAAATGTTTACGGTGCTATTCATAATTAGTTTATTTGTTAAACTTCGCGTAAAACTCTTCCATGGTTAACTGCGCAAGTTATTTTAAAATTTGCTCTAATAGATTAGATGGAGGGCAGCTAATCGACCCCAAAACTCTCGGACTACGACGACCCAACAATTAAAATAGCGAGAATCTTCAGTGACGGGTTTAGATCCCGCCACCAGTAGAGTACTAGTAGAGCGACTTAATCATTAGGTAAATAATCTCAATAACAGAAGTCCTATGATCTCGTCCGTTCTCTGTTAGGAGCACGCGAAAGCCAGTTACTGCTCATCTCATAATGCTAACGTTATTACATAGATTGCAGGAGAAGCTTTCGTTGTCTTATGCTCTAAGGTTCTTCAGTGAATGATTGAAACGGAGTACGGTAATTTACATATATGAATTTTAAAACTGCTTAAAAGCTTTAAAGTGCTATTACATGTATAGAAAGTGAAGCTTCTCTCTGTATTATATTCTGACTTTATTCAGCAAATGATTGAAACGTAGTAAGGTAATTTGCATATATAAATTGTGACATTGATCTGAAAGCTGTAAACTTAGTAAACGCCAGAATGCACAAGTTACACTGGTGACATTTTCTATTCACGGTCAATAAAGTTCTCTGTGTGCGAATAGACACAGAATGAAGTTTATAACCTCTCAGTATTTACGAACTCAGCACTGTTTTAACTGTAATAATATAACACCGAAGTAAAAATGTGAAGTCATCTTCACGAGACAACAAATCTTCTGGCAAATTACTCTAACTTTTATCACGAATGGTTTAATTTTTTAAGTGTCTGTCACTAAAAGGGTTAGTGGCTATTGGTATTTCACTAATCATTTAATTATAGGTTAGGAAGGAACAAAAAAGAAAATAACAATGAACTAGATATAATTAAATCCGAAAGCCATTTTATTTTAGGTATAGTTTTGTGATGACGAGAAGTTTGTTTATTTGTTTTTGTAATTCGCGCAAAGCTATACGAGGGCTATCTGCGCTAGCAGTTCCTAATTTAGCAGTGGAAATTTAGAAGGAAGAGAACTGGTCACCACCACCCATCGCCAACTCTTGGGGTACTCTTTTACCAACGAATAGCGGGATTGACTGTTACACTATAACGTCCCCACGGTTGAAAGGGCGAGCATACTTAGTGTGACGGGGATTCAAACCCGCGAACCACTGATTACGGAGGACGAGAAATCCACTTGAAGTAAAAATGTATTCTCAAGACGGCTGGTATGGGTATTAAAACTTTAATTAAAATAAGGTAGACAACAACGTTTCGACCTTCTGAGGTCGTCTTCAGGCTGCTGAAGTAATTCGTGACGACCAGAAACCCACTTGAAGTAAAAATGCATTCTCAGGACCTGAAGATGACCTAAAAAGGTCAAAACGTTTTTCTCTAATTTACTTTAATTAAAATGCTAATAACCACACCAGCCGTCTTGAGGTACTGGTTACAAAATACAACGATCACGTGAACTTGGAAAAACGTCAGTTTCACTTCCTGAGTCTCAGAATTAAATCAGTTGGTTTATTTTTGATATTTGCGTTGTTTAAATATGACTCACATTAAAACGCATCCACTCAAACATCTTAAGTAAAATATTACGTAAATCTTAATTTTTTTACGGGGTGTGCGAAAAACTTTTCATCTTACACACGATGTCTGCGTAAGTTTGTCGTATTTCTCACGATGTCTGGTTTTCATGCACACAAGCAGTTCTCATTTTTAAGTGATGTAGTGTCTCATAAGAACTCAAAATAAGCTTTTACGAGTACCAATCTGTTTTGTTAATTGTTTAGTACCTTCTAATAAGTTGTCTCTTCTTAAAAATGGGATTTTCAAAGCTATTATATACTCGTCTTTTAAGACAACAGCGCTTTCTGCGGAGATTCTGAAAATTATAATTTATCCTAATGAGTAGCATTTATTTCGTTTTATTTAAATAGCTTGGTATGTTTTGCTCATTTCAAGCTAAGCACAAATCTACACAAAGGGCTATCTGTGCCATGCCCATTACGTATCTAAACTTAGTTTATAACGTCGTAAGCCCAGAGATATACCTATCCCACTGTAGGTCAAGTGGCTTGTTTTCATAACAGCAAAGACACGTGTTACTGGTTTCTATTCAAAACGTTACTCAAAATAAACTATAAAAAGTTTTTATTTAGCGTGTGTCAGTTTATTCTTTATTACCCTTCCCCCCCTACCCAGTGGCACTTACAACGAGAAAAACCGGGTTTCGATACTAGTGGTGGGCTGATCACAGATAGCCCTTTGTATAGCTTTGTGCTAAACTACAAACAATTAATTTACTTTTTATTAGTATTTAACCGACTTCATCCTTTCAGACATGGTTTTATAACGATCAGACGCACATGCGTAGTAAGAACCAGTTATTCATACCAGTAATTGTTCGCTTACAAGGACGTCTTGGTCCCGGCATGGCCAAGCGTGTTAAGGCGTGCGACTCGTAATCTGAGGGTCGCGAGTTCGAATCCCCGTCGCGCCAAATATGCTCGCCCTTTCAGCCGTGGGGGCGTTATAATGTGACGGTCAATCCCACTATTCGTTTGTAAAAGAGTAGCCCAAGAGTTGGCGGTGGGTGGTGATGACTAGCTGCCTTCCCTCTCGTCTTACACTGCTAAATTAGGGATGGTTTAGCGCAGATAGCCCTCGAGTAGCTGTGTGCGAAATTCAAAAACAAAACAAAAATAAGAACGTCTTCGTCTGTACAACTCTGTGTTTGAATATCACCAGACAGAGTAAAAGAAAAACAAACGGTAAACTATGCAACACTTCTTAGATTTCTTCAAGGCTAATACATTTATGTATTTGAAAAAAAGCTTTTTTAATTTCCCTCTGCTCTGGATGTATTAATACCTATTTGAAATTGGAATAATGAAACCTACTCTTTAGTTTAAGGACGTTTGATTTCTAAACGAAATTTGATTGTTATGTTTTTAGTTAGAGATATGATTAATATGTAAAAATATATTTTTTATCACTTTGACGTAAATTTAATTAAATTTGTTCCATGTGAAGGACTGTTGTATACGATAAAAATAAATGTTTACAACTATAAGTGCATTTTAGTAGAAAATATGTTGGCGGTGGGTGGTGATGACTGTCTTCCCTCTAGGCTTACACTGCTTTAATTAGGGACGGCTAACGCAGATAGCCCTCGAGTAGTTTTGCGCGAAATTTCAAAACAAACAAATTTCACTTTGTGCGAAATTCAAAAACAAAAAACAAAATATGTTTTAATTTGCAATGAGTTGTTTTCTTTCAGTTCACATGTACATCATTTAAAAAGTAAAGTAATTGTATTTTTATTTATTTTGCTAATATTTACAACCGATACAGAAAAGGTCCCAGAGGTCTGAATCAAAACAAAAACACGATACTCTAAATTTACCTTTCAAACTTACAAGTATGGCTTTTGTAAATAGTCGTTTTTTTATCAGTTAGTTCAGCGTGTATATTTGCGTTCCTCGACAAATACGCGAAAGATATCCTGTTCTCACTTTAATGTCGGCCCGGCATGGCCAAGCGTGTTAAGGCGTGCGACTCGTAATCTGAGGGTCAAGGGTTCGCATCCCGGTCGCGCCAAACATGCTCGACCTTTCAGCCGTGAGGGCGTTATAATGTGACGGTCAATCCCTCTATTTGTTGATAAAAGAGTAGCTCAAGAGTTGGCGGTTGGCGGTGGGTGGTGATGACTAGCTGCCTTCCCTCTAGTCTTACACTGCTAAATTAGGGACGGCTAGCACAGATAACCCTCGAGTAACTTTGTGCGAAATTCCAAAACAAACAAACTCTTTAATGTCTGTTTTATTAACAGTATTGGATATGATAAACTAAATACATTTTAGTGTTCCATTACTTTCCACACTTTGCATAATGATATAAGTCCAGGTAATTTGTGTGTAGAGTTAATGATAAGGATTGGAATTGTCCTACACTAGTACAACAAATAACACATGTTGATCAAAGTGTATATTTAACTGGATCTCTCATGAACTTAGATTCCTAGATAATATAATTTTCTCAATACTACGTTTATTTATCATCTGTTATAGTTCGGCTATGTAATATGAAGACTGAATAGTGGCCAATGACACTTTGTCTTCACTTATATAATGTGTAGGTTTTTCTCATAATGAATAGAAAGACGTACACGTCAACAGTATATTTAATTGGATGAGATGTTTAATAAATACGATGTTTATTATTATATCTTTATTGTAAAAATTAGGTTGCATAAGTAGACTTATAACAAAGTCGATCTAGCCTCGTAAGAAATAATGAGCCAAAGATACCCAACCGACGAACAAATGCTTTCTTATCAATATATGTTTCAGTTTTATTGAAATGGATCTCCCTAATTTCAATGATCTATTAAATTGATTATATTAATTACAAGACTGACATTTAGTTGTAACCTACGTGAATAGTGTTCAGAAGGTTTAACGATAATTATGTAATATTTCTGCAGTTTCCTATCGATACATGAATCTTAATACCAATTAGATCGGGTCTAAGGCAGAATAGTAGGACTTATTTTCAATGATCTAAGCTCTTACGTTTAAAAATAGAGCCGCGCTATTATCCGATAACCAATGTGCTCTGCGACTTTTGAAACTGTTTTTATTAGACAGTTAAGGAAGTTATTAAAGACGTTAAGTCCAACGTAGCTATTAAGCGAGTATCCTTAACAAAAATAAATGAAATCAAAGTAATTTGGAAATAGTTGTATTTCTAACTTACTGCGAATTGTGTCCATTTCTTATTCATGTTTTAAATACGTTCTTACATAAACATCATCTCGTCAAGCCCCCCCCCCCCCAGTGGCTCAGCGGTATGTTTGCAGACTTAAAACGCTAAAAACCGGGTTTCGATATTCGTGGTGGGCAGAGCACAGATAGCCCATTGTGTAGCTTTGTGCTTACTTTGCAATAACAACAACGTTTCTGAACATAGAGATACAGATAAAATAAAATTGATTTGTATATTTTGAGAATGAAAATCGAGACAGCTTATCAACTTATTTTTACTTACGCAACAGTCTCATTATTTCATACAATTCACCTTTGCCAATGGAAAACAAGGTTCGGAAAAGGGATTGGAAAAAAATCAGCTCATCATCTTACCAAGAAAACCTGGTTTAACGTGAAATTTATTATTATAAATTTGCAATCTAGTAATATCTTATGATTTAAAAATACATTTACTTGTAATTAACCGCTGTCAACATAAAATAATGTTGTTTTTTTAATTAAAACATTGACTAAAAAGATGGTCCCTCAAAGCATTATTAAGCTAAAATGATAGTCTTCGAGCAAATAATGTAGGCCCCGGCATGGCCAGGTGGTTAAGGCATTCGACTCGTAATTCGAGGGTCACGGGTTTGAATCCCCGTCACACCAAACATGCTCGCCCTTTAAGCCGTGGGGGTGTTATAATGTGACGGTGAATCCCACTATTCGTTGGTAAAAGAGTAGCCCAAGAGTTGGCGGTGGGTGGTGATGACTAGCTGCCTTCCCTCTAGTCTTACACTGCAAAATTAGGGACAGCTAGTGCAGATAGTCCTCGTGTAGCTTTGTGCGAAATTCAAACCAAATCAAATAATGTGGCTTAAAGGATAATCATTGGAAAAATTATATATCTCAAAGGATGGATGGTCCTTGAATAACTTGTGTAGCTTATGGCAAAGAATTATATAATATGCCTTACAGCTTGGAAATAAGATGTTTATAGCACAAGAAAATTGGTCTAAGCGTGACGTAGTTGTTAACGTCTTAGGCTATGGATCGTAAAATCTAGAGTTCGAGACTCGATGTCATTAAATACATTTCTCATGTTAGATTTCTGTGTGTTATAAAAGTAACAGTTCTTCCTATCATTCTGTCCCTGAAGAAGAAAAGTCAGTCTTTCGAAAGCGCTCGGGTTTTCACCATTTTGTATCAAGACTTTAACTTACATCATAAATTCGATTTAAAGCTCTTGTGACGAATTTTGTTGATAACTGGATGTTTTCCATCTAG
This sequence comes from Tachypleus tridentatus, assembly GCF_004210375.1. NCBI lineage: Eukaryota > Metazoa > Arthropoda > Merostomata > Xiphosura > Limulidae > Tachypleus > Tachypleus tridentatus. The sequence continues at coordinate 57,206,570 of NC_134832.1, read as the reverse complement.
TCAGTTATTAAACATTGGAAATATTATATATGAACCTTAATGACCTATGACCTTGGGGCTAGTCCACGTAAATACGAGGGCTTTTCAGGTTAAATTTTTCATTTATTTAAGATGTGTGTGGTAAAACATCTTATGCTCTTACAGAAATAATACAGACGAATTATATAGTTCAGCTCAGTGAACATAAGGTTGTTAAGGGATAACTAATATAATTGAACTGTGCTTAGGGCAGGAAACACGTGGAATTTATGCCTAAATTGTCACGAAGGTTTGAAATTTGTTTTTAAATACACATTCGTTGGATGATTTCTTAACAATTCACTAAACGCCTTTTTAAAAGAGTTGCACAGCACTTGCTAACACTGCATTCTCTTTCAGAAAACGTATCTCATTTCTTTCTTTAACTATATTCTTTGAGTATGAAAAGTGTATATTTTAACATCTGTATCAGAGGATGGTTCTTTGTTCGTTGCATAGTAATTTTATTGAATTTTCACAGCCTAGCACGTGCTTTTCCATGAAATTGAAGATTTTTTTTTTATGAAATCACTACTGAAGAGAACGTCTATTCCACCCAGAAGAATACAATATACAAGAGCATTGAGTAACGTCCAATCAAACTGCAGTATCGAACACAAATATATATATATATATATATATATATACACACTACAGTGAATATAAAGTTTTGCTCATGTGTCTCTTTTCTTACACATAAGAACTAAACGGTCTTAGTAGACATTATTTAAGCCTAAAATCCAAGGCATGATTCGTTTACTTCTGGTAGACGTCTTGTATTTTTCCTCGCTGGGTTTGATAATATGATAAAATCATACATTGACCGGCTTAACTTAAGTTACGAGCCTCAACAATAGTCACTGTATTATATTCCTCATGAAATCCTTAAAGGATGAATTCTGTTCAGTCCTGGGTGGGTAGGTTATTTTCAATAATATTCCACTTTAAACCGTTTGTCAACAAAATATATCTGATTAATGTTGTACTAGAATATAAAAGTACAGTCGCATTTGACTCTGGACACAAAAGCGAAGATTTAACAACAGAATGTAGATCCATCAGCAAAAAATTATATGGACACTTCTATAGGAAACATATATAATTGTGATTTTAAGATGTGCCAAACTTTATAGAATTTCATATTTTTGCCTGTCGCCATTTCTCAATTTCGATTTTGGCTAATTTGCGTTTGTTTGTTACTAAAGACAAAGCTACGCAACGAACTATTTATGCTGTGCGAAAATGGGTATCGAAACCTGGATTTTATTGTTTAGACTCATCCTTCAGCCATTTAGAAAGGAGAAGTCTTCATTGACATTAGTTACCTAAGAATATTCTCCTCTCTAACTCTTTAATTGAGATATTCTCAGTTCCCAAATGACCCAGCGGTATGTCTGCATACTTACAACGCTAGAAACCAAGTTTCGATACCCGTGACAGACAGAGCATAGATAGTTCACTGTTTGGCTTTGTACTTCACTTTAAACAAACAAACAAAGATCTTTTTAGAAAGGACTAACAATCAAAACAATTCGTTCTTACAATGTCCATATTGTTCATAAATGGTAACGTATAATCTACATTTAAATTTTCCTTCTGGGCAAATTTTTCAACCGAAAGCCCTACATTCATGGTGTACTGTTATTTTCAGTATATTTCGCAGAAAAGACGAAAAATTGGTTCTATTCAATTTTTACCGTCTATTTGCTCTTTTGTTTGTCTTTTGCAAATATGTATTGAACATTTTACATTTCTATATGAGAGTATAGAGATTAAATTGCATATGTTACATGTTGGGGCGTTTCAGATTTTTATGAGGAAAAAGAACTTTTATATTCCAAACAAAAAGTATGAAAGAGTGCATGCTGTAACGATTATGTATGATATTTCAGTTTCTTGGCTGATTTAAAATTAGACTTTATCTATTGGCCCGGTATGGCCAGCTGGTTAAGGTACTCGACTCGTAATCTGACGGTCGCGGGTTCGAATCTCCGTTACTCCAAATATTCTCGCCTTTTCAGCCATGGGAGCGTTATAATCTTATGGTCAATCCCACTATTTGTTAATAAAAGTGTAGCCCAACAGTTGGCGGTGGGTAGTGATGACTACCTGCCTTCCCTCTAGTCTTACACTGCAAAATTAGTGACGGCTAGCGCAGATAGCCCTATGTAGTTTTGCGCAAAATTCAAACAAAAAACTTTACCTATTCGAATTCACCTTTACGTTCAGCACTTAACTTTGAATGTACGCATAGTTGTTTTTTTCCAAACAAAGATACTAAAAATTTTAATACCATAACGCAGGATAGGGAGTGGCTTAATAGTTTATAGATCCACGATTGTGTTTAGCAATTTTTTCTGCGTTATAGGACTGAGGTTCAAAGCCTACTTTACGAGTAGTGTCAGCCCAAGAAGTGACAATACGTGGTGTTGGTTAAATGCTTTCTCTCTTCTCTGATGGCCAAGCGTGTTAAGGCGTGCGACTTGTAATCTGAGGGTCGCGGGATCGCATCCTCGTCTCGCTAAACATGCTCGCCCTTTTAGCCGTGGGGGCGTTATAATGTTACAGTCAATCCCACTATTCGTTGGTAAAAGAGTTGGCGGTGGGTGGTGATGACTAGCTGCCTTCTCTCTAGTCTTACACTGCTAAATTAGAAACGGCTAGCACAGATAGCCCTCGAGTAGCTTTGTGCGAAATTCAAAACAAACAAACAACTCTTCTCTGATACTTCGAAGTTAGGGATTTATGTAAGGTATATCTGAAACAAACAATAAAACACAAATCATGGGACTACGAGTGTAGATCTACACATTTACTTGATGATGGATTCTTGCGTGCGTTTTATGGCCATATTTGCGTGCATTCAGTCATAAGCAAAGCCTTAATGCTCTGTAATGGAACATATACTTGAGGTATTCCTTTCCGACAATATTACACGTAGTACTGAGGGGCGATATGATTTGTTCATGTTCTGAATTACATTTTCTAAACAAAGATTGGTTAACATAACAATGTACGAGTCTAACAAATGTGCCTTTATTGCACTACAATGTCTTCTGGTTAATCCATAACTAACGACCCTTTAGTTCGAATATCAAATCTCTCACAATGCACCGAGTGTGTCGGTCCAGCGGCTATCGTGCCGAACAAAGGATTCATGGTTTCTGTCCCTTTATTCCAAAAACTGAATAAAATTCACATCTTCGTGGTTTGTGACATTCATAATTGTTATCCTTCTAGTTTATTAATTCAAAATTAGGGTTTGCTAGCGCAATTACCTCCTATAGCTTTGCACGAAATTCAACAACATAACAAATTGTCAGTAGTACACTAATACTTAGATTTAGAAGTGTTTTTTACTATAAATAGTTAATACGTTTATTTATCCAAGGAAAATGAAAAAAAAATAGTAACTGTAATTCACAAAATTATATTTATTGTAAAATTAAAAAAAACTTCAAATATTAATCTGTGGAACATAAAATATAATTAAAGTCTTTTAACATTTATGAAAATGTCACTTTATTATAAAATATCTTACATATACATATATACAAGTGTTTCTATCTGTTATGGCCCGGCATGGCCAAGCGTGTTAAGGCGTGCGACTCGTAATCTGAGGATCGCGGGTTCGAATCCCGGTCGCGCCAAACATGCTCGCTCTTTCAGCCGTGGGGGCGTTATAATGGGACGGTCAATCCCACTATTCGTTGGTAAAAGAGTAGCCCAAGAGTTGGCGGTGGGTGGTGATGACTAGCTGTCTTTCCTCTAGTCTAACACTGCTAAATTAGGAACGGCTAGCGCAGATAACCCTCGAGTAGCTTTGCGCGAAATTAAAACAAACAAACAAACAAACAGTTCAAGTCTAGAAAAGTCCAACTGTAACTTTGTTCGAATATATAAATATATCTTCTATAATTATTTGAAAAGATTTTTTTAACTCATGAACCAATATTTTTAAGCTGATAACGTTATCGTGAAAACATTTATACTATTTTATTGTCCTTCTGTCTACTTTATTCGTACTGAAAGGTGAATCTATGTAAAGATAACAATGTTTTACGTCGCTTCTTTTCCTACGTACGTTAAACTAATTAGTTGTTACGTTACAACATAAATGTGATATAGTATGGGTTTTCTCTTGTGGCAAATATATTTATATATTTTAGTGAAAATAAATACATTTTAATGAAGTTAAATAGTAAAATAAAAAATCACAAAAAAGGACTGCGCTAAAAAGAGTAAATCCAAATCAGTTTGTTATTTTAACTCAAAAACAAGCGGAAGCAAAAACAAAAAGCGCTGCATCGACTAGAAAAATCCCAGAATACAAGCTGCAATGTGGAATTATAAAATGTACCCCAGATTATGGAGGTGACTGAAGAAGTAGGACCCACATAGCGGTGGGGATACACCGTCTATCAGTCTTAACGTTCATTTGCCAGTCTCACATAAGATATAAAGAGTAGCAATATATATATATGGAAATAAAAATTAGGAGAGTGAGATATGGATGCTCAAACCCATAACGTCCCACACCTATATCACCCTTCAATGCATACTACCTTGAATTAAAAGTTTTAGATAAAACTCCAAATTTTCTTTGTAAATTCCCTCAGAAAACTGCCAACAAAAGGTAAAAGTAAGACAGTCTCGCTGAAATAACGCAATTTACGATTCACAGTTGTTGGCTCACTTCCATAACAAAACTGAAGCTTCACTGACATCTGTGTGGACAAAGAATCGAAACCCTAATTAACTGAAAGTGACATATTCTTAAGATCCTTGTAACATAGTCTTACTGTCTATTGTAAATTAGCTGTTTTCTTATGTAGCCCTCTCTCCCTCTAATGTTATGTTTTTGTGTTTGTGTATTTTGAGTAATTGTGAATAGTCGCTGCCTGTTTGTGTACACAAAACTCCTGCCAAATGGGTGAAGGCTGCATTGATTGTTTATCACAGTGATGTCAGGAGTTGCATTTGATAGGCAGTTGATGAAAAATTAGGCGGTATCTTGATCGTTGATTCTTAAACGTAAGATTTCGGAATGGAAGAATAAACAAACTTGATACGAATAGAATGATGGATCATCCACGTGTAACAATACGTCATCCTGTAGAATTTTATATAGTAACACTTTATTAACACATCAGTCTTTATAAGACGACCCAGCATGGCCAGGTGGTTAAGGCACTAACCCGAGTAGGTCGCGAGTTCGAATCCCCGTTACACCAAACATGCTCACCCTTTCAACCGTGGGGGCGTTATAATGAACGGTCAATCCCACTATTCGTTGGTAAAAGAATAGCCTAAGGGTTGGCGGTTGGTGTTGATGTCTTACCCTGCAATATTAGGGACGGCTAACGCAGATAACCCTCTCGTAGCTTTGCGCGAAATTCAAAACAAACTAAACTTTATAAGATTTGTTTGTATTTGAAAATTATGTAAGAATTAATATTAGCTGTTTTGTTTTTCACCTCCATAAAAACAGTTCACATACATATATATATATACATAGAGAGAAAAAACAAAATAGTTCAGATTTTTCCACTTACTGTTTATTTCTACTTACTCTCGTTTGTTTTTCATTTAAATTGCAATGGAAGTGCCAGCGTCGTAGCTGTACCTTTACCCAATAAAACTGTAAGTACCCATGACAAACGTGTGATTTAAATGCATAAAAGATATTTATATCTGACGGCTGAATAAAAAAAACAACAACTCATAAAGTGTGATGAAAACATGACAGAATGTTGAATATTTGCTCTAACAAATGAAAACCAACGCGCTGAACGTTTGTGGTTTAATATTTTATGATTTTTGTTAAATTATGGATGGCCTTCTCCAAACAGTACGCTCTAGTTTAAGGCTTAATATCAGAACTTGTTTTAACGAAGTCGTATTTCTTCAAATGTTATCGACAGTATGCAGAGCCTGATGTCATGATATAATACTTACTTAGGACGAAAAAAAATAAGTGTATGGATTGTTTATTTCTATGTAAAGTCGACGAACTTAATAAAATAGGTGCTTACCAGTGATGTTAATAATTACATGTTACATTCCACGCCATTGTTTCTTAATAAACTCCTTCCAGTTTATTCCGTTACTTAGCGTCAAGATGGATTAAATTTATTTGTATTTATCACGTGATTTACAATATTTGTTCATTATTGACCTTGCAACTAAAAGGGCAAAATCGTGGCTTATAAGTGCTATTGTAATCGTTAAAATGTGCCCTGTCAAACAGGAAAAGAAATGAAGCTAATAATCAAATCAGACACAGCAATTACCATCAGCCCTGGGTCAATGTTTTTTCTTGTAAGGGTGAATTTACTTTCATTGAGACGTGAAGACATTTTTTTTTCTTCTAAGTACGCAGTATTAGTGTATTGTAAATGCCTTAAGAACTCTTGAATAAAAGGCCTTCAGACAAGGGGCTGTATTTAACTATATGTACCGGGAGATTTAGTCAAAAAAAGAGAAAGAAACAAAAACGCGCAAGAAGTGTTCTCAGCACTCTATCGACTGTTTGTCCTACGTCAATCATTTGGATGGCTGCAAAGCTCGAGCAGGAAGGGAAAGGTACTATTGTTCGAACCTCACTCATGTTTTCTGACCAATAGTAAGAAATCTTACGTTTCTTGTCGTTCATATCTTCAACTTCTACTTTCCAATCAAAGCACTTGATACAAAAGACGTGTGAGATATTTAATGTTATTATTTTCAACTGCTTTTGGCCCCTACACGGAGATTTCTTTAATTTATCAGTTTGTTACAAACCAAGTATATGAAGTAAGGACTGAGACGATATTTTGCTAGCCACTTATTTTCCCGATTTTCTGTAATGGTGAAAAACATAATGAAAGTATGGATAGGGTAAGAATGGGATGTGGGATAATATTACTGTTGCCCTAGGGTAAGAATGGGATGTCAGATAATATTACTGTTGTCCTAGGGTAAGAATGGGATGTGGGATTATATTATTGTTGCCCTAGGGTAAGAATGGGATGTGAGATATTACTGTTGCCCTAGGGTAAGATTGGGTTGTGGGATAATATTACTGTTACTCTTGGGTAAGAATTGGTTGTGGAATAATATTATTGTTGCCCTAGGGTAAGATTGGGTTGTGGGATAATATTACTGTTACTCTTGGGTAAGAATTGGTTGTGAAATAATATTATTGTTGCCCTAGGGTAAGAATGAGTTGTGGGGTAATATTACTGCTACAGGCACGAAGTAAAAGTAAGTAAGAATGTAAGGTAATAAAATATTTTACTTTAATGTATAATACACACACACAGGAAATATATCATTGTCAGGTTTGTTTTTCAATAGACAAACAACCAGGTTTCTTTCGAAGCTATGATAATAAAGACACAAACAAGGTTTGTTGTTGTTTTTTTGCCTGTGGTCAACAGCAAAATATTGTCCATTTAATGCAAGATAATCCACCTTTTATATCACTGAAGTATATGTGGGCTTTATGTAACTTATTTTAAATAAAGGGTTTGCCTTCTAGCTACAGAACCTAGATCTTTTACAAATGCACAGATTGCTAAAACAATGCATGGACCCTTAAAATGCATAGCATTTACTCCGCCATAAGATACAAAGGCTTACAGAATAATATTGTTTACAGAGACAATGACTTCATAGATTAAAATAAGTCTCTAAGACGAGTGTTGTTTATTTTCGAAAGTATTACGTTACCTTTTCAACTACCTGTTTTCGTTTTAACTCGATTTCTGTGAAGGGTAAACAATATTTGTCACATCAGTGATGACGAGAAAACCCACTTGCAGATAAAAATGTATATGTGAAAACGGCTGGTTTGGGTTGAGAAAAATTTTATGTAGAGGAGCGAACAACGTTTCGACCTCCTTTGGTCATCGTCAGGTTCACAAAGAAAGAAAGAAGTAACTGACCGGTAGATGACCACATGTTTGAAGGCAGTTGTGTAATTGAGTGTAGGAATGTAGAGGGCGTGCTTAGATGTTTGATTATATTTATTAATGTAAGTATAAAGGTGTTCCTTTGTATTGGTTTATTTTAGGCTTGAGTTGTTGTATAAGTAAGGCTTCTTTAATTTTGCGTTTATTTATGTTTGTTTCTTATTTAGTATTTGGGTGATTTCTATGGTTATGCTGTGTTTATTTGATTTGCAGTGTTCGAAAACGTGTGAAGGTGACTTTTTATGTTCTTTGAATCTGGTTTCCATTTTTCTTGTTTTTCCAATATAGAAGTCGTGGCAGTTATCACATCGTATTCTATAAATAATGTTGGTGTGGTGTTTGTCAGTGTAGTTTTTACATAGTATAGACCTCAGTTTTGTGCCTGGTTTTTGAATAAATTTGGTATTAACTGGAATGTCATATTTTGTTACTAGTTTTTGCCAAATGTTGGTTATTTTTCTGCTGATGTCGGGAATATATGGTATACAGCAGTATATGGTTTCGTGATTTTTTAAATCGTGACACATATTTACTTTTGTTGGTTGATTTTGCTTTCTGTCTAGGTGTGTGCGTATAATGTTTTCTACAGTTTGTGGAGGAAACTTATTGATGTTGATGAAGTATTGTTTTATTTTGTCTACTTCATCGTTAATTTTATCTGGTGAGCATAGTTTTATGGCTGTGTTTATTTGGTTTCTTAGTATGTTCAGTTTTTCTTTTGTTTCATGTGCTGAGTCCCAAGGAATGTATAGTCCAGTATGGGTTATTTTTCGGTGAACTTCTGTTTTAAATTGGTTATTGGTTCTTGTAATTTTGAGGTTAAGCAATGCAATTTTAATTGCTTTCTTCCTGTTCACATGTGAAGTTAATATTGGGCTGTATAGAGTTAATGTGATTGAAAAAATTGTGTGTTCTGTAGATCTGAATCCCGCAACCGTGTCATCTACATATCTGTACCAGTATAGTGGTGGATGCAATGCTGTGTTAATTGCTTGTGTTTCAACTTCTGTCATAAACATATTGGCTAGAACTGGTGATACTGGGTTGCCCATGCTTAGGCCATTTGTTTGTTTATAGTTGTGGTTGTTGAACATGAAGTTTGTTTTCAACGCTTTGTCACAACAAATAGCTGAAGTAGCAATTGTAAAAAAAAAAAAAGGCACAAATAATTGGATAAATTACTAGTTTGAATCAGTTGTTTTTTTTAATTAACTCATTATACATTTACAAAATACGATATTTCAAATCTTAAGAATCAGACCTTAAAAACAAAATTAGAATATGTTTTTGTAATGAAATAGTTAAAACCCAAACACTAGATGATAATTAAGTGAATATTTAAGGCGTTCGACTCGTAATCCGAGGGTCGCGGGTTCGAATCCCGGTTGCACCAAACATGCTCGCCCTTTCAGCCGTGGGGGCGTTATAATGTGACGGCTAATCCCACTGTTCGTTGGTAAAAGAGTATCCCAAGAGTTGGCGGTGGGTGGTGATGACTATCTGCCGTCCCTCTAGTATTACACTGCTAAATTAGGGACGGCTTGCGCAAATAGCCCTTGAGTAGCTTTGCGCGAAATCCAAAACAAACAAACTTCTTAATAAGCGTTTCATGTAAGCGTATTCAGTTCAAAGGTAATTATAATACTATTTTTTGTTATGCCAGGTAATAATTTATTTCCCACTAATGCTAGAACAACATTGTTATAGAAGACGTTTCTTTAGAATCATTTTTAGTACTTTAGATCTTTTATGTTGAATAAGTGAATCCTTATGTGGGATATATGGCTGATTGACATTGTAACAGTTTTTTATTACTTCTCTTCACAGACTTTCATGGTTCTCTTGGCTTTGTAGTTTGGTTGTATTACATTCTTTTGATCAATAACTTGCGTTCACGTGCCGTTCGGATCACATCCACATAATATCAAAAGGAACTGTAATTATGTGTGTGTGTTTTTTTCTTATAGCAAAGCTACATCGGGCTATCTGCTGAGTCAACCGAAGGGAATCGAGCCCCTGATTTTAGCGTTGTAAATCCTTAGACTTGCGGCAATGTAATTACAAAATATTTATTATTCCTTGTCTCATAACCGTCAAAAATATTCTTGGATAACGCTAACTATTTCTAGTTTACTGTGTGCATTCGTCTTGCGGAAATGGAGACATATATAAATGATATAAGTTGTGTTTTTTTTTAACAGGAACTTCACGGTTGTGAATTATTAATAAATAACATTTAGGTTTTCATGTATTCTTTAAGGAAGGAACCGGTGCTTCACAGAGTACATTAGAAACCAGACATGAGATCCAATTGGTTGTTTTGTTTTAAGCACATATCTGCGCAGTGAACTATCTCTACTGTATCTTTTACTGGGCAATCGAAAAGAACACTGAATTTTAGTGTTGTAAGCCCGAAACTATTCTGCTGAGTTAATAGGGGCGGATCCATTAGAACTATTCCATATTTCAGAAAATGTTATGGTTGGAACTCACACACGTTATACGATGTTGTTTGACATTTTGTTGGGGGCTGACAGATCAGTTCTGCTGTGACTTCGATGTTATCGCTACACCTCTGGGAGGTACATCACATTGTAACAAATGTCGATTGAAATCTGCTAAACTATTTTCAGCGGAACGGGAAGAGTACGTGCCGTAGAGAAATACAAAATAAAAGAACTCTGAGATGTTTACCTTAGTTTAAAATATAAAACAAAAACTATTTAAAAAACACTGTATATTATTCACATTAACGTGTTACCTTTTCTATTTGGTAGCCGTGACTAAAGAAGTTTTGTTTTAGCACAAAACTACACAACGGGTTATCTGGGCTTTGTCCACTGGGGGGAGTCGATCCCCCGTTAATTTACTATTGACTCACAACAGGGCCAAGCAGAGGAGACTTCAGAACGTAGCCCTCAAATAAATTTCAACAACCGTGGATAATTAGAGACACCTATTAAACACTATAAGTGTCAGAATATTAAACAAAAGAGTAAAATAATTCACTGCTGTGAAATATGTGCTTAATTTGTTTGAAAGACACGTAAATTCAGAGCACTGTTACTAATTTTTTCCACCTTAACAACTGTGCTTTTATTTTTAGATAAAACTTTGTATATGCATTTCTCCTAAGGGTAGATTGTGCTAGCTTTTGGCTCTGTGCCAAGTTCTGCAAATATTAGATTTGATAATTTGATCCCAGATGTTATACTATAGACGCTCAGAAGGCTGACATAAAAATTCGATGTTTCACACCTTACCAGTTCGTTATGTATCATTTCATTCAACGCATTCGAAAATTCGTGTAATGAATTCTTACAGAAACATTGAAAAGTTGTTCTATCTATACTATCTTTTAACAAAATATAATATCAAACAATAATTAGTGTAAGCACTAGCTCTGATAAACGAAGAATAAAAAACTGGTTTTAACACGAAACATTTAACTACACAACTGGTTTCATTTATTTATGTGTCGATTAAATTATTTAGCAAGACAATTTTCCTTTGTCCGTTATAAAAAAGTTTCACACATACCAACTTCCATTTCTTTAAAAAATATTTATCTCAAGATACTGAATGTACAATTTCCATATCTTTATTCTTAATTAGTTAATGTGTTTCTTTTAGAATTTTCGAGAACAGTCGCACGTGAGCTATTCGCACCCAGCTGTCTCTAAGTCTTGATTGATAGAAATGCTGATAACCAACAACACCCAACACAAGCTTTTGGACTATTTATCTCGACTGAAAAGTGAGATTAGACCCTATTTTCACAGTGCACTCATGACCTCAAATTACGAAGCACGTTTGTTGTTTTTTTTTAGCAAAAACAGGACTCAAATCTTGAATCCGAGATTCACAACCCGAGCAAACCACCCATTAAGTTAGTAAACTTTTAAGTGAAAAATACTGGTTCAATAATGAACTCAGTTATCCGTCACTCTGGAAGTTTGGCGTTACTTAAAGTTGTTAAAAACGTTATTGTCTACGGTGGATAAATGATACTTGAACCAGTTAATCAATGATTGTACGTATTTGTTTTTACTGTTAATATATTACATGGTAAATTATATAGGTACTAAGACAGAAACCGTTAAACAAAAGCCTACAAAAATCAATAGCTCGTCTCGTATTACCATAAGAATGCCACCAAAAACAAGACAAAAACACTAGGTATATGGAAACAACGGCGTTGACAAGTGAAAAACGCATTAGTTGTTTTCCTGTCTCTTCATTAACCTGTACAAGATAATTATTCTATTAAAGCTCACATTAAGATAAAGCCACGTTCATTCTTTACAGTTTTATTTACAACACTGTACATTAAATCTAAGAATAGACAGGACGTGTAGTATTACGTTCCATGTGAAAGCTTTTCTCTTACATTGATTACTATGTATTGATCGAGACTTTAAATGTTTAAATCGTGTACCTGGAAATTTCGAAGGTACAACAACAAAAGCAACATAAGCAAGACGTCTTCTATTTTTCTAATGAGTTTCTAATTTAAAAACAAAATCGCAAGTGTTAAAACAAACATGAATTTTTACTACGTTAGATATTTGTCTCTTACACAGAAATAAAAGTAGCTTAGCACGTATGTCAGTTTTATTGATTCAGATCTTCCTATTAGCGACACACGGAAATATCTGTTTGGTTTTCAGGATGTGTTTGTTTTTTTTTTCTCTCTACTTGGTAAAAGAGATGTGTACAAAATAATTATGTAAAATACATGTAACTTAGATAAACTGATATACAAGTATATGTTTTATTGAAAAACATTGTGAGTTGTGTGCTAGTGAAATTACAATAAGATGTTTTGTTACTGGTTTCAAAGTTCATTCTCTAAATTATACCAACAATGCACTCGCTTGTCTCTGTGGCATTTACAGTTCGTACGCGTATAGATATATTTGTATATAAATATGTAAAAAAATATATAAACTCATTTTTTAAGCGTTAAAGTAATTTAACTTCAATAAACTTCAAGTAGAATAGTCTTTAAAAACAAATTGTAATGTCAGCAACAAATTATTATTGCAGGAATGAAGAGTTGTTGAATATTGTTTTTGTTCCTATTATAAAACTTAGGTACAGCAAACGGCTGATTTGTTTAATAGAACGAAATTCCGAATGTTAGAAGTAATTTAATGAGAATTTTCTCATTTGAACGATGTAAGCACGTGCATATATTTTGGGTGTTAAGCTCATAACTTTCCAGCTTCTCTGACTTTTCCGGACGGGGGAATGTAAGTGTGTTTTTCGGGGCCAATTCGTAACAGTTCAGCCTCCCACTGTGGTGTTTTTTTTTGTTTTTTTTTTTTGCTGTTGCGTTTTCCTCTGAACTTTGTCGATCACGAGGACTTACGCGCTCGTAATACGAGTTATGATAGAAGAACTGATGTCGGATATTACCTTGAAATAAAGAAATAAGACCAAATATCCAGCAAAACGAAAAGAAATAACATGCAGCGTTCTATCGATCAGCGACAAAAACAATAACCAAAACCGAAACTTTCGACCTATATTCTCGTGTATTTACTTTTACATTTAACAGTATTTCCGTGACATCACGGGGCCACTTCTTTTGATTGTTCAGGTATTAAACTCGACCACTGTGCTCTCTGTTATTGTAATTATTATTGTTACAAACAACTCCATGAAAACAATTTATACTGTCGTATTTAAAAGACGCCTGTGTTAAAACTTTAACCGCCGAATAACACATTAAATTAGGCTAATAAATATTTTATATGTTTTCTCTGTTTTTTCATCTTTCAGCGCTTGTAATTTCTTTTTTTTTTTTTTTATGGGCGTGAAACCATTAGATCAAACTGGTTTCGATAATAAAAGCTAAATTGTGCATTTTTTTTAGATATTTATATATTTCCAAAAGACCGAAGGTAGAAAATAGTCCGGACGATTCGTATATATATATATGTATGTATACACTTAATTATGTATGTTATTTATAGAAATATTAGTTCATACGTTAGGCCACTACTATTTGTCATTCACTATTATCATATTTATTTTTCGTTTTGCACCATTCTATCAATAAGCTACCAGTTCTCTTCCAACCGCGGGCAACGAAAACCGATTTTTAGAGTTATATCTCTCAGACTTAGCGTTCAGGTAATGGGGGGTATTCCTCTGTTAGCTCATTATGTTTAGTATTGGCTACCATTACGAGAAGCCAGATTCGATCTCCTCAGCTTTGAAGTTCTTTAAATTATCTGCATGTATAACATAAAGGGTGGTACCAGTTTCTTAACTATGGTACTGGTACCACGACCTGTATTGAAATAAAAACACCAAAACCCTAAACTGATTTAGGCATACAGATATTGAACGACTGAATGTCGAATGTGCCTAATCTTAAATGTATTTTTGTTATTGGGTAAACCTTTCAGAAATATAACATGAAGGCGAATTTTCTGAATAAATATACTTTTTTCTTTTTTTCTTTTTGTAACATACTGACATGTACGTTTAACACACTGATACGAGGCCGTTTAACTTTATATCATCACAGCTAATTCTCGATTAGCGAATGCAGATGTGTCAAATACCGAACACCTATAACACTGATGACTTAAATGTCGTTTATATATATGTGTGTGTGTATATACATATAATACATAGAGATAACTTAGCCAGTTAATTCTTACTTTAGGTATAAGACAAAAGTTTGTTTTTTGAATTTCGCTCAAAGCTACACGAAGACTATCTGCGTAGTCGTCCCTAATTTAGCAGTATAAGACTATAGGGAAGGCAGCTAGTCATCACCACCCACCGCCAACTCTTGGGCTACTGTTTTACCAACTAATAGTGGGATTGACCATCACATTATAATATCCCCACAGCTGATAGGGCGAGTAGGTTTGGTGCGACCGGGATTCGAACCTGTGACCTTCAGATTAGAAGTCGAACGCTTTAACCCACCGGGCCATGCCGAGCCTCCTTGCCTCACGTATGAAACAAAAGTGAAAAGTTATAAAAAGAAATGACATTTTAATTTCGCGCAAAGCCACACGAGAGCTATCTGCGCTAGCCGTCCCTAATTTAGCAGTGTAAGACTAGAGGGAAGGCAGCTAGTCATCACCACCCACCGCCATCTCTTGGGCTACTCTTTTACCAACGAATAGTGGGATTGACCGTCACATTATAAAGTCCCGAAGGCTGTAAAAGCGAGTAGGTTTGGTGCGACCGGGATCCGAACCTGCGATCCTCAGATTAGAAGTGTAACGCGTTAACCCACCTGGCCATACCGGTGCCTGAAAAGAAATGAGAGACAATTCACTGTGTTGGTTCCTACAGATGGAAAGAAAAGTAGAAAAATCAGTTTTCTGCAAACTAATTGACTCTATATATGCTAAGAATAAATCAAATAAAAAAACACGATCATGCATATTTACCATATTATGTTTTCATATTACAGGGCGTGGTGCAAATTTATTGTATATCACGAAATTGGAACACTGGTCTCAAAATAACACGTTATTTGAAGAATGGTATAGAAAGTTTAAACTTTGAGCAAAATGTTTGTGATGGTCAGTTATGTAAAACGTAACTTTTATTATATGCTTTATTATAACTTTATTATATTATAACTTTTACTCCGGAAATTAACAGTAACAAACAGCTCGCGAATAAACGAAATTTTGCTTTACTAACGAACACAAATTAACACTTACCACGCTAAGTATACACTTACAATTTATAATTCTAACACTAGAAGTTGTAACATGATACAACAAAAAATATTGCTGTCGTAACGTTTTTAAAGATGCTTTTGTATAGCATTATGTAACGAAAGAAGTTGTTGTTCTCTTCTCTAACAATTTTTTTCCGAATGTTTTATGTAAAGAAAACTCTCTTGACTGAACATGGTGTATATACATATAAATATTATATATACATATAAATATTAACTTAATTTTATTATACGGATTTTAAATGGCATTTTGCTATTTTGTTCATACGAAACTCTTTTAATATATCTAATGGCAGAGCAGCGGTATACCCTTCATACAAACAACCGCACGTTCCAGCCAACACAATTCATTCAGACTCAGCTGGTGTTCTCTGTACCGTTCTGATCAGTGGCATGATCTTGGAGACTGATTAAAAACGTTCATGTTTCCAACTACGTGTTTTACGTTATTTTCTTTAATTTGTCATACGCTTTATACGCGTTAGAGGTTTGATTTCGCGCATTAACGTCACAATAATTTCAATATTTTATGAAATAGCGCT
The DNA here is from genome assembly GCF_004210375.1 of Tachypleus tridentatus. NCBI lineage: Eukaryota > Metazoa > Arthropoda > Merostomata > Xiphosura > Limulidae > Tachypleus > Tachypleus tridentatus. The sequence continues at coordinate 57,190,332 of NC_134832.1, read as the reverse complement.
TCCATTTGTCATGCGTGGATGACAAACAATGTATTTTACTTGAACATTACGTATGCAAGCTGTATATATATATATATATATTTCACAGGACGCCATTTTAATGTCTTCCATTGAAAAAACATTGTGACTCGAAACGTGGCTTATGTCATAATTTCACATTAATTAATTATGGAAAATACATTATACGCACAGACTTATAAGCTTTCTGTACATTGAAGCGATCAGTAATTTTCGTGCATTTCCTTTTAATTTCGTGTCATAGTTGTGCTATGCATTAAAATAATAGCGCATGAATACCGTCTCAGTTCTGTATTCAAGACAGATTAACTATCTACACCAACACGTGATAAAGCGTACCTGTGAATGCCCTATTAACACTGTTACAAATATGCACTGATTACATATACCTACTTTATATTTATTTCTCCTGGAAGAGAAAGATATATGTTGCTTCTCGACAATGCATAAAAGGAGGGGGGGAATTAGTTTAGCCTAACTCAAGGCATTATGCACATTTTTTTATAATTAGGCGCTGCATAACGTAAAAACAACAACAAATAGATACGCAACCGTCGTTGTTCAAATTTTGTAAGAAGGAAAAAATCAGCTTTCATAAAGTTAAAGCTTCGTTTAGTATAAGCGCAGATAGCCCTCGCGTAGCATTGCGCGAAATTCAAAACAAAACAAATCGTTTAATATGATTAATAAATTACAACTGTTTTGATTTTGTCATGTTTTAAAGAAACACCAACAATGATATTGATGTTACAATAGAACCATTGTTATTTATTACAACTGTTTTGATTTTGTCATGTTTTAAAGAAACACCAACAATGATATTGATGTTACAATAGAACAATTGTTATTTGTCACAACTGTTTTGATTTTGTCATGTTTTAAAGAAACACCAACAATGATATTGATGTTACAATAGAACAATTGTTATTTGTCACAACTGTTTTGATTTTGTCATGTTTTAAAGAAACACCAACAATGATATTGATGTTACAATAGAACAATTGTTATTTGTCACAACTGTTTTGATTTTGTCATGTTTTAAAGAAACACCAACAATGATATTGATGTTACAATAGAACAATTGTTATTTGTCACAAATGTTTTGATTTTGTCATGTTTTAAAGAAACACCAACAATGAAGACAATATTACAACAGAAGTGTTATTTATAACAGTTGCTTTATTTAATTATATCTCGATAAGTATTTACAACATGTTCCACTTGGATTGTACGTTCGAACTGATTCAACTGTAGCTATCTGGACCCGAAGAAAAACGACAGTCGATACGTGTAGCACGTTAAAAGTTTTATTCATTTGTGGTCATATTTATTCTAATATGATTTCCAGTGAAAACATTTAATCACTAACACTCAACGTTAAAATCGATACAAAATTAAAAACGTTGTTAACTGAAGACAGTTTTTGTCCTCTGAAATGTAGACTCGACACTTCCGACGTTTACCAAGTCATCGTCAAGAGAAAACTTCTGAGACATAAATGTCATATTATTCCTATGATTTTCTCTCCACAATTTACACTGCTTAAAGAAGTATCAACAATGATATTATAATAGAACAATTATTTATAACACACGGTTATTGGAAACAATCCAACTTATGACAATATACATAATTGTGGCACTGTGATATTGTCAGTCAGTTTTGATAGGTGAGATTCTTTTGGTTGTCATAGACGTTGAATTAAGTTTCTTTCTTTGCGTCACACGACAAGAAACTTTAAGAGAAATGTGTATAATTTATGAGACTTTTTATAGATAAATAGAGCCGCTCTCTTTATTATTATGTGCCAAAAGGGTTTAGGACAGGTGAATGGATTTAGATTTGATTATTAATTATGTTGTATATATTATATTATATTTTCCTGGTGTTACCTCTCTGAGGAAGGCCCCGGCATGGCCAGATGGGTTAAGGCGTTCGATTTGTAATCTGAGGGTCACGGGGTCGAATACCGGTCGCACAAGACATGCTCGCCCTTTCAGCCGTGGGGCGTTATAATGTGACGGTCAATCCCACTATTCGTTGGTAAAAGAGAAACCCAAGAGTTGGCGGTGGTGGTGATCAGTAGCTGCTTTCCTCTAGTATTACACTGCAAAATTAGGTACGGCTAGCACAAATAGCCCTCGTGTAGCTTTGAGCTAAATTCAAAAATAAACAAACAAAACCTTTTTTAGGATTAACAAAGTTCTTAGGTGTTGATTATGTTCATAACACGAGTAGGTTAGATATACAAGCTAACACACAAAATCCAATCTATTTCTTCCACATTGGTTCTCTGACTTTTGATTCTAGTTTTGGCAACTGACATATGATCGAAAGCTTGGAAACTGAGTGGAAACCAACATGGAATAAAAACATCATTTCATGTGTTTCAAAATAAATTAGTATTCGTTTTGTTTGTTGTTATTGTTGTTGTTTCTGCTGTTCAGGTTAAAAAACAGGTTGTTTTACGGTTGTATACGGTGTATTCTATGATAAATACACCCTTGTAATGTTAGCATCAGATCATAATATCAGTATTGTATCGTTACGTTAGTTTCTTAGTGTAATTTTAGCATCATATTATAATATCAGTTCTGTATCGTAACGTTAGTTTCGTATTGTAATATTAACGTCATATTGTTCTATTATTTAAGCTATTCTAAAGGTTTTTTCGCTGTTCACTAAAAATAAAGAAAACAGACCAGTCGGGAGTCTTTTAGTTCCCTATTCAAAACCGGCACGAGAGATTTCTTGCCGCCATGCTTTGTCTGGAGAAAAACAAAACTACCTCGTATTTTTCCTATCTGTAAACATCCTGAATCTTCCGTGTCTCAATCAAAATTCACATTCAACTTTGTCTTCGGGCAAAATACTTTGTTTCTGTCGACGTTTAGTTGTGGTGAAACACAAAACTACAAAGTAGTTTATCTGTGCTACGCCAACCACGGGTGTCTAAATCTGGTTTTTTAGTATTATAAGTATTCAGACCTGCCGCTGAGCCATGCATACACAGCAATAACTGAGGGAGAACTGTAGACATTTGGAATGTAAACGTGTAATAACAACATTGTAATCTGAGATGTAAACGTGTAATAACAACATTGTAATCTGAAATTAGTAAGACGTAGTACAACATTAGAGAACTAAAAAAACCGAACTCGTGAGCAGCGTGATGTAATTCAGATAAAATTTTCCATTGATATGATTCGTTTATATTTTTGGTTCAAATTCTGACGTACACCTTCAATACATAACAGCACTGTAAATCTACGACACGAACCACCAAACAGTGCTATAAACTGTACTATTATTTATGAACGAATCACCAAACAGTATTATAAACCACATTATTACGTATGAACGACCGACTAAAAAGTACTAATAAACCTGCAACATGGACGCTAAATATCGATATAACTTCACAAAACGAACAACCGAGTACATAAGGAAAAATGGCATTAAAGATACTAGTTGGTTTTAATATTAATATAAAATAAAACATCAAGTGCTACTACTATCGCTGTAACGCAGTTAACCTAACAAAGGAATTAATAACTCTTGCGAAATTATTAAAAATCGAAAATAATAGCGTTAAAATTTCATGTTCCTTTTGAATGTTTATGGTTTACCATATACTGTCACATCATTAACATTCATAGTATAAAAGAAAAAATAGATTTTTATATACAACAACAGCATGAAATATTGTTTCTTCAAGGTACGCTTCAACAGTGAATAAACATTTAAATAGGGAAGTAAAATTGAAGAGTAAACGTTTTCTGAGCATCATTATTTAGGCTATAAACCACTTTAGAACAAAAAAAATCATACACTAACGGTTTCTATAGGTGTGCTGTTGTTTTATTACTACATAACGTTGTATTTTATACCACGTTCAGATGAAAGACGTCTTTGTACGAGCGATTTCTCGAGGATATAAAATTGGGTCAATTTCTCCATTGATTAATGGCATAAATACAACTATAAACTATGAAGACAGCAGGAACGTGACACTGATCATAATGTAAAATTAGAGAGAGGTTTCGTATGAGGTTAAGTTATCTCATTATCTCAATTCATTTTATATTGAAAAACACAAAACTAGATACACGTGTAAGTGTATGTGTAACCGTGGATTAGAACAAACAAACGGTCATAATTTTAATTATACTTTATGTTTCGTGATTATATATATATATATATATATATATAAGTATCACTTTGAGCTCTCCGATCTCAGATGATGCTTTCACTATTTTTTGTCTAGTCTTTCAGCTTGATTTGGTCATCACTTGATATGCAGGAACCGTTCTGAAACTTCAGGTTTGGTGCACTTTAATACAGTCTTGTTATTCAGGAAGACAAACTACACGTCTGAAAATCAGTCTGAGTACCAGAAAGGAAATGTTGCTCACGGTCCTGAAAAATACATCTCAAGTAGCTCACCATTATTTAAATATATAATAATAAACTTATTTAAGTATATCGGAATATGTTAGAACCATTATTTAAATATATAACAATATGTTAAAAACTTATTTTAACCCTTATAAAGCAACGCATTCTGTATACCTATAATGCATAGTTTGTTTATCTTTTCCACTCCATTGGTTCACATTTGATAGTAATTATTATATGATTTTAGAACATTACATGTTCTTCCTCTTCAAGCAAGCATTCGGGTATACAACTTATATCCTTCATTATCATACCTCAAAAAGTTGGTCGCGGGTTCGAATCCCCGTCACACCAAACACGCTCACCCTTTCAACCATGGGAGCGTTATTACGTGACGGTCAATCTCACTATTCGTTAGTAAAAAAGTACCCCAAGAGTTGGCGGTGGGTGGTAATGACTAGCTGCCTTCCCTCTAGTCCTACACTGCAAAACTAGGGACGGCTAGCGCAGGTAGCCCTCGTGTAGCTTTGTGCGAAATTCAAAACAAACAAAAACATGAAAAAAAATTCTTTGTTTGAACGCCGTGGGTTACACAGGCCTCTGAATACGAACATGATAAAAGTTGATTTGGCTTTAATAAAAGAATTTCCATAATTCATCTTCGCAGATTTCGAAAGTAATATTCCTTTTGTAATCACGTAATGATTTTTTTTACAATTAAATTATTATTTCGTTTATCTCGATGGTCATTTTTAATTGTTATGTTTCTTATGTTCAGGTTTTAAAACGCTTTGTAAGATTCTCTCGTTGTGATTGGTCTAGAGAAATCTACAGCCAGTGACTGTCAACATTTTAAGTGTAACAAAACATGATCCGAGTTTAATGAAAATGATTCACTTACGTAAAATTACCTATGATGGTTCGTGAAAGATCTGTACATGATACATTAACACACAACTGGCCTGAAGCAGGTTGATACAGGAAGCAGATAAAATAGGTGTTAAGTTTTATTTTCTTAAAACTTGCCTAATTCATAATAGTGCATTTAAAACATTATTTTTTTCGTTTTCTCTTTATAGCTAATGCATAATAATGTGGCTCAATAGTGATAGGTATTTTGTTTTTCTTTCTATATTACCGGCTAATATGTTCACACAGTGTCGTTTACATAAAGTTTTTCTATCATATAAAACACCAAACTGCAATAATGAATATAAAATGCTGACTGTATTTCCAGATCTTTCTAAAACAGCGTGCGTTGGGAATGTTGAAAGTCTTAAGTAATGAATCAGGGTAATATGAGCATATCCTAAGCAAAGGAAAATATATCGATTGAATCTTAAATTTTGGGGTGGGGCAAAGTACTTTCAGTTGCTCGTAAGTTATCAGTGAATGCCTCAAACAGACTAATTAACCTCAGTCCAAGTTAAACGGAGGGGGCGTTATGTTTTCACCCCTGTGTGTGTGTGTTTGTTTGTTTGTATGTTTTTCAGCAAGATTTCTCTAAAACGGCTAAATAGATTTAGACGAAAGTTAGTATTCTATTTAACTTGGATCCAACTTAAACTTGATTAGTTCTTGGATGATCAAAATCACAGGTCAAGGTCATGACCCCAATCTCTATCTATCAAGGTCAAGGTCATGACCCCCAATCTCTATCTATCATTATGAGGATCAGTTTTTCACACTATAACTCAATAACATGAGTGGATTTCATGAAAGTTGATGGACACGTATGGAATATTATTCATCATTGTTCTATCAAAAATGGTCTGTGTCCGTTGATAACGACGAAATACTACCACATTTTCGTATTTTTTAAAGAACCGAATATGGTCAAAGTGCAAAGACACGCGATCTGCTGATTGCTCGTCTTCTTGTGTCGTGTCGTGTGTTTGTGGAATCGAGACTTGTGTTTCATGTTTAAAGACAAATAAAAAATGTGAGAGAAGTTTCGCTCATTCTAGACAACATTAGACATGTTTTTGAAATGTCCCCTTGCAATTCATAGCTTTAACAAACTGAAGTTATTCAAGCCTGACAACATTTTGCAGAAGTTTACCATTTCACGCTTCTGTTCCCAAATGTTATATTTATTTTGTGCATCTCAACTGAAATGCAAAACTGGGACTCGGCAGCGACACGCGCACACAGAAACTTCACTAACACCCTAAATATTATAACGTAGCACTTCGAGAGCAGCCCGGCATGGCCAAGCATGTTAAGGCGTGCGACTCGTGATCTAAGGATCGCGGGTTCGCATCCCCGTCGCGCCAAACATGCTCGCCCTGTCAGCCATGGTAGCGTTATAATGTGCCGGTCAATCCCACTATTCGTTGGTAAAAGAGTACCTCAAGAGTTGGCGGTGGGAGGTAATGACTAGTGCCTTCCCTCTAGTCTTACACTGCTAAATTAGGGACGGCTAGCGCAGATAGCCCTTCAATAGCTTTGTGCGAATTTCAAAAAACAAAAAAAACTTCGAGAGCACACTAAGCATGCGCCTCTGGTATGCGAAATAAAAGAATATCACCATGGTAACAGGGGTCTGTGCTATGACCCAGTGATACTGAACAAAAGGAAGATCCTCAAATGACGTAATTAATGATCATAAGACGTTATATCATCGTTAGAGTATTGAACCCAGTGGAGGCGTGTCTTTTATATTTTTACTCGTTTGTCATTTGCTAACGTGCTGTGACGTACATTGCACTCTTTGCCTTTACGATACCTCTTTGTAAATACAAAATTCTTGAAGTTTTAACGAATAAGGTGGCTTCTCAAGCCTCTTTCTGTTAGCAAGATGTCAAAGGAAAAGATTCGAAAGACGATCCTGGGTGATAAAGAAGAAGGAAGAAGTGAACAAGTTTAGGCTTAGCTAGTGTATTTAGTAAGTGAATGATAGAAAAAAAAATTTCTTATCGAGACTTTCTCTGAATGCAGCAGAACAAGATGTAAAAACTGAGAATTGGAAGTTAAATGACTCAACGTCAAATTTTACCTCGGTTATTATGATAAATGCGTTGACACATTTTAACGTATCACATGTAACATGCACTGAAATAAAACGGTAGAAACCTCAAATTAAACTGCCAGTGAAAACATTAAACGTAAAAAAAAAAAACCAGCCAGATCAGAACCCCTTAAAACTTCGGCATACCTGTCTTTTATTTTGACTACTGACAAGGACCTAGGTTGTCAGTCAACAGTGCCCACAGCTACAAAATCTTTGACCGACTTTGTAACCATGGCTGAAAATGCGGAACGTGTTTAGTAGCTGTAGCGTAACCCTTGGACCTCTTCTTCCATATTATGGTCATTTGGACACAAAGTCGACGAAACAGTAGTTTTCTTAACTCACACACTCCTTACAACAAAACAAACAATAACAAGTATTTGTTTTGTAAAAACACTCAAATAAACAATAACTATACTCAAACATATATGAGAAAAGTAGACACAACTACTTCCGTAATAAAACACGAGCCAGGTGGGTTAAAGCGTTCGACTCGTAATCTGAGGGTCGCGGGTTCGAATTCCCGTCGCACCAAACATGCTCGCCCTTTCAGCCATGGGAGCGTTATAATGTTACGGCCAATCCAACTATTCGTTAGTAAAAGAGTAGCCCAAGAGTTGGCGGTGGGTGGTGATGAATAGCTGCCTTCCCTCTAGTCTTACACTGCTAAATTAGGGACGGTTAGCACAGATAGTCATTGTGTAGTTTTACGCGAAATTCAAAACAAACCAAACACTACTCACAGTATGCTAAATTTTGACCATTGTCAGTAGTTTTAATTAATATACTATTTTTGTACCATATCTAATTCACAGGGTAATACAAAATTATTGTACTTTCATTACTTTAATTTGTGCACGATCGCACTATTAGTTCGTGTTCACAATAAAGATCCGCTTAACAGTGATACACACACACACACACACACACACATATACCTTATTTAGAAATTCGCGCAAAGCTACTCAAAGGGCATATGCGCTAACCGTGCCCAATTCAACACTGATAGACTTGAGAGATGGAACTCTAGTCAACAACGCCCACTGACAACTCTTTTGATACTTTTTGACCAACATATCAACCGTAACATTATAAAACCCACTGTGACCGAAAGGGCGAGCATGTTCCGTAAGGGAGATTCGAACCTGTGACTTACAGATTGCGAGTCGAGAACGCCTCATATTTAAAAAACGAGATGAAGACTTTTAAGCAAGTTTATAAGAGAAGCAAAGGATGTTTTGGTAATTATAAAATATAGATATTGCATCTTCCTATTTTATTTAATTTTATAGTACTATGGAAAATATGTTTATTTGTTTGAGAACAAAGTGGCATCAGGCTATCTGTTACAACGCGAAAACTAGAATTTGAGTTCTTACCTCCTGAAGTCTGTAATGTAACCGTTATCCGACTACGGCACAATACGGTGAATTTGTTTGTTTGTTTCAGACCAAGACCGCATTGAGCTATCTGCTGTCTGCACAGCGAGGAATCGAATCCGGAATTCGGCGTTGTAACTTTGTAACAACATCTTGGCTGAACTGTTGTTGCTTCTAGCCGTTTACACTTCACAATAACAGCACTTACAGTTGACCGGGACAGCTCTAGCAGGACAGAAACTTGACGGACTAACTTGTTGAAAAGGTGGCATCCTGTGACAGCCACACACTGAAAGTCACTGAGCTCTTTAGCACAACCTATTCTACTATCAATGTTTGTCTATGGAGATTGCATGGCAGTATGCTTGATTTTATATACCTGTTAGCAATGGGTGTGGCTGAATTAGCCTATCCCACTAATAAGAAGGGGTGTCCCCATACTTTTAGCCGCGTAGTGTATCTCTAATACTTAAACTGAGAAATTACAAGAAATTCAGCTATTCAACAGTTTCCACCAACAAATGTTGAGACACTTTTATTTAATTAAATAATTCGATCGAGTCATCACTTTTATAGCACACCCAAGGCTCTATATTCGTTCGGAGTGCGTTCTTGCTGCAAGAGGCCCTAGTGAGCTCCCAGATTTACGAACCGAATTTGATGTTCATATCCTTATCCTAGTATGTTTTTGTTATTATAATACTGGAAAATTGAAATTGTGATTTTTCTTTAAATATTTGTAAGACTCTATTCATACTAACATCTGCTAATATGTATTTCTTCCCTATTTACACTAACATCTGATAATCTGTATTTATTTTTTGTCTATTTACACTAATATCTGATAATCTGTATTTTTGTTTATTCACACTATCATCTGATAATCTGTATTTATTTTCTATCTATTTACACTAACATCTGATAATCTGTATTTATTTTCTATCTAATCACACTAACGTCTGATAATCTGTATTTATTTTCTATCTAATCACACTAACGTCTGATAATCCGTATTTATTTTTATCTCTCGTGTGGTTAAAATTTTGTTGTACTTTCTTCTTCTCGTAAAACGTTAAGGAAGTAAATACAGAATTTTGTGTTAAAGATATTATAGGCTTAACACTAACATTCTATGACAAGCATAATTAATTATAAAACACATTATTAGTTTGTGTATAGTATCATTAATATTCATCCGTCTTATATTAGACCGTCCTCATACGGTTTCTTGCCATCTAATGTTTCTTATTATTAGTTCTAGAGATGCAATTCGTCCACTCACAACGCGTAGTTATTTAACATGTGTTTCTGTTGACTTTATTTATGGTCTCTGTGGCGGTAGAGTTATGTATAATATCTATTATGTTTCGGACACGAGCGTTGCAGAGGTTTATTGCTTTTCAAAGGAAATAATAAAGAATTACATACATTACTACGTAGCCAGAGAAATGACGTTCGTTTATAAATAATGAAATAAGTTAACAGAAATAATAATTGTTAAGTACTGACTACAAAGAATTTCACCTGACAGGCGATTATAGGCCCGGCATGGCCACGTGGTTAGGGCGCTCGACTCGTAATCCGAAGGTCGAGGGCTCGAATCCCCGTCATACCAGACATGCTCGCCCTTTCATCCGTGAGAGCGTTATAGTATGACGGTCAATACCACTATTCGTTGGTAAAAGAATAACCCAAGAGTTGGCGTGGGTAATGATGACCAACTGCCTTCCTTCTAGTCTTACACTGCTAAATTAGGTACGGCTAGCGCAAACAACCCTCGTGTAACTTTGCGCAAAATTAAAAAACAAAACAAATGATCACGATTACAAGTTACACCTAAAGAGATCTGGTTCTAGGAACAAGGCTTCTAACTTCTTTAACTGCTTATTCTCTGTATTTCTTTATTGAACTCTGTTTTGACAGCCATCAACTTATATTAAAGTTTTAGGTTTATTTTTAAACTGTTTTCTTTCAAAAGGAAGGAATCAAAATTAGCCCCTTATTTAGATAACATGTTTCCATGGTTACCACGAGAAAATATGGCTACAGCAGTGTCCACGTGCGTATACGTCACAGTATTATTCCAAAAGATATGTGGATAATACGTTCTTTCTCTTTAAACGAGAAAACGGCGTTCAGAAGTGTTTATAATATTTAAGTGAAAGACGTTGAAGTATTAACATTACTGTAGTTTGATTACTTTGAATTAAGCACAAATCTACACAATCTGTGCTCTTTTTACAATGAGTATCGAAACCCGGTTTCTTAGGACATGAATCTGCAAACATATCGCTTTGCCACTGGGGAGCCATTACTGTACAATAAGAAATTATTCTGTTTTACCAGTTTGAAATCGCAAAAAAAAAATCTCTCGGTGACCAATTGCCATGAACCAACCTTTTAAGTTGTACATTGTAATCAAATAAGTTCCATATTTTATTTTTTCAATTAAATATATATTATAATTTGATGTCTATGTGAGCTCATAGAGCCTTTAAAATTTGTTTGAATTTCACACAAAGCTACACAAGAGCTATCTGTGCCAGCCGTTCCTAATTTTGCAGTGTAAGACTAGAGGGAAGGCAGCTAGTCATCACCACCCACTTTCAATTCTTCGGCTACTCTTTTACCAAAGAATAGCGGGATTGTCCGTCACATTATAACTCCCCCACGGCTGAAAGGGGCGAGTAAATTTTGTGTGACGACGATTTGAACCAGAAACCTTCAGATTACCCCAGCCAATTGGTCATACAGGGTCTACTTTTAAAATAACAATTATAGAACTGGTTTTCCATCTATAACTAGATACCATGGAGAGTTATCTCAAGAATAAATATTTTCTTGAAGACTGTATTATTGGGCTACGTACTACGTCCACTGCGGAAAATCGAACTCCGGATTTTTACGTTTGAAGTCCGTAAACTTTTCGCTGTCCCACAGGGAAAAATGGCGGTGTAGCTCAGAAGAAAAACTAACAAAAAATTTCAAGTGTTGAAGTTTCACGAGCACTTAGGCACACCTCTAAATTAACACTAGTTTAGTGGGGGGAAAAAGTACGAAAAAATAAATACACTGAAACCAAAATGGTATTATTCGAGCACACATATCTTCCTGTACATCTTCAATAGACTTTTGTGGCTTTAGTTTGCACACAAACCAAGTATCTTCTTACTTTACGGAAGCTCGTTGCAATGGAAAATGCAGTGTGCGTTATCAGGGCCGTCAGACTGAGCATGGTTTACAATGACGAAAGATTTTCAGGAATTTTACAGTGCATCGAGCAGAACTCTTACAAGTTATGACTAATAATTAGAATACATTTAAAATATTTGCTTATCAATAAAAGTGTTCATACCCATACCAACAGTTCTGAGCTACATTTTTATTTCAAGTGGGTTTCTCGTCATCAGGAATCTCTGCTGAGAATCGTTTTAGAAATTTAACAACATACAGTTTGTGATACAAAAAAACATTGTTACTATAACTATAATATATAATAATAACTTTACAGAGATGTCTCTAATTTCACCAGTAGCGTCAAAGGTATAAAGTATCGTTAGATTATTATTATTAGCTATCTAAAATTACTTTTTTCTCAAGCCGGTTCAACCTTTTTAGCTTTGTATCTGTGCTCATACGATGAGTGGCCTAAATATGTAATAATACTTCTACAAATATCTTTTAGTGCATTCTTCACGCTGGTGATTGACTTACATAACTGCAACTAATGTTATACGAGTTTCAGTAATTATTCTTCTTACAATGTCACCAATCTTTATCTTACCATCTATCATCCACCCTCTGGTAAAGTCTTACAGGTGATGGTACAGACAACAATACCGGACATTTCCATCCACTTTAAAACCTCTGCAAATAATTAAGAATCAGTACAAACAACGTTGCGAGGAAAATCTGTGAGCTTTATGGACATGTTTGTCTTACAACTTTTCAAAATAGTTCACTTGAAAAATAACTTAAGGTTTCTTATATATTTTGTGGCTCCTGAAGCTTAGACACGTTTCTGGACACTTGTATCACAAATACAGTTTTGAAAGTAACTTTTCCCTTCTCAACTCGTCGTATCAGTTTTGATAATTTAGTTTGCTTAAATTATGAATTTATGTTGAGATTACTGGATCATGATGCTGTGAAATAACCGTTTTTCACTTTATACAAGTATAAGTACAAATAATCTAATGAAAATACATTTTAAATTCGCCCTTTACTCAGCAAAGATATCGATAATAATGATAAGAGATAAAACAAGGGTTATCACAACAAAACCATGACGTGGCTATTCTGAAATGCCACGTATCCAGTTTAACTGGAATCCAATTAATCACAGAGAAGTGGTCTCTTTAATATGTTTCCAAGAACGTGAGCATGAATGAAGACCTTATATTAAGGCTGTAAATAATAACTATGAAAGAAAGTCATTTATGAAAAAAAAAATGTTTACGACTTCTGTACAGAAGGGTAACCAGCACACTAGACGCATGTACAAATTGTCACTGAAATTACTTTCTGGTGTTTAATGAATAATAAAAACACATCTCAAATTAAGCCAAATTCCTCTTAATAAGTCCAAGGCGTCATTACTGTATTTACTGAGGGTCTGTTTGTTAGGTGAAAAAAATATTTCTAATTTCAAAGAGATAGTTAACATATGAAAACATCAACGAAGTCAAGAAAATTATATCGTGGTAACAAAACCCATAGGGTTTTTTTAGAGCTTTAAAACGTTAATTAATAAGCTATGAAATTAAATTTTAAATGTCAAGAAGAAATATGTCGCAGTGAATTTAAACAAGTCAGGCACTTTGCTGGCGATTTATTAGAGATATAATAATATAATTTAGAATGGTTGAATTATTTGAAATTTAAAACATGTCACTAGCCCAGTCCAATTTCTTAAAGTAACTAGTACTAGAATCGCAGCACAGACTTTTAGTGACTGGAAAAAGTATTTAAAGAAGGTTTGTTTCTTTTGAATTTCGCGCAAAGCTACAAGAGGGCTATCTGCGCTGGCCGTCCCTAATTTAGCACTGTAAGACTAGAGGGAAGTCAGCTAGTCATCACCACCCACCGCCACATCTTGGGCTACTCTTTTACCAACAAATAGTGGGATTGACCGTAACTTATAACACCCCCACGGCTGAAAAGGTGAGCATGTTTGTGCGACTGGGATTCAAACCCGCACCCGTTGGATTACGAGCCGAATGCCTTAACACACTTGGCCATGCCGGGCCCTTTAAAGAAGGACTCTCCACCCCGACTTCCCTTTAAACCAAGCGGAAATGTTGTTTTGATTGTTTTTGAATTTCGTGCAAAGCTACTCGAGAGCTATCTGCGCTAGCCGTCCCTAATTTAGCAGTGTAAGATCAGATGGAAGGCAGCTAGTCATCACCCCCCACCGCCAACTCTTGGGCTACTCTTTTACCAACGAATATTGGGATTGATGGTCACATTATAACGCCCTCACGGCTGAAAGAGCGAGCATGTTTGGTAGGACAGGGATTCGAACCAGAAATAAGAGCTAACAAATACCATACCATTCAGGTAGACAGAATATAAGTAGCATATAATATTTAAATCTTAACTTCTAATAATCTATAGGCTTAAGCTTCGGTATAGTTTCTCTAACGAAACGTGTGTGGTTGGTTTATGGGTCTACCGATTATTTTCTAACGAAACGTGTGTGGTTGGTTTATGGGTCTACCGATTATTTTCTAACGAAACGTGTGTAGTTGGTTTACGTTTCTTCCGGTTATTTACCTCTACGTGAAAGTCTATTTAAATATGTGCTATAAATTATCATAGATATTTTAATCAAATATCAATAGCCCAGAGCTAGTTTTCCAAAAGGCATTTAAATCTTTTATACAAATATTGACATTCAACGTTAAGATAAACATGTTTTCTTTACCCTTTATGAAGCTTAAGGTTTTCGCTGTAGTCACAGGCAGTAAGTAGACAATAAACATATACGCTTATGCTCAGTTCCTCTGAGCTGTATCGAAAACAAAATCATGTTTTCCAAACATGAATTTATTCAAGTTATTTCTTCAATCCATGTTCATGTCTTTTCTTTTACCGTGCGTTCGTCTGTCGGTCATTCAGTTTAACATTTGTTTATATCTCGACTGCCCTCTCATTTATAGAACTGTCATCAAACTATTTGTCTTTCCACCGAACTGTTCGTCTTTCCATCAATCAATAGCTTCGGTTGTCTGGTAGGTTGTTTTACCACCAACCTATATGTTCATCTGTCCTCTCACCCACCCATTAATATACGTCCAAACATTCATTAATTTCTAAATCAACACCCTTGTCTTTTGGTTTATCTGGCCTCACTTAAAAACATGTCCAGTGCATTATACATGTTATTACCCCTGGTTTGTCCACCTGTTGGTCCTTGAGCCCAATCTTTCATAGCTCCACTCAACTTTACGTCTGTTATCTTTCTTCTTTCCTTCCCACTCTACTTGTTGTCGATCTTCAGCAGCTAATAGCTAACTAGTTTGTCGTTTCAATCGAACAGTCTTTGTGTGCTACTACGCAGAAAAGATGATATATATATGTAATAAAGTTTTCACGAAACACAATAACACATTTTTGATACTAATTTAGGTTATGAAAATCAACTCGTTAATGGCAAGATAAGAAAACAAATAATGTTAACATGAAAATTATCTCAAAGAAGTCGGTATTGTATGTATAGTTTCACAGAAGGACTGAGTACGTATATATGGGACCCGGCATGGCCAGGTGGTTAAGGCACTCGACTCGTAATCCAAGGGTCGCAGGTTCGAATTCTTGTCACACCACACATGCTCTCTCTTTCACACTAAACCTACTTGCCCTTTCAGCCGTGGGGTATTATAATGTGATGGTCAATCCCATTATTTATTGGTAAAAGAATAGCCCAAGGGTTGGCGGTGGATGGTGATAACTAGCTGCGTTCCCTCTAGTCTTACACTGCTAAATTAAAAACGCATATAGCACTCGTGTAACTTTGCGCGACATTTAAAAAGCAAAATAAAAACTAAATAAACTCATATCTCTCACCAAGTACCCGTTTCGGCAAGGTAATGACTTGTTTTATGAATTAGTAACTTGGAGTAAAAAACATATATTATTTAATTGGAGAATGTGGCCTTATAATTACCGTTACCAGACTGCAAATCTAAGGGTTTATGGTTTGTGTCTTACTGCTACGTATTAAGTGCTCTGTATATTAGAGTGTGGATGCGCTATAAGAGTGGCGTTCAAATCCCACCATTCGATCAGACTGTAGTACATCACGAGTTAGCGATGGATGTTGCTGACCAGTTCAAAATTAGAGAAGATTCAATTCAGATGATCACTGTCCAGTTTTGTGCAAAGTGCGTTGAAAACAAATGGAAAGGATATGCGTTTCTTTCTTTCTTTGGAATCTCGCGCAAAGCTGCACGAGGGCTATCTGTGCTAGCTGTCCGTAATTTAGCAGTGTAAGACTAGAGGGAAGGAAGCTAGTCATCACCACCCACCGCCAACTCTTGGGCTACTCTTTTAGCAACGAAAAGTGGGATTGACTGTCACATTATAACGCCCACACGGCTGGGAGGGCGAGCATGTTTGTCGCGACTCGGGCGCGAACCCGCGACCCTCAGATTACGAAGCGCACGCCCTAAAGGATATGCGATATATGAGTAACTTTAACGAGTTTGACCACGTTGCTACACTCATTGATTATTTGCTGATAAATAAATAACTAAATTGTTAGATGGACAGAAAGAGAGATAGATGAAACGCATTTACAAAAATAGAAAAAATTATTTATATGCTGGACGTAGAACGATGAAATGGCTTACACATACACAGGAGTGGGGTCAGAGGAACGAGTCAACAAACGAAATGTGTGTTTAAAAATACACACAGTATCCCCTTTTTAAAGTTTATTCTTAATGTAAGTAAACGATTAGTTTATATTAATAAAAGGTAATGAAAATAAGTAGACATGAAACGACCGATTTTTAGATTGTTTGTTTTTGAATTTCGCGCAATGCTACATGAGGGCTATCTGCGCTAGCCGTCCCTAATTTGGCAGTTTAAGACTAGAGGGAAGGAGCTTATTTAAGAAAACTGAATGGGTCCTCTCGAGCTACTCATTGAATAATAAATCAAAGCTAAGATGTCCATAAAGCCTGGCCCGGCATGGCCAAGCGTGTTAAGGCGTGCGACTCGTAATCTGAGGGTCGCGGGTTCGCATCCCCCTCGCGCCAAAAACATGCTTGCCCTTTCAGCCGTTGGGGCGTTATAAAGTGACGGTCAATCCCACTATTCGTTGGTAAAAGAGTAGCCCAAGAGTTGGCGGTGGGTGATGATGACTAGCTTCCTTCCCTCTAGTCTTACACTGCTAAATTACGGACGGCTAGCACAGATAGCCCTCGAGTAGCTTTGTGCGAAATTCAAACACAAACAAACAAACTATAAAACCTCGATAGTTGTAGAGTGTCTCGGGTCTTAGTTATAAATAAATCTTTTTTTAATTTTTTGAAAGCACACAGTGAAGTCACAAATAACCTCATAAAACATTACTGGTAAAATATATAAGAAAACCAAAAAGGAATCCTCAATAGTCGCGGCTGTAAAAAGATTTTAAATAGGCCAAAAGATTACGTTATGACCTGAAAGTTTGTACCTAAAAAAAAACCTTAATCGTTCTTGCACGGAATAAAAAAAAAAAAAAAGGTTTATCAGTGTCGTATTACTAAATATTTTCACTAAAGTATTATATATGTAAATCTTATTAGAAACATTACATGTACAATACTTTATTAACGAATCAAATTAATTGAAATTTCCATAACTGTTAGAGCCACGAGTGCTTTGTAAGAATAACAGTCAAATCTCGCTATCTGATTCGAGTAGCCCACGATTTAGCAGTAAGCAGTATTATTTTCCACATTAAAAATTAGGGACAGCTAGTAAGCGTAGCCAAATTCAAGAAACAAACACCATCGTCGTAATTATTTATTTGATTATTTATCGAAATTGTTTTGACATTGAACCACCACAACACTAATAACAAACATGCCACGCCCCCAAAGATATCGATCGATGCCAAATTCCTAAAATATTTTCAAAGTTTTAGAGCTATTTCGAAGTACATTTAAAATGAATTATTTTGCTCAATTTCCTTACCGTTCCCTTTAGATTATTCTACTGCGCAGGTTATATATTCCTTTTTACGCACATACTAAATATTAGCCATATAAAGTCAAGAAGGAATACCAAAAACTTACACCTACGCAGTTAAAATGTTTACTCTATCACTAAGCATAGAATCATTTGAGATTCTAAGAAGGCAGATGATCAGTCGAAGATAAAAATTCACAGATTTAAGCTATATTTAAAAACGGGAAGTAATCTTTCACTGTTTTTTTCTTTTGCATGTTTAAAGTGCATGATTTAATACTCTATATTTGTACCAAAATAAAATGTACTTCACCAAGATATTTGTATATCTTCACGAGTTTTACCTCAATAAGAAGATATTTCAGGTAGGCCTAAACTATTGTGTGACTGCTTACCTGAAATGTGATTCTCATTCAAATCAACTATATTCTATTGGTGTATTATTCATTCGCAACATGCGACTGTCACCATGAGTTCTGTCACATTTTATATTTTAAAGGTAGTCGTTGTTGTTGTTGCTGTTTTGAATTAAGCACAAAGCTACACAATGGGTTATCTGTGCTCTGCCCACCACGACTATCGAAACCCGGTTTTTAGCATTGTAAGTTCGCAGACATACCGCTGAGCCACTGGGGGAGTTGGGGGGGGGCTGGAGATAGTCATAAACCCGTCATAAATTTTTGTTTCGTTTCACTTACATACAGTGCGTCGGACAGTTTTAATTATTGTCCGAACAATTATTGTTTTTTGCAGCATTAATTAACAAAGAATTAATTAGTATCCATTAACACTAATATTCTAAGTCACCCCAAACAGTCACCACATGTGAAGGAAACTATAATTATTAAACTCACTCAAGTTTCCTGACGCTTTGTTACGTATGCACAAAGTTTACGGCGTGAATAATTATAATAAATACAAAATAAATGACGTCAGTAGATTTGCTATTAACACCAAAATGTTGCTATTGTCAATGCCACGACGTCGTATTCGGAATGGCATTATAAAATTCTTAGAAATCGATTGATGTATATAAATGCGCGTGTCACACTGGAACAGACAAACAGTCAAAGACACGTAGAATTCGTAACTGCCAAAAAAAGTGTTTTTTTTTATAGAAATGAAAGATAAACTTAATAGATTATTAATCGCGCGTACGCCCTTCATATATCATCACCACCAAAAGATATCGAGCGTGCTGTGGAAGTTGAACAGAGATATATGCTTCTACACAGCTACACAAACAGTGAAATATTCAGTTCCAAGTGGCCCGGCATGGCCAAGCGTGTTAAGTCGTGCGACTCGTAATCCAAGGGTTGCAGGTTCGAATCCCGGTCGCACCAAACATGCTTGTCCTTTCAGCCGTGGGGACGTTATAAAGTTACAATCAATCCCACTATTCTTTGGTAAAAGAGTAGCCAAAGAGTTGGCGGTGTGTGGTGATGACTAGCTGCCTTCCCTCTGGTCTTGCACTGCTAAAGTAGAGACGGCTAGCGCAGATAGCCTTCGAGTAGCTTAGCGCGAAATTCCAAGACAAACAAACAAATATAGATACAGAAGTAAAAGGTATAACTGCTATAAGATGAGCTTAGTTTCACATTTCACTCGCTAACTGCTTTTGCTGTCGCATTTAACTTTATTACATTGTGTTTACTTACATATTTTACTTCTAAGTTTTACATAAATAGTTTTTAACCCCCTACCCAGTGGCACAGCGGTATGTTCGTAGACTTCCACTGCTAGAAACTAGGTTTCGATACCAGTGGTGGGTAGAGCACAGATAGCCCATTGTGTAGCTTTGTGTTTAAGTATAGACTAAGTGTCTAATACTGCTCTTTACCAACTATTCTAGATGAGTAACTCCTGTGTGGTTTTTGTTTTGCTGGATATCGGGCAAAGTTATACAAACGCTATCAGCATTACCTGGTCATAACTTTGACATTGACGTCACGAAATCGGTTGCCAGTTTTATTTGAATGAAACTGTTTACATAAGTTTTAAGAGTATTAAGTTTTAGACATTTTAATCGACTTTTTCTTGTAGACATGGCAAGGATAATTTTCAGAAATTTCTACACGTTACATTTATAGATTACATATTTTTTCTCTTCTTTAAATGGAAAAATCTCTCAGGCAACTTTATTTAGTTTCGCTTCAAAGAGAAAGAAGCAGATGTTCCACCATCTGTCTTCGAGAAGTAGGTTTAGAACAGTTCAGTCTTTGTAAGCCTCGTGCAAACAACGAGAGCGAAACTTTTCTTTAATATTCACTGAATGCGTTTGTTTTTTGTTTCAAATTGCCTGCGCCCTTCATTTATTAAAATGGTTTGTTTTTTAACCTTTCAGTAATTCTCATTTATAAACACTCATGACCATAGACTGGAGGTGTTTCTCTCTTCTGGTTTGATTTTAAATAAACGAAGGTTTCTAAAGGTGTTTCTAACCAACTCCACACACAACTAAAATCACCTTGTAAAGCATTGACCTAGTCTATAAATACTGTAATAGTAATATCACAATCTGGAACTCGTAACACCAGATTATACACTTGTGCTCACGTTAGCCAATAC
The DNA here is from genome assembly GCF_004210375.1 of Tachypleus tridentatus. Lineage (NCBI taxonomy): Eukaryota > Metazoa > Arthropoda > Merostomata > Xiphosura > Limulidae > Tachypleus > Tachypleus tridentatus. The sequence continues at coordinate 57,169,776 of NC_134832.1, read as the reverse complement.
CAAGACATAGACAGAATCACGTGATTCAATCGATGTGTTTAAAGTATTGTGAATAAATAATTAACTTATGATTCATTGTCGCTCCAAAGCACGACCGTAAATAACGGAGCTGTAAATCTTTCAAAGAGGTTCGTGACCCAAACTTCATTATCAAACTTTTCCAAATGAGTAGAAAATGAATGAAAACAAATTATATTTTAATCAAATAAGGTAGAATTAAACTTAAAGAAACTAAATAACTGAAAACTATAAAAAAACAAACTTTAAAATACTTCAATGGTCACTGTCATTACTTGCCATTTAGCGAAAAGATTTAATTAGCACCTATTTTAATACTAACAATAAATTCATAGTTCACTTTCGCTCCACATAAAATGTTCAAGTACATGTATACTTACTTTGTCAACTAGCGGAAAAACATTTTTAGTAGATCTAAGTATTTAAATAAAACGTTCTCATAACCAATAGATTATAGATCAAAATCTAAAAAAAGAAATGAACGGTTAAAGTTCTATAAAAATTTACTTATAGAATCTGCTAACTTATGTAATTCATAGCGATATAAGCATGTTTCTTGTTAAGCACGTAGATACACCAAGGGCTGGCTATCTGTGCTCTGCCCATCAGGAATATCGGTTTTTAGCGTTGTAACTGCGGAGACACACCGCTGTGCCACAGGGGAAGGAGGCAGAGATAAAGATAGTAATTTAAAATTATTTTTAGTCGTGACATTTATTTATTTATTTTTCGAATTTCTCGCAAAGCTACACGATGGCTATCTGCGCTATCCGTCCTTAACTTAGCAGTGTAAGACTAGAGGGAAGGTAGCTAATCATCACCACCCACGGCCAACTCTTGGGCTGCTCTTTTACCAACAATTAGTGGGATTGACCATCACTTTATAACGCCCCCACAGCTGAAAGGGCAAACATGTTTGGTGTGACAATGATTCGAACCCGCGACCCTCGGATTACGGACGAGTCGAGCGCCTTAACATCTGGCCACGTCGGGCCAGCCACGACATGGTGGTCCACGGAATGGCTCTGAGTTTTAACACATAGATCTGTCATCTCGTGACAAACTTAAAATTTAAGTATCGTTTTGGACTCAGGAATACAAACATTTTCGATTGATGTATTTGACTCTGCCCAAGGTCTTTACTTTAATCCTGCATAATAGGATTTCAAGTACCATTGAAGCTACTGAAGACTCCCTCTTGTTTGAGTCTAAGCTGGAAAAACAACAACAACAACAACGAAAAAGCACTCGTGTTAACAGAATACGGAAATTCCCCCCTCTCAAGCATGCCATAGAACTCACATAGATTATCTTTCTGGGCGTGGAAATTTTCTGTTTCAATTGATGTGTGAAGTTGAGTCGCTAGGCAGATAATACGACTAGAGGATACGACTGGGCTGTAAGAGCGATTGAAGTTGTAAAAGTGATTACAGATGTATCCGGTCTAAAATAAGAAACCTATTTCGTCTATTCGCCTGCTCTTACATCAGCAGTGCCTGAAAATCCAATGTATCGTGTAACAAGTGGATTCCCCCACGCTTGATGTGCTACATAAACTTTTCCAGCACTTACCAGCCATAATTGCAAGCAATCCCGATTGCAGGGCGCCAAGAGAGAAAGAACAAAGGTTCGTGTTTCTCGAACTTTCCACGTTTATTCTATTTTAGTTAATTACCAAAGAGCCGCTGCACAGTTCTTCAGAAATAGATTTCAGACAAGAGAAAAATGTATAACAATACGGATTTCTAAAAGTAATTTATGATACTAACAACAATACCACACGACAATTTATTTCCTGGACTCAACATTTTTTTTTTCTAATTGTTTATTTGTACACGATAAAATGATAAAACTCTGGTTACGTTTATAACTTACAAAGATATTTTCTTTAACGTGTGCGTAATAAAATTTCTTGTTCTTTTCTCTTGGACTCAGATGCTGATTTATGGCCTGCAAGCTTACCGCTGTTGTCACTAGGTGGCTTCCGAAACACAATTACAAAGCTTGACGAATTTCCTGTTTTTCAGACATTAATTAGTCCGTGGCGAAAACAACTCGCTTTTAATTACACTTTCGTAAACTTAAATCTTCGTATTAAATTTTCAAAATATTTGAAACTTTCGTGTAAAAAATATTACATAATAAAAAATCCAAATACCTCCTACATGTTAGAAATTCTTAAGTAATCTGTGATCTCTCTGTCTCTAGCGATTAATTATGTTGATATATTATCGATAAATGGAACTATTTTTATGTAGTTACCTTACTGTCAAGTTAACAGTTATCTGTGTATCTATTTTGTATATCTAACACGTAAATTACTTGAAACAGGATTCACAGCTTCTAAAGCATCATTAGTGTTCAGAATTGGTAGCCAGCAACTAGCATTAGGAACAAAATTGTAAGAATCTAGTTAAATCATTTTGAATACCTTGATCAGCTGCATGTTAGCAGACCATTCACCTCTCTGAAAAACGAAAATTTGTGTAGACAACAATGCAATGAAAGCCAGCTGTGCGAACACTGAAACAGTTTCAAAAGGTGGCGCTTCACACATGAGACAGCGATAGTGTATAGACTTACAATGCTAAAATCCAGGGTTTAATTCACTGGGTTGGGAACAGTGGATAACTCAATGAATCTTTGCTTTAAAAAAATAAACAAACAAAATGCGACCTGGTCATCCTTTCTGGCCTGCTTGAAAATGCGATCTGGTCATCCTTTCTGGCCTGCTTGAAAATGCGACCTGGTCATCCTTTCTGGCCTGTTTGAAATGATGAACTCTTAGTCCATTCGGACTTTTATGTATTATTCTTGAAACACGACTTCAACATCGCTTTCCTTCAAAGATATTATAATTTATATATAGAACAAAGTGTGTATCTGGAAAAAAAATACAGGGTCATTTATCTATCATTTCATATCTGTTCCCTATACGTTTCCTCACTTCTTGAGCAATCAGCACCAAACGTGACATAGTAATAGAGCTGACACGAAGAATATCATGAATGGGCTAAGGCTGGACCCCCCCCAACTTCTATATAAATAAACATCAGTAAGCCTGTGTATCTTTTCCTTATACCTTTCCACATTCTTTCGTCAATGAGCACCAAACTTAACATAATGATATAGGATGTCATGAGGAAAGTAATGAAAGTGTGGGGGGTTGGACCCCCATCTTCTATATAAATAAACATCAATATGTGTGTGTATCTGTTCCTTATGCGATTCCACATTTCTTGCTCCATAATAATAGAGGATGACATGATGAAAGGTGACAAGGGGAAATGGCCCCCCCGTCTAATTTCATATTGATAGAATCTTTGAAAATAGTACATCTATTTTTTCAGTATTGAAACCTTTATACATTTTTTTGCTATTTTAATCTTTATTATGTTAAGAAAAATCATACTGGCAAACAAGTTTTTATTTCAGTCGTCTAATGGAAGGATACTCCATGATGTTAGAAAAACAAGTAAAGATAAAATAGTCTTGATATAAATTAAACAGAAACCTTATAAAGTTTCACCTTTCTTGTCCAGGGGCAAACTGTAAAGGGTACACCAGTTAGTAAGTTATAAATGAAGACTAGCTTCATGTTCGTGTTAAAAACCTTTCTCACATTACTGCTTCGTTATCAAAAGAGATGAACCCTGTCCAGAATGTTACAAATGGTTTCGATAGACATATCTGTTTTCTCTAGAAGTCAAATAGTTTTCTACCGTCTGTTCGGTTTTATTGAAGACGATATTGTGGACTTTATTTTTGTTCTCAGACCTGATGAAGCATTCAGCAGAGATCCTAAGCTACACGTAGGACATGAGCAGATAGATGGTTTGTTTTGGAATTCGCGCAAAGCTACTCGAGGGCTATCTGCGCTAGCCGTCCCTAATTTAGCAGTGTAAGACTAGAGGGAAGGCAGCTAGTCATTACCACCCACCGCCAACTCTTGGGCTACTCTTTCACCAACGAATAGTGGAATTAACTGTAACATTATAACGCCTTCACGGCTAAGAGAGCGATCATGTTTGGGTTTCAGATAGATGGATATAGATGGATATGCTTGTTTTTAATCCGGAAATGTTAAAAACATAATCTGAATGGAGATGTCTGATAGTCTGGAGTCACGTGAAAACACAGGTATTTTGGCAATAGACAATTTATAATTTTAAGAAATATGGTCAGGTAATTTGTTTTGTTTCCTAATGAAGTAATATAAACTCTCGAAATCTCTGAGAAAAGTGATTTTGTTAAGGTTATTTCTTCTTTCAAGACTGGACATTAGGTTTGATTAGTGTAGCTTAGGTAATATATTTGAATCAAAGAATCTAGTGGCATAAGAGTATGAAGGGAACAATATATTGCTCACCATAAACATCCAAGCCCCTCCCCTCCATGTAGCATCTGAAATGTAAATGGAAGAAAAAAAAGAGAAAGAAACACACTTAGAAAACAACAGAGAGAGAGAATCCTCAAGTCGTGGCTGTAATCAGATCTCAAATAAGTGTGTGTTTGTGTTTGTTTTTCTTATAGCAAAGCCACAAAGGGCTATCTGCTCAGCCCACCGAGGGGAATCGAACCCCTGATTTTAGCGCTGTAAACCGGGAGACATACCGCTGTACTAGCGGGGGGCCTCAAATAAGTGAAAATATGGAGCTACGAGTTAACATTTTGTATCTGAAGAAAAACACTTACAGCTGTTCTATGAGCTACTATGCCACGGTTAAAAACATGAGTCAAGTCATTCGTTCCGTGATCTAACAGTTATGTGCTATTATTAGACTAGATTTAAAAGTTTTGTACCTTTGTGATATGTATATATCACGGAAATCTCCGCCATTGTTTGTTTATCTAACGTGCGTTTCCTAATCAAATAAAGATTTCAACTTTTTAATGTCTGAATCTGTTAGATAACACGAAGGTCTTGGTGTATAAAATTGGAAGTAGGGTTTTGAAGCCTAAATCTAAGTCCAATGTATTCATTTAATAAATAATCATAGATTAATTTTCAATGTTGACAGTTTTCATTTGTTTGTTTTTATAACCAGCATGTTAACCATGTATGTATGTGTATGTGTGTTTTCTTAGAGCAAAGCCACATCAGGCTATCCGCTGAGCCCACCGAGGGGAATCGAACCCCTGATTTTAGCGTTGTAAATCCGGAGACAGCATGTTAACCAAAGATCGACTCTTGGGTTATATTTTTCTAATTATGTTATTTCATGTTCATCCTTTCTTCAGGTTAATTGTTCATTTTCTATACATTAAATTTATTTTTTTCTCTTTGTTTTATTTTTGCCAAACGGATATTAGAGTAGTTATGATTGTTGTTGTTGTTTTGAATTAAGCACAAAGTTACACAATGGGCTCTCTGTGCTCTACCCACCACGGGTATCGAAACTCAGTTTTTAGCGTTGTAAGTCCGCAGACATATCGCTGAGCAACTTGGGGGCAGCTATGATTGATTGTAGTAGATTATTATTTGTATATATTGGCACAGTGATATATCTGCGGACTTATACTGCCATCAACTTGTTTCAATACCCGTGATAGGTAGAGCACAGATAGCTCATGTGTACCTTTGTGCCTACCTATAAATAACATTCTTCTCCTTTACTGGTTGGGCCCGGCATGGCCAGGTGGGTAAGTCATTCGACTTGTAATCTGAGGGTCGCAGGTTCGAATCCCTATCACCCTAAACATGTTTGCCCTTTCAGCTGTGAGGGCATTATAAAGTGACGGTCAGTCTCACTATTCGTTGGTAGCCCAATAATTGGCGGTGGGTAGTGATGGCCAGTTGCCTTCCCTCTAGTTTTACACAGTTAAATTAGTGACGGATAGCGCAGATAGCCCTCGAATAGCTTTGCGCGAAATTCCAAAACAAATAAACAAATATAGATACAGAAGTGAAAGGCATAACTGCTATGAAATGAGCTTAGTTTCACATTTCAATCATAACTCAGAATAAACGAAACCAAACTTTACTGGCTGAGCTATTTAAACTAATCTTTGGTTTGTTTGTTTTGAAGTTAAGCACAAAACAAAACAATGCTCTGCTCACGACGAGTATCGAAACCTGCTTTCCAACTGTGTAAGTCTGCGGACACAACGCTGTGACGGTGGGGGATAATCTTTGGTCTTTTGGTATATAGTATTACATATACATGTCGGATTTTGAAGTTCAGTAATTTGCCTCATCCCTCCTAGAAGACACACCCGCCACTGCGGCCATGTCTGCGCCTTGAGATATCTGATCTGGTCGCTTAGCCCCTGAGTTAAAGTCGGAAATACCAATAGTAAATCACTTTTTGATTAGTGTAGCCGAGAGGTGTTGGTGGTGGGTGCTGTTGACAGAATTCAGTTCTTTTAGTCTATATATTATTTGAAAATCAGGCACAGATAGCCCTTTTGTAACTTTACACGGAAATCAGAAACAAATATACAAGTAAATCTAAGATTAGCTACATAAGTGCCTATTAACTTCAACAAGTCAAACACCTTTCGCTGTGGTAATATTACTTTCCGTTTAACGAATAGCATTAATTAGTTTACAGTTTCACTTTGGTTCACGTTAGAATCTTCGAGCACGTGTAGACATTCTTAATGAACGAAAAGAATTCATTTTTCCCATATTTCTTCAATATTCTAACACTGACTCCATGAGCTTAAATAGCAAGCTTTTGTTGCGTTTAGTGTTTGTTTCAAATACTTAAAGCGCCTCCAGGTGGCACAGCGGCGTGTCTGCGGACTTATACCTCTAAAAACCGGGTTTCGATACACCTGGTGGGCAGAGCGCAAATAGACCTTTGTGTAGTTTTGTGTTTGATTTCAAATAATCAAAGGCGCAAAACGTTGGTCTGTTTCAGGAACAAAAACTAGTGGTTATCATTTCCTGATGAAAAATATATCTTTCTGCCTCATGAAGTTTTCCTGGTTTTATCGCTTAGTTTAGTTTAAATCATTGTTATCTTTATACACAGATGCCACGTTTATTTCACAACGGTTCCTGTTTCAGGTGTTTTAACACAGAGCTGCAGGAACGTACTTCAACACAACGATTTTTAACACCTTTTTCTTTATTATAAGATCACACAAATACTCGTGCAATGTGATAACAACGTTCGAAAACCAGTGAAACGATCAAAACTGGTAAAAAACAAACGCTGCTATTATAAGCGTTGTTGAGACATATCAATTCACAAGAATGAGCAAATAAAAAACACCTGTTTAAACATCTAGCCATATCTGCTACAAACATTAAATAAATTACAAATTTATAATTTCAAGAAATTATTAGGTAATTACTTTTGGTTCCTAGTGGAGGAGTAATATAAACACTTGAAATCTCTGAGAAAAGTTATTTTTAAAGCTATTTCTTCTTTGAAGAATGGAAGTGAGGTTTGATTAGTGTTATTACATGTATTTTTTTTTTTTTTAATTTCGCACAAAGCGACTCGAGGGCTATCTGTGCTAGCCGTCTCTAATTTAGTAGTGTAAGACTAGAGGGAAGGCATCTAGTCATCACCACCCACCGCCAACTCTTGGGCTACTCTTTTACCAACGAATAGTGAGATTGATCGTAACATTATAACGCCCCCACGGCTAAAGGGGCGAGCATGTTTGGCGCGACGGGGATGCAAACCTACGACCCTCAGATTACGAGTCGCTCGCCTTAACACGCTTGGCCATGTATTATAATAACAATTAGTTTTGTTTGTCTTGAAAATGCGCGTGCACCTTACTATTTAAATGCGAATATGCGCGCCCTTTTTTTCTTAACGGACGTACACAAAAAGACAGATGCAAATATAATTTAGTAGATATTTTAAACAACAACATATGAAAAGCTTATCAAAGTGTTTTAAAAAATATTCTATCGTTAGATCACAGAAAGGCCTGACATGGCCAAGTGGTTGAAGCGCTTGACTCGTAATATGAGGGTCGATAGCTCGAATCCCTATCACACTAAACATGCTCGTCCTTTCAGCAGTGGGGCGTTATAAAATAACAGTCAATCGTTGGTGAAAGAGTTTTTTTTTTAATTTCGCGCAAAGCTACTCAAGGGCTATCTCCGCTAGCCGTCCCTAATTTAGCAGTGTAAGACTAGAGGGAAGGCAGCTAGTCACCACCACCCACCGCCAACTCTTGGGCTACTCTTTTACCAACAAATAGTGGGATTGACCGTCAATTATAACGCCCCCACGGCTGAAATGGCGAGCATGTTTGGTGCGACCGGGATTCGAACCCGCTATCCTCGGATTACGAGTCGAACGCCTTAACACACTTAGCTATGCCGGGCCTAGATGAAAGAGTATCCCAAGAGTTAGCAGTGGATAGTGATGACTAGCTGCCTTACCTCTAGAATTACATTGCTAAATTTTTCCCATTGGTGGACTCAGCAGACAGCCTGATATGACTTTGGTATAAGAAAACACACATGCATTGCTAAATTAAGGACGGCTAGCGCAGATAGCCCTCGTGTAGCTTTGCGCGAAATTCAAAAACAAACAAACTCGCATTAGGAAAATATAACAAATGGAAAAATAAAAACACTCAATGAAGTCTTTAATGAGAATTAGAGGCTAGTCGATATTAATTAATTTTAATTAATGTTCGATCTTCATTCTGAACGTAAACGAAAATACTTAGTTCACCTGTTCGTAAAATTTACGATTCTATTTATCACAGATGGCGAGGTAAGTAAGTTAGATTAGTTTTTCATCAATTTCATGTCTTATTCATATCTTTGTTTCGTACATACGTTAACCATTGGAATTCAATATCTGACAAGTCAACAAATTTCTAGAAAACAAACTGTGAACATCAAATCGTCTTTTCCTCATCTCTAGAGATATAAAATAAGTTTCTTCTTTCGACAGAAAAAAAGTCTTATTTATAGGAAGTTTTCTCGTGCTTTTATGTGGCCATTAAACCGAATATTTTCTTTTTACTTTGTTTGTTTGCACGTGGACTGTTTGAAAACGAGTTTGAGTGATAATATCCTAGTCTTCTTTTAAAACTTAAAAGCCTATCCCAAAGGTTTTGGTTTAATTAGCGTAGAACGTTTTTTATTATGGTTTATTAAAAGCTTTTGTTGAACATTTTAAATAATTCCTCCAAACGCTGTGGTGTATCTGATGCTATTTTATCACTGTTACTTCTTGGAAAAAAATGTTAAATTTGTTTTTATTTAAGTTGCAGTTTTTGTTTGTTTTTGTTCTAGAATTTCACGCAAAGAAACAAATTAGAGGCTTGTTTCTTTGTTTGTTCTTGAATTTCGCGCAAAGCTACACGAGGGTTATCTGCGCTAGCCGTCCCTAATTTAGCAGTGTGGGATTAGAGGGAAGGCAGCTAGTCATCACCACCCACCGCCAACTCTTAGGCTACTATTTTACCAAGAAATAGTGGGTTTGACCCTAACTTTATAACCCCCACACGACTGAAAGGGCGAGCATGTTTTGGGTGACGTCAGAAATAAACAGAGAAAAAGTAAAATGCAACATTTCTTACAAATATTTAATAGTAAGGTGATGTTCTGCAACATAAAGCATGTAGGAACACGTTTTCTCAATTCAGCAATATCTATATTACTGTGTAAAATGTAACTTATTGGCGACTAGCCAATAATTTTGAAATGATAGACTGACTAGAGGGAAGGCAGCAAGTTAACATTACCAATTCTTTCAATTCTCTGACCAACGAAGAGTGGGATTGATCGATTATCATAACGCACCTTCGGCTGAAAAAGCATATGTGTTTGACTCCATGGAGATTTAACTCCATGATCTACAGCCTGCGAGTCGAATGCTCCAATGTCAGACCGTTGTAAAAAATATAGGACTTTCAATATAGTTTGTTAAGTATTACGACTTTAAAATTAGTATTAATTTTATGATTTTGTTTCTTGTGAGCTACTTTGCTTGTTTTATTTTGAACGATTTGTTTTGTATCTGCTTTACCCTTCACACCTGTCTCAAGAAAAACAACCAGTAGCAGAGAATTTATTTGTTTGTTTGAAATTAATCACAAAGCTAAACAACGGATTATCCGTGCTCTGCCCACAAAGGCCATAGAAAACCGGTTTCTAGCATTGTAAGTCCGTAGACATACTTCTGTGCCACTGGGAGGCACGGGAGAAGGATTGTTTGTTTGTTTTGAATTTCGCGCAAAGCTACACAAGGGTTATCTGCGCTAGCCGTCCCTATTTAGCAATGTAAGACTAGAGGGAAGGCAGCTAGTCATCACGACCCGCCGCCAGCTCTTGAGCTATTCTTTTATCAGCGAATAGTGAGAGTGACCGTCACATTATAACGCACTCACGGTTGAAAGGGCGAGCATGTTTGGCGTGACGGGGGACCATTTCCCCTTGTGATCTTTCATCATGTCGTCCTCTATTATTATGGAGCAAGAAATGTGGAATCGTGCGAATAATGGGATTCACTAGAGGGAAGGCAGCCTAGTCATCACAACCCGCCGCCAACTCTTGGGCAACTCCTTTACCAACGAAAAGTGGGATTGACCGTGGAACTATAACGCCATCATGGTTGAAAGGGTAAGCATGTTTGGTGCGACGGGGATTCGAACCCGCGACCCTCGGATTACGCACGCCTTAACCCACTTGGCCATGCCGGGCACGGCAGAAAGAGCTAAGTTGAATAAATAAAACTAAGTTAACACATTTTCCTATAAGTAGAATTTTAAGGTAGAAGTGTAGATACTGTAGTTATTTTTAGACTAAACTGAGAAGTGAAGATTTAGTGGTTTTATATATAGGTTTAAAAAGAAATAAAATCGACAACTGATTTAATATTCTTAACTTTATCACAAAAACTATAAATTGCACATTTGAAAACTGTGAGCTAAGTTCGCTAGTCAGCCCGAAGTAAGTAAAAAGATAGGGTTAATAAAAGGCAAAATCGAAGAGATAAACCCGACTGCTTTCCATCCTTCCAACGTTCCACAGTCGTTCTAAACGTTGTACTGATTCGTGTCTATACAGCTGGCGCCAAAAGGAATAGTTAGAACCATGCCCATTGAATATGAAAGTGGTATAGAAAAAAACACTGGTCCTTTTTTTTAGGCCTTTTCTACACCAAATTAAAGGGAACCTTCTATTAACTCTACAGTTGTGGATTATAGCTATTGAATGGATTTCACATAATAAAAAGTCGTGCAGGTAAAAACTGACAAAGTTCTAATTTTACTGGTTAACTGTCTGATGTCAAATACTGTTGTGTTTTATTTTGTTTTAAGGTCTGATGTCAAATATTGTTGTTTTATTTTGTTTTAAGGTCTGATGTCAAATATTGTTGTGTTTTATTTTGTTTTAAGGTCTGATGTCAAATATTGTTGTGTTTTATTTTGTTTTAAGATCTGATGTCAAATATTGTTGTGTTTTATTTTATTTTAAGATCTGATGTCAAATATTGTTGTATTTTATTTTGTTTCAAGGTCTGATGCCAAATATTGTTGTGTTTTATTTTGTTTTAAGATCACTAAGTTAACAAGAGATATTAATATTAATATCTATTCTCTAAGAAAAATATCATTTCCTAGGACTTGTATTCTACAAACTTCTGAAGAAACGTATGCAACTGAAAAGATTATTACAGACAAAGTAACCTTAACCAAGTAACATTATTTGAATACAGGGGTCGCTTTGGTCAGTATATGACCATGAAAAAAACTGAAATTCAAATATTTCAACTTATGATTAATCCCTTTTTTGACTGATTTTTGATAGAATAAAATTGTCGTTCAGAAGTTTGGTAAAGATATATATACATATATATAGATATAAAAACAGGTTAAAGAAAATGAGAAATAATTTGTCATTACAATTACGCCATGTTTTATAAAAGGAAGAATCCTTCCTATATTCCACTGCTAACTTGTAATCTATTGATATCCTAGCAAAAGTTTCATATTGAAAAACAGGTCCGGCATGACCAATCGTGTTAAGGCGTGCAACTCGTAATCTGAGGATTGCGGGTTCGCATCCCCGTCGCGCCAAACATGCTCGCCTTCCCAGCCGTGGGGGCGTTACGATCAATCCCACTATTCATTGGTAAAAGAGTAGCCCAAGAGTTGGCGGTGGGTGGGGATGACTAGCTGTCTTCCCTCTAGTCTTACACTGCTAAATTAGGGACGGCCAGCACAGAATAGCCCTCGAGTAGCTTTGTGCGAAATTCAAAACAAACTAACAAACAAACATATTGAAAAGGAAAACTAAGAATTTCAGTGTGAGTTCTTTTTAATAGTTGATATACAGTTAAGGGTTTCGTAGGAGAAAATAAACCAACACTCCATTGTTATACTAATTCTCACTTATTTCCATTTGTTAGTATTCAGGCAAGAATTTCGTAAAACCAATAAATAGACACTTCAATGAAAAGTTCACTTTCAATGCTTTTATTTGATGGCATCCAGACAAAGGCTGACATGTTTTTCTATGTGCACCACTTGGAAAGATTCATAAAAAGTTATAGCAGTCGGAGAAAGACGGAAGTTAATTCATTCCTGCACACTTATATGTCATTAGTAAAATATTTGTAGAAATAAATAAATTGGAATTCCAGTTGTAATAATTGTCGTACAAGAACGGGGAAAGGTAGGAACGGTTACTTTAAACTACACGTCATCATTACATCATAATGAACGTCATTTTCAAGCGAAAATATAATCGCACACTTTCATTTTTGTGCCTAGTTATGTCGAAGTTGAGCATTATGAAAACATGATTTTGTTTATCTAATAATGCCTCCAATTTTGTTGCACATATCGAGAAACTTTTTTAGTTAAAATAAAACACGTACTGATCTTTTCTCGCGCAAATTTTAAGGAGGGTTTTTTTTTTTTTTGCTCTGTTTGTGGTGCATCGAAACGCTATTAAGTGATAAACGCGCGAAGAAAGGGGTCTCTTGCTGTCTTTTAATGTTCCTGTGTGACAATAATGACGCGAAGAAAAATATAAAGCCCTAGCTGGGAATAAAGTAAATAGGAAATTGTTATACACCAATGTTGACGAAGTAAAATCCTGTTTTCTACAGAAAATCCATCAACCGGACAAAATCAGATGTATGTTATCCCAGCTTTCGCAGAGTCTGACAAGATAACTAATGACTCGCACACCGTAATGCAAACTCTTCCAAATTCACTGCACGAAGTGTATTAAAGACTCTGACAGCAACACCACTCATATAAATAAACGATTATTTCTTCTTTTGTGAATCGAGTTATATTTCCATGTTTTTATGCTATTCTTCTGCAGATTTCCGTAACCACGCACGCTTCATCCAACTGAAATGCAATGGAAAGGTCACGCTGAGTTTCAAAGTTTAATCTTTCTACAGTACATGCATACATTAAGTACTAAATAAAGCGAATAAATAGCACTTAAAAATCATAAAAATGATGGAGCGTTTAAGCGTTTTCTTATAGCAAAGCCACATCGGGCTATCTGCTGAGCTCATCGAGGGGGAATCGAACCTCTGATTTTAGCGTTGTAAATCCCTAGACTTACCGCTGTACTAGCGGGAGGCTGAAAAGGATGGAATCTGTTTTTAATATTAAAAAACATTCGATGAGACTTCCCTATTAGTAGCACTCGTTTTTTTTAAAAGATCATAATATCTTCGTAATCTGAAGGTCGTGGGTTCGAATCCCTGTCCCACCAAACATGCTCGCCCTTGCAGTCGTGGGGCATTATAATGTTTTGGTCAATCACACTATTCGTTGCTAAAAGAGTAGCTCAATAGTTGTCCGTGGGTGGTGATGACTAGCTGCCTTCCCTCTAGTCTTACACGGACTAGGGACGGCTAGCGCAGATAGCCTTCGAGTAGCTTTGCGCAAAATTCAAAACAAACAAACAGCCATAATATATTTTATTTTGTTTGTTTATTTACTTGTGCTAGTGTTTATTACGACTAACTATAATAAAATATAACTTCTAAAACACACTTTTATTAAATCAAAAATATAAATATTTCCTTGTTTGTGTAAGACTAGAGAGAGAGCAGCGAGTCAACATCACCCACCACCAACTCAATAATGAATTGAGTGTCACACCACAATGCCCCTACAGCTGTAAGAGCGAGCATGTTCGGTGTGACTTATATGTTTCATCCCTTTTGCTATAACATGAAAGTAAGACCCACATTTTTCTGCTGCTGCGCACGAGTTTAACGTTTTCACTTTATTACACCCGAAATCAGCTCAGGAAAAAAAACAATCCAAAGTAACTGAGTTTTACAAATGACAGCAGCTTAAATTTTCGTTGGTTACAATAAATAAATACAACACAAATTGTGGTGAAAAATATTAAAGATTAAAGAAGTCGTAAGCAAAATGTTATTTGGAACTAGAGTGAAATTAAAATGAGCTTTCAAAATTGGAAAAATACATTCTACTTGTCTTTTGCGTGATGACATTACCATGAGGACCTGGATGAAATGAAACATTTTTAACACATGAGTTAACACTCAACTATTCTCAGTTACAATGGATATTCTGACCACGTAAATCTAAAGACAGTTAACTGTCACAAATAGAGTTCCGAAGAGTCGGTAAAATGTGATTAACCGATAGGTTTGTTTGTTTTTTAATTTCGGGTTACACGAGAGTTATCTGCGCTAGCCGTCCCTAATTTAGCAGTAGAAGACTAGAGAGAAAGCAGCTAGTCATCACTACCCACCGCCAACTCTTGAGCTACTCTTTTACCAACGAACAGTTGGATTGACCATCACTTTATAACGCCCCGACGGCTCAGAGGGCTAGCATGTTTGGTGTGATAAGGATTTCAACCCTTAGCGATAGGAACTCCGATTTAGCGTTATTAACGTAGCAGGAAACTCAGTAATTTATTAATGTTTTTAACATGTTAAAGAACGTGTGTAATAACTATGCCCAATACAAAATGTTATAATATGAGATATATTTTTAATATTGTTATAAATCTATTACAATTGTTCAAGTTATTGTCACCAACAATGTTTTATGTCAATTGACCTACAAAAATAAGAATTTGAATTAGGTATACTTTACCAATAAAGGCCCGGCATGGCCAAGTGTGCTAAGGCTATGGACTCGTAATCCGAGAGTCGCTGGTTCGAATCTCTTTCACACCAAATATGCTCGCCCTTTCAGCTGTGGGGGTGTTATAATGTGACGGTCAATCCCACTATTCGTTGGTAAAAGAGTAGCCCACGAGTTGGCGATGGGTGGTGATGATGACTAGATGCCTTCCCTCTAGTCTTACACTGCTAAATTAGGGACGGCTAGCGCAGATAGTCCTCGAGTAGCTTTGCACGAAAGTCACAAAAACAAACAATTAATCAATAATTTTTGATTGAAAACAAACAAGAGCTTGCTTACGAAGTAAACTAATTTCCACGTATTATTTCTATGCACTATTACTCTCAAATTGCTAAACAAATTTGTTGCAATAGCATTAGGCCCGGCATGACAACGTAGGTTGAGGCGTTTGACTCGTAAATTGCGGGTTCGAATCCCCGTCGCACCAAACATGCTCGCCCTTTAAGCAGTGGAGGCAAAAAGACATGAAAACAATTAGTTAATTACTATAATTAATTACACAAATATTTTTCTATGTAATTTTCTTAAATTTCAAAATAATTAAGATGTAACAGGTTTGATTGATCGAGGTAAGAATGTTATGTCAACAGACAAAACGTTGTTTTATATAATTTTTCACTTATTTAATTTTGCTTTCGACTAGAAAATACTTTTATTTTTTTTTAGATAAATGTTAAATTCGATAATATTAATATTCTCTGTACATTACCTTGTTCTCTTGAATATTGCTCTGGTTTGGTTTGAATTTCGGGCAAAGCTACACGAGGGCTATCTGCGCTAACCGTCCTTAATTTGACAGTGTAAGACTATAGGGAAGGCAGCTAGTCATCATTACCCGACGCCAACTCTTAGACTACTCCTTTACCAACGAATAGTGGGATTGAGCATAACTTTATAACTCCCCCACGGTTGAAAGGGCAAGCATGTTTGGTGTGACTCAAACCTGCGACTCTCGGATAACGAGTCGAATGCCTTAACCACCTGGCCATGCCGGGCCAAATATTGCTCTGAAGATCAACACAAAGTTCAAAATTTATTCTACGTGCTTGGAGTAAATGTGAAAAGGAGAAATATTATTTTATTCTATTTTATATTTAAACACTTGTCTATCCTATAAAGTATTATTCAACTATATTTTACAGTTTAGGTGATAGCTAAACACGAGAAAGATACAACAGACCTTTAAAATGATTCATGCCCAATAAAAGGAATGTTTTCCATTCTCGATCTTTCGTAGTAACGATTTATTAAAGTAAAACTTTGAAAAAGTTAGAAAGTTTTTCTTATCCGTATGATTAATAAAGGTATTTTCCTTTTGCTCAGAACCGTAGACAGCAGTTTGTAACATTGGGTAATAACTCAGCTGCAGTAGGAAACTGTTAAAGATAAATTCCTTCACAGCTGCTGACAGCCTCTTCTATATGGGTATCGTAGATTCTTATCTGTCCACCTGGTTTTCTGGCTGTTCCTTTGACTCTAAATCTAACTGATTTAGTGGTCGCGTATAAGCCCCATGATAACACGTAATATCATAGGACTAAAAGAAAGTCTCGAGATAAAGATATTATTAGGATTCGTTTCTCTTTGATTGTCGTCAACGAAAATATACTGCTATTAGTTATGTTACAATAGGTTTTTCTTTAAGGTTCTCCTTCGTGTCTAATGTTTCATTGAGATGACAATGTTCCGAATTCTGTGCCTGGTTCTCCAGTTTAATTGAAAATACGTTTTTAAAACTGAATGGATTTTTTTTTTCCAGACACAAGATGAACAATGTTTTGATCTCTATGCTGAGTTCCTCACTGGCATTGAAATGACTCCATTTTGAATTCTGTGCTGAGTTCCTTACTTTCACTAAAGTGATTCCGTTTTGAATGTTGAGCTGAATTCCTTACTTTCACTGCTGTGACTCCATTTTGAATTCTGTGCTGAGTTCTCCTAAACGTCTTCGAAAAATACTTTTCTACCTAACCCAGTAAACCTTAATCTCTGTCAAACCAAATGGGAAGTGGCTAAACTTAAGAAGTTCAAGCCGGAAAACCAAAATAAACAATACGTGATTTGCATTTACGTATAAGACATTGGTGTAGATATAACTCTGAAACAATTTCGTAAAATAACTCTTGAGTTACTTATTTTGTTCGGTGTATAGGTCGGTTGTGGCCTACTTGTCATCGTATTGAATTATGAATCCAAGTGTTCTTGGCTCGCGCTCCGTAATCACGAGATATCGTTTCAGACTTTAGAGCCGTCGTTTCATTATATGAATATCTCTGTGGGTGGTTTTGATTGCAGTCTTTCTCTCTATAACCTACCAGTTCAAAATTAATCCCTTGTGTAATTTCGCACGAAAACCAGAAACAAAATCCTATTTAATGTCAGTTTCACTAACCCAGTTGCGACGGAGATGAGTCTTTTGAGGCTCAATAGCTAATTTGAAAGTCATTTTACTGTAAAGCATGGTGAGTATCGTACCATTTAGTAAGTCGTATAATAGAGTTATTATAGTTATTAAAACTAGCAGAAGGTGCCAGTTAAGGAAACTAATGTGTGTGTGTGTGTTTTCTTATAGCAAAGTCACATCAGCCTATTTGGTGAGTCCATCGAGGGGAATCGAACCTCTGATTTTAGCGTTGCAAATCCGTAGACCTACCGCTGTATCAGCGGGGAACTAAGGAAACGAAAATTGGATAATGGACAATGTTAAACCACGTGCTCCTTCATTGGTTTTTCTGTTACTAAATCTCTAATGACTTCGTTGCTAATTGCATAATTTGAAAGATAATAATGGACTAATTTAGCTAATTAAGTATTTGAATCTTTAAATTCAAAGTCAAAAGTCAATAAACTACAGAAACTCCAATTATGAAGCGTAAATGAGCAGAAAATATTTTATTCTGTTTGAAGTTAAGCACAAAGCTACACAATAGATTATTTGCGCTATGCCCACCACAAGTATCGAAATCAGGTTTCTAGAGTTGTAAGTCCGCTGTGCAACTGAAAAGAGACTCAGTCTTAACTAATTGTCCTAATTGTGGTGGTTAAAATGTTTACAATTTTTACGCAGACCATCAAATGTTCAGAGTTGATAAATATATAATTAATGCATATTAAGAATGAGAACCAACGTATGAGTAAACAATAATAATAATAAATTCGTATTCAACCCCCTCATTGCTTTAGTATTTCAAGGATAAAATTCTATGGAATTTCGAAAACCTGTTGAGAATTGGATTTAAGTGATAATGTAACCTATAGTTTCAATTCCCGATAAATTAGGGTAATTTACCCAGCTTTTCGAATATTTATACTTATATTATTGAGAGTAGAATTTCTGCTCCGGATAAGAAAAAAAAAACACACACACACACACACACACACAAGAGACAACTGGGATCTTAAAACCTGACACAAACCGAAAGACATTTCCAAACGAAACCATAAGTGAGAAATGCCTTGTCATACAGTGTGGTCCAGCTAAACACTGTTAAGCTTATCGTGTTAGGTTTAGGTTTCAGTATATGTTTTCAGTCTCCAAACTCCCTGAACTGTAATGCTTCTCCGTCTGTCATCAGTGACCAGGAAAGACACCATTAGTGCATATTTATCTCCAATACATTACCGGCTCTTCCATCTCATTTTTCTCACTAATTGAATTCCACAGACTTTCCTAAAAAATATATGATACTCCATATTCCTGGAATTCAGAAATGAAAAATATAGAACTGTTTTTTTTTCGGTTATATATAAAAAAGATTTACAAAATATTTATGGAAACAGAAACGCTGAAGTTCTTATAAGCAAAGAAAGCACGTCAGACGTATTTCTGTTTCTTTAAGTATATTAAAGAAAAACAATTAGTAATGTTAAATTTTATGAACAAAATCATACTTAGAACAATCTTAGGATGATTATTTGAATAAGAAATACATTTATTCTTGAGACATAATTAGGTACTATTCTCTATTGCCTAATCTTGTGATATACATAAATGTTAACAAAATTATAACATAGAATATAGGAACCAGCTAGCCAATATGCTAACTATTGTTAGCATGCCCGGACTGTGAATTCGAGAATTTGTGGTTCGCTTCTCGCACTATTTGTTTGTTTGTATTGAATTTCGCGCAAAGCTACTCAAGGGCTATTTGCGCTAGCCGTCCCTAATTTAGCAGTGCAAGACTAGAGGGAAGGCAGCTAGTCATCACCACCCACCGCCAACGCTTGGGCTACTGTGTTACCAACGAATAGTGGGATTGACCGTAACATTATAATGCCCCTGCGGCTGAAAGGGCGAGCATGTTTGGTGCGACGGGGGTTCGAACCCACGTCCCTCAGATTACCAGTCGAACGCCTTAACCTACTTGGCCACGCCGGGCCACGAGTCGAGTTTTTACCAGACACAAACATTAGTTTTGTGAGAAATTACACCACGATATCTTTTTGTTCGCGGAGAGATAAAGATGTTTATTAGAGGCCAATAACCTCAGGGTTCGTTTTAATTAAAGAGATCGAATATTTGAGTGTTTTCGCCAGCTAAAGAAAATGAAAGTGAGTGATTTTGATTGCCTGTACATGTTTCTGTTTATCTTACGGAACCAAAAAAAAAAAACAACAAAAAATCATATAAGGTAGAAAACGTACCAAAGTGGGTGGACATAACGTCTTTCCATAGAAAATTAACCCCCAGTCATCTGTGTTCACAACTATAATTAGATTTACATGTATGCTTGAAGCAAGATTCAACACTCGAATGACTACTGCTTCTTAGTTAACTTTCTCAGCTCGTTTCTAACGCGATTTGATGTTCGGAGAGTAAAGCTCATCAACATGCCTTGCGGGAATCTCGTATTTTCATAAGTTTTCCATCTGGATTGAGGCTGATCAGCTTCACTGAGAATATTACCAGCAAATGGAATTATATTTATTAAAATTATCACTTTTACACCTCTTTCTGTAATTTAACTTTAATTTAACTCACTGTGTAGTTAGTCATTCTCAAGATAAAGATATAACATCCGTACCACCGCATAGGTTTTTTTTAAAAAATGCAATATCTTTTGAAGAATATGGACTAACCATAATACAGAACAATCGTGACATATTTAGCCTGCTTTCCAGCAGTATGTCTGCGGACTTACAACGCTAAAACCCGGTTTCGATACCCGTGGTGGGCAGAGCACAGATAGCCCATTGTGTAGCTTTGTACTTAATTCAAAACAACAACAACAATAATTTGCTCCCCAGTGGCTCAGCGGTATGTCTGCGGACTTACAACGCTAAAATCTGGGTTTCGATACCCGTGGTGCACAGAGCACAGATAGCTCATTGTGTAGCTTTGTGCTTAATTCAAAACAACAACAAATAATCATTTGTCCCCCAGTGGCTAAGCAGTATGTCTTCCGACTTATACTGCTAAAACCGGATTTCGATACCCGTGGTGGGTAGAGCACTGATAGCCCATTGTGTAACTTTGTGCTCAATAAGAAACAGCATGTTTAGCCAGGACGATTAATGTTTCATCTGTTACTTCTACTGTTTTCTTTCGTAAAACACCTCTTATATGTTTATTTAGATCACAGCCTGTCTTCTAAGTCATTACTAATCAAAATACTATCTTTAAAAACAAATTAATTACTCGTTGTTTTGATAACATTACATCCGTTACTATGTTATCGCAAACACCAATGAATATTATATGTTAATAAAGAATGAATCTGCAAATAAAAAGTTGTATAATAGGGCTTAAAAATACGGTAATACCACGTACATCTGTAATTACGAATGTTTCGCAATTGCTTTGAACTCCAAAAGTTATTAACTGATGATGGACTTTGAAGTGGGTCTCGTAATAGAACAGTAGTTGTTTTGTTCATATTACTATCTATATATATATTTATTTGTTGTGAATATTTGCTCAAAGCTACACAAGTGCTACCTGCTTTCTCTGATTTGTAACTAATAAACTAGACTTGTTAACTGCACCAATAGCCCTGTCTAGACTCCTCTAATCGTATAGAGTGATTTGACTTTCATTCCGATAATGTAAACGCGATCACAAAACGCAAAGCTAGTATTCTTTTCACGGTTATAGGTCGCGAACCATGACCCAACGGGTTCAGAGCATGGTAGAGTATTCATTGATGTAACTACAACATTTGTAGCACCGAATGATCTGTCATTAGAAAGATAATTCTCCCTGTATTTTTCATCATTAGTAAAACTTGGTTGTTTTTCAGTCCTGTCCAGTTATAGAAGTGTTATAGGTCTAGTTTTCCTGTCTTTAGTTGTTGTTAATCGTGGTTCAGTTGGTATGTTACATTTAATCAAGGAAGAACTGGTCAAAATTGCTTTAAAAACAATAACGACTTTTGTATGATACTGGAGAAACGTATTGGTATATCTAGACGGGTAGTTTTTAATCTCTAAAGTCAAGTATTTAAATATCAGACTATTAGACACCACCAATGAAAAAGAATTTCAATTTATTTACTATGGGTCAAACTGAAAGCTTATATAGGGCGCGAACCATGATCCCACGGGTTTGCGCCCTATAGAACTTGCTCATCTGTTGTTTGTAACTGTAGACTTTCTAGATTGTAAATTAAGAACGTATTGATAAGTTTACTGACATGATAACTCTAGGGAGACATAAGTAGATCAGATCTTCCTGGTTTGGTTAATATAGCTGTCCTGATGATAAATAAGGAGATATTCTGGAAATCATAGTGAAGATTGGAACTCTACTTGCAATAATATATTTCTAAGCAAATCTGACCATATTTGTCATGTATTGTGTTGGGGTCCAAACTCATATCATGGAGCAGATAACCGTGAGGATAAAGAGAGTGTTTGTGCATCAGTTCACAATGGTTGTGCGTGTATTTGTTAAATAAAGTTTTGTCAGTTTTATTTATATTTGGACACGTCTAAGTTATTCACGACTCAGAATTTCGAACCTTACGAACGTCAAATCTTGCGAAATTAATACTTTAACTGTTCATTTAAATGTATCATAGCTCTGTGATCCGTATCGCAGAAGGAATGCTATGTAGCCGAATGACATCAAACAAATGTATTATTGTACAGGTATTTAGATGGAAGTTGGTCCTGCCGCGCTTACTATCGTACAATACTAACATACATTTTATCCGTTATAAACGTAAATGGTAACTTTTAGTTGTTTACTTTTAAACTAGCATACTTACAGCGTTGAGGCTCGGTATAGCCAGGTGGTTAGAGTGCTTGTCTCGTAATCTGAAGGTCGTGGGTTCGAATCTCTGTCCCATCAAACATGCTTGCTTGTCAGCCGTTAGGGCGTTATGTGATCGTCATACCAATCGTTCGTTGATAAAACAGTAATGTAAGAATTGGCGGCGGATAGTAATGACTGATAAGTTGCAAGTACGGCTAGTGAAAATAGTCCTCGAGCTGCTTTGCGCAAAATTCAAATCAGTGCAGTGTAGACTGTTGCTAAACGTATATGAGAGAAGTTTATTCTCCAAGCATCCTGTTTTCTTTTCAGTTGTCATATTTACCATACAGGTTATTGGATGTTAAATGTACATCATAGAATACTGTTTTTTGAACTTTTGCGTTGTCGTGTTTACCGTGTAATTTGTTGCATTTCAAACACATATCATCAAATCCGTATCATATTGGGTACTTATATTTTACCGCGGAATAATTTCTGCCTTAGACCTCAGTGATTAAGTGGGATGAAAATAATGGGATGTTAATGAATTCGTGTGTATTACTCCTCAGCTTTACACTGATCATCTTGTATGCTACTTTGTTCATCAGTATTCAACAAATGACTGTACGTGTCTGCTCTTCTTCAAAAGTAATTAACCAGCTTAGCCTTTATCGCTGAAGTCCTCGCTACATGATATTAAATGTTCTGGTAATCCGTAAATTTTTATTTACATATCTAGAGGTAAATGTCTCATAACAAACATGCAAGTTATCTCGTCTCAATATTTTATGGAACTTTTGTATCTTGAGCGTGTGCAGTTTTCTTCCAGCTGTTGTTGAAACTTGGAGCCTAAGAACTAACAACAACACAAGCATTACTCTCCTTGTTGTGGCCTAGTGGTTAAGGAACTCGACTCGCAATTCAGCCTGAGAGAGGGTCGTTGTTATGCAATGATCGACATCACCATTTCTTAGTGAAAGAGTAAACCAAAACTTGCCTTTCTTCTGGTCTATCATTCTATATTAGGGACTATAAACAGAGGTAACTCTCGTGCAGCTTTGAGGGAAATTCAACAAAACCAAAACCAAATTCAAAGTGTTCAATAATTGTAGGTGCAAATTTGTAAAAAATGGGTCACTTATTAGATGTGCTGAAAAGTACCAGAAGATAGAAACACTTTTAGATTCTTTTCACTGTCTAATTATATACATTGTGACGTACAGAAATTTTGAGCTTTCAAAGTTCTATACCTGAAGTTTGTTTTCAATTTCGCGCAAAACTACACGAGGGACATCTGTGCTAGCCTTTCCTAATTTAGTAGTAGCAGACCAGAAGGAAGGAAGCAAGTTAACATCACACACCACCAATTCATGCGCTACTTTTTTACCAACGAATAGTGGAATTGACATCCCTAAGACTGAAAGGGCGATCACGTCCGGTGTGATGGTGATTCGAACCCGTGGTCTTCAGAATGCGAGTGGAGTGCTCCTAATCAGCAGGTCGTGTCAGGCCCTATTGCTAAAGAGAATAGATATTAATTTACGTTTACGCTTAGCCACGTATGTTGTAAGTTTTATATACCAGAAACTGTAAAATCACTTATAACCTGAAACCTAAATTTCATTAGATAAAGATGATATATTTTTATTTTAATTTGTTTTGTTTTTTGAGGGAAAGTTAAACAAAATTCTTAGTAACTTTTTTTCATATATGACGTAGGTTGCTTATTAACAGTGTACAAAATAAATTTTAAAGCTGGTAAAAGATTGTTTTGCAGATATATTTTAAAATACCGAAGACCAACTTTTCGGCCCGACATGACCTGTGGTTAAGGCACTCGACTCATAACCTGAAGGTCGCGGGTTCGAATCCCCGTCACACCAAACATGCTCCCCTTTCAGCCGTGTTAGCGTTATAATATGACGGTCATTCTCACTATTCGTTGGTAAAAGAGAATCCCAAGAGTTGGCGGTGGGTGATGATGACTGGTTGTTTTCCCTCTAGTCTTAAACTGCTAAATTAGAGATGGTTAGCGCAGATAGCCTTCGATTAGCTTTGCGCGAAATTAAAAAAAAGAGAGAAACAAACAAATCTTATATAATATTTAAATTTTTGATTTAGTCTATTAAAGTTCTTCGTATATATACATATGTTAAAATGTGTATGGCATGTAAAATAATCTTTTATGACTGATTATATCTGAATTTTTTTTAAATTTATGTTATCTACGTTTTGTTTTAGCTTTCTGTTGCTTATCACATGAATTGAGCTCAAAAGTTTAGCGTTGTAATGTCTCTAGTTTATATTTGAAACGCTAGGATTTTTTTTTGTTTTTTTATAGCAAAACCACATTGGGAGTTATCTATTGTGTCCACTGGAGAGAAGCAAATCCTGAACGTTTGCTTTCTATATCCGTAAACGTACCATTATCCCTTCAGGGGACAAAATCGGGAGGATGGTAAATGTTTTTTGTGCTGAGTCATAGAAACACAGAGACATCTATCATCTAGGAGCAACGTATCTAAATAACAAGGAAAACAACAAAAAACACATAGATCATAAAAGAACAATTCAGCCCCAGACCTAAGATTTATATATACATTGTAACGTTCATTCACAGTTGTTGACTGCCTGTTTCCTTTTAAAAATTGTCTTAGTTCATAAACATATTTGACAAAACACCGATTGTGTAAAAAATTGCAAAATTACGGGACTAAAGTATCTTTAATTTAAAATTAAAAATGAATATATCCATATATTACTGAAATTAAATAATTTATAGCTAAATGAAGTTAAATGACTAAACAAAATCACGAGGAAGGATTGCGTTAGAAACAGTAAATCCAAATCTCTGATTAAGTATATTATAACCATGAAATATTCAAGCCATAAACCATTCCAACTTGGGAGATTAGTCACCTTCCCACAACTGTCTGCAGAAAGTGAAGGGTGATATAAATGTGGGACGTTGTAGGCTTGAGAACCCACATCTCACTTTCCTAATTTCTAATTTTATTATGTGAGTCTAGCGTGTAAGTTAAGACTGATAGACAGCGTATCCCCACCGCAATGTGGCAACTATTTCTCTGGTCACCTCCAAAACCTAGGATACATGTTATAATCCCACGTTGTAGTTTGTACCCTAGGATCTCTCTTTTTTTTTTTAATGTGCAGCGTAATTAGTTTTTTATTTCATGTTAATGTGTTTTGGTTTATGGCTTGAATATTTTATGGCTATAATATATATATCATTTGGATGCTCAGAATTATATGTCGGTAATGCTATGTAACTAAAACTAATTTATTTACGTCACTAGCCAGCCATCATATTGTTTTTAACGTGTTTGTGTCAGTATAACTTTCAGTGTGGATAAGAAATTCCTTGACATATCCTGAATAATTCGATTTTGTTTGATTGAAAATACTCTTTGGAGTTCTGTGTTTGATTAATAAATTAATTAATTTGATTAATAAAGTGACTAAATTGTTTTGATGATTCACTTGTTTCTGCGCTTAAAACAACCTGAATTATGGATAAAAATATGATTTCGGTCTCAATACAAAATCAGAATTGATAGAATAATTCAACAGTAACTTATATACTTTTTATTATTCTGAATTGCTTTGAAATTTGCGCAAAGCTACACCAAGCCTATCTGCGTTAGCCGTCCCTAAATTAGCACTGCAAGACTAGAAAGAAGGCAGCTAATCATCACCGCCCACCGCCAACTCTTGGGCTACTCTTTTATCAACGAATAGTGGGATTGACCATCACTTTATAACGCCCCCACGGCTGAAAGAGGGACACGTTTGGTGTGATGGGGATTCGAACCTGCAACCCTCGTCCATGCCGGGCCTTATTATTCTGAAAGAATATTTAAAAATAAAAAATTACCAATTTTGGTCAATTTTGTTTGTTATGTATTAGAAGGAACCAATAAACCGGAAATAAAATTGTTATCTTAAAATGTAAGCCTAATAATAAATTATTAAAATTAGCTTAACAATACAAATTATCACCAATAAATAAAACTTGCAACACTTTTTTGCGTGAGAGATTTTTACACTTTGATTGAACAATTTCTGGCCGTTATTTATCACAGTAGTGGGAATTTACTGTTAAAAGGGCCCCAGCATGGCCAGGTGGGTTAAGGCGTTCGACTCGTAATCCGAGAGTCCCGGGTTTCAATCCCGGTCGCGCCAAACTTGCTCACCCTTTCAGCCGTGGGGGCGTTATAATGTGACGGTCAATCCCACTATTGGTTGGTAAAAGAGTAGCCCAAGAGCTGGCGGTGGGTGGTGATGACTTGTAAGGCGTTTGACTTGTAATCCGAGGGTCACGGGTTCGAATCTCCGTCGCACCAAACATACTCGCCATTTCAGCCGTGTGGGCATTATAATGTTACGGTCACTCCCACTATTTGTTGGTAAAAGATTAGCCCAAGAGTTGGCGGTGGGTGGTGATGACTAGCTGCCTTCCCTCTAGTCTTACCATGCTAAATTAGGGACGGCTAGCGCAGATAGCCTTCGAGTAGCTTTGCGCGAAATTCAAAACAAACAAACAAACATACTTTTAAAGGTAACGGCAATGCCCAGAAATAAGAAAGTTTATGACGACGCGCATTCGTATTTGTTGCATTTCTTAAAACTAAGGATTTGGAAGAAGTTTTAACTTTCATCTGTGTTCAATAGCATGATTTACGCGAGGTATGCCACCTGTATTGTTGTGGAATAGTTATGTGTATTTTATTTTAAGATTTTTTTTTGTTAAAACAACATAACAAAGATTAATAGTTTAAAATTTGTGACTTAAATTCACACTTGTTTAACAAGTTGTCACATGTGACAACACCGTAGTTTGTATGTTAAGATAAATAACTACTGTAACAGGTGATCCTGTGAAATATAGTCATTTGGTTTCGACTTTTTACAAGTCACAAATAAATTTATTTAAATTCCGTGAATCTGTTGGAAGTGTTTCATTATGGACTGTCTACTTGTTGGAAGTGTTTCATTATGGACTGTCTACTTGTTGGAAGTGTTTTATTATGGACTGTCTACTTGTTGGAAGTGTTTTATTATGGACTGTCTACTTGTTGGAAGTGTTTCATTATGGACTGTCTACTTGTTGGAAGTGTTTTATTATGGACTGTCTACTTGTTGGAAGTGTTTCATTATGGACTGTCTACTTGTTGGAAGTGTTTTATTATGGACTGTCTACTTGTTGAAAGTGTTTCATTATGGACTGTCTACTTGTTGGAAGTGTTTTATTATGGACTGTGTACCTGTTGGAAGTGTTTCATTATGGACTGTCTACTTGTTTTCATGTGTTTCATCATTATTCTGTAATTGTTTAAAGGTGTTTCTTTATGGATTCTGTAAATATGTTCCCGGTAATTGGAATATTCAAACGATCATAAAGTTTCAAGTATTTACACTTAATAAATAAAAATAAAAACGACCTTGAAAATATTTCTCGTTGTTCCATTTTAGTACTAAATACTATACTATTTCAATGTTCAAAATTCGCAGTTAACGTTAAAATGGACATTATATGAGGAATTCTTTTCACCGTGAGGTATGCATTAGGTGTTAAAAATTCAATAGACAAAATATGGTTTCACAAATCGATGTTCATAAATAGTTCTGAGTTAAAAGTAGAAATAAAACTTAGTATTATTTCTTTCTGGTTATTTAGAGTTTGTTATTCGTTATTTCAACACTTATCACATTCTGTGGTGTGACTGTAGTATATATAACATTTTACTGCCACAAATTATTGGGGTATTCGTACTAATACGGCGTATTCGACGTTGCAAAAATACAAAAACAAAAATAAGTTTGGTAATAGCATGTTTTAGGCTCTTTTTAATAGCATGAAATATAATTCACAGCAAACTCACATCTCGAAGCAAGCGTATGAAGGTCTATATGCTGATTTAACGGGATATAGAAACACGCAAGTTTATACAGGATTTAAAGAAAATAAATTAAACGTGTGTGTAGAATGCATAAAAAAACCAAAGTTATTAACAGGGGGTATTTTAGATTTTAAACGAACTCCAAACTAAGATGTTTGCACTGAATTTGGCCAAACTATCAGTCATTTACTTTCTTCAATTCGATATGGCCCGGCATGGTCAGATAGTTAAGGCACTCGATTTGTTATCTGAGGGTCGCAGGTTCGAATTCCTGTCGCACCAAACATGATCACCCATTCGGCCGTGGGGGCATTATAATGTGATGGTCAATCCCACTATTCTTTGGTAAAAGAGTAGCCCAAGAGTTGGCGGTGGGTGGTGATGACTAGTTGCCTTCCCTCTAGGCTTACACTGCTAAATTAGGAACGGCTAGCGCAGATAGCCCTAAAGTAGCTTTGCGCGAAATTCAAAACAAACTGAACCAAATCTATTCGATATTCCAACTTATTCTTTATCATTTGGAGGAGTTCCACAAAATACGTGACACTAACACATGCTTTACGTTGCATAGCTCCCATAGTGCTTTAGAATATATTTTAAAAGTAACCATTTAATATTACTACTCTTTGTAAGATAATGTCCCTCAATGCGTTAGCATTAGAGTTACGGGCTCAGAACGATAAAATTTGGAGTTTAATTCCCCGTGGTAGAGAAAGCGCAGAGAACCTATTATGTAACTTTGCACTACAACAAACAAATTATTAATAACTCGCTAAAACCTTCTTTAAAAAGCAATAAATAAAAGTAAAGTACTTTAAAAATAACAAAAACTTAAACAGTCATTTAAATCAACAAATACTTCAAACAGAATTGTTTGATCTTAGGTTTAGGGGAGATTTTTTCTTCTGATAAAGACAACTAAGAAATACCTAGTTGCATGTTTCTTTCGTTTTTAACGTTCTACAAAACTGGAAACCCGAGTTCCCAATCGTTGGTTGCTGGTTTACTAGTTATGAGGGTATTCAGATTTCTCTCATCTCAACCTTTCAGAAGTATCTAGAAGGACTGGTTTCTTTCTATTCGATGAGCTTTTTATGTATTTCAGCGTATAATTTGCTCCTAAAGTGAGATTTCCCTCTTTTAAAGATTCGGTCTTCGTTGTATCCTTGTATCCTGGCTGTCTGTATTATATACTCTTATTTGAGATTCGAGCATTCAAATTGGAAGACGATTTTGTCTTTGAACGAGAAAAAAAAACATTTTTTTAGCTCGTGAACACGTTGAAGTTTAATTTTAAGGATAAATTAAGTTATTTTTTATTTTTTTTATCATGGTTGGCATTCTTCGTAGCTAGGGTAATAATAGTACAAGGATCGATTTCTTTTTGTTGTACATTATAAATCGCTGTTGGAGGGTGTTGTACTTTGTCCATCTGCATGTTTATTACTTCGTCATCAACTTTGGGTGGTTAAGCTTCTTACATAAATATTATTTAGTAAAGATTTCGATTCATCACTTCTCTGTTATTGATAATATTGTTAGCTTGGCGTAAAGAGTAAAGAATAAAAAGACATTTATGTACTCTCGAAACCACCGACCAAGAATCGAGAACAAGCTATTCTACTTTTGCTGAAACCGTGAACGAGAATGCTTTTGGTAACGCTCTAAAGACTTATAAAATGTTATTTTTTTTAAACAAAATCGGTTTTTGTTGCCCTGAAGATGACCTAAGAAGGTCGGAACATTGTTCTATACGTTATTTTAATAAAAGTTGTAATACCAATACCAACTTTAGAATACAGTTTCACTTTAAGTCGGTTTCTCGACATCATAAAAGTCAGTTTCTGAAATCGTACTTTAAAAAAATGGATTTTCTTAGCCTACGCTATAGCACGAAAAATTTCCATCAACAAAAGAAAGTGAGGAATTGAAAAGTAAAATTAGCGAATAACAAAAGTTTCAGAATCGCGAATTGAAGTACCTTATATATATATATATATATAATTAGGTTTAGATGAGCTACTAAACCCTCATCCCATCCCCTAGCGGAGGTTCATGCTTACCTGATTTTGATTACATATCACGTCTCATTGATGACTTTATATCTTGGAACGCTACGAACCGAAGTTAAATCGAACCGTATGATTTATAATGAAGTAGTTGTAATAACTCTAGAAGTGAGTTAAAAATGAAAGAATTCGTCATATATCGTTAAATAAAATTATATTTCCTTAAAATTTCCCTTTAACCCTTAACCCTATAACCTTGGACAAATTTATCACTCTTGTAAGTTGGCCAAAAAAAAATAGTTATTTGATGGAAAATAAATTCTTAGAACATTTTGCACACTTGGTAGTATTTCGCAGCAAAATAATATGATTGTGTTGTACATCAAAAGCAATATACAATATATGTTTGCACAGGTATACCATTAACCAAATAACGTGGACTGAAATAAATTATAATGGATCTTGGCATTATTTTGTTTTTATAATAAATATAAGTTATTGTAAATGGTAACAAAAATATCTTAGAGATCCACATTACATAGTGCTAGTAAAACTCTGTTTAATATATAAAGTCTCTTGATTGACCTTTGAAACACAAATGCACGCAATTAGAGCCACATGAAAACTTTCTGACCACCTTCATGTCACTTTCATACTTTAGGCTTACATTCTTTCTCGTTTTGTTTCGGTAAAAGAAATCCTATGAAATCCGCCGGTGATTGTTCCGATTTTATATCTTTCGATAAGATATGTTGAAACAGATGTGACCTTGTTGTAGTAATTCGAGTATATATTATTTTACCTTTTCACAAACTGCCATCACTAGTTATTAAAAACATTATTCTGTGAGAATGATACAAAGCTTTCTCGTGTGAATTTGACATTAGTTTATAGGATTGTCTATAAATATTTGTTTGTTACGTACAACGAAGATTACAATTTGAGGTTAGAAACCTCATAATCATTCATGTTTCAATTCTTATTTAGTATGAACAACGCTTTTCAATTCTGTTTTGGTTTGTAGCTGTCCATGGGCAACAGCTAACTGGTGAAGAGGTAACAAAGACGTGGAAAATGGTAGAGCCTCTGAAAAGTCTCTATCACAGTACAAAAATCAAGAGTCACTCTCAAGTGGATTTATCTGGAGTGAATGTAAGAAACATGACCACTCAAGTGGATCAAACCGTTTACCTTCATTGTCCTTTTGACCCTCAAGGAGGAGAAACCGTAAGTTTCTTTGTTTTTCAGTAAGAAAGTTACATTATTGGATATCTATGGGCGATCAAATTCGAGATTTGATCCCTGTGATCTCTGAAGATCACGGCTGAGCCTTCAAAGATTGGACAAATAAGTAAATTAGAGTAATTTCTTCCATTTGGTATTTGTATATTAATATATTAATGCCACAGTTTTTTGTATCAACTTTTATGGTTCTGAGTGAAAATATGTACGCCTACTCACAACATAAAAATCACGAAATTGATATAAATATATCTACTGAAACTATTCAGTGGATCTTTTTGAAGTTAACAAACCACAAAATTTGAATTTACGCTCAAAAACAATATATACTT
Source organism: Tachypleus tridentatus (assembly GCF_004210375.1). NCBI lineage: Eukaryota > Metazoa > Arthropoda > Merostomata > Xiphosura > Limulidae > Tachypleus > Tachypleus tridentatus. Next base: position 57,137,966 of record NC_134832.1, on the reverse strand, counting down.
ACTACCTTTTTTCGAACTCACTTCATTTATTTACAAAAACTATGTATCAAAATCAACTCCAGTTACTTCAACAGTTTTAAAATGTCCTTGGTCTTGAAAGGCTGTTGAGATTTTGCACTACCTCTCGTGGGAAGTATTGAGTTTTCGTTTGTAAGTCAGTTCTGACTTTCCTTCCACGAAATTCAAACTTTACAGTTTGCAGTAATTGTTCTAACTGTATAACTTAACGTTAAAATTAAAGCTGTTCGTACTTTTATGTTTGATGAACCCATACATATGAGAAAGCCGGAATAATACGGTAATGTTGCTTATGTTTTGGAACTCGTCACAAAACTACACGAGAACTATCTGTGCTTGCCGTCCCTAATTTAGAAAATGATGAAATCAATCATATTAGGGCCAATTTCCAAGCTCTTAAAGACACGCCTGTTGTAATAACGAAGAATCTGTGTTACCCTCAAATGACGTTGTTATATTTCTTATATGACAAATATTACGCATCTTATTCATTCGTTTCAAAGTAATATCATTGTTTTTATCGAAAGTGGGGAGAAGAGCCTTATTTCGTAAAACCTTGCATTTCCATACATCCTACATTTTATATTCTTGATAACTCTATCCTTGGCTACATTACACTAGACTTTTGAGAGATTCAGTGGAGTGAAACTAAATATTCATTATGTCTTCCTTCCTGTGATGTCATAAATTAAACAATTAACCACAATACCATAAGGTAAGTTCTGGTAAAATTAATACACCTCTAAAACAATTAAATTTCTAGGCACCTACCTAATATATACAGCCAAGGCTTTGTCTGTTTATTCGCACCTTTCAGCCATCTGTTCTCTACACGTTTCCTCAAGTTTTGATCAATTCCAATTTCAAACAGCGATATAGGATGACATGAGAAAGGTCATGAATTAGAAGTTCCATCTAATTTTATATTGACATAATTATTGAAAATAATATGTTTTTCTTTTTAGTGTTGGTACATGGGTGTACATTTTTATGGCACGTTTAATATTTATTATTTTAAACAAAAAATCACAATTTCCTATCCTCTGGTACAAACCAGTGTTTATTTGATCTAGTCCAACGGAAGGATTCTTCATCTAGGCGTCCCCCGCTGGCATAGCGATAAGCCTACGGATTTACAACGCTAAAATCAGGGGCTCGATTCCCCTCGGTGGACTCATCAGATAGTTAATGTGGGTTTGCTATAAGAAAACACACACACTTCAACTAATATGTTGTAAGAGCTACTTTCAAGTAATCACAAAGAAGAAAGACAGGAGAGTCCCAGTCCGGTGGGATTGTAGACCAACATAACCAAAATTTCTAGGCTTAAGAAATCTTTTCAAAGAAGTGCTATATTTAAATTTTTCATGAAAACAATCCAACTAAAGTTTTGCTATTCTGAGCCCCGACATGGCCAGGTGGTTAAACGGCTCCACTCACAATCTGAGGGTTGGGGGCTCAGATCCCCGTAACATCGAACATGCTGGCCCTTTCAGCCGTGGAGGGTTTATAATGTTATGATCAATCCCACTATTCTTTGGTAAAAGAGTAGCCAACGAGTTTGTCGGTGGGTGGTGATGACTAGCTGCTTTCCTCTAGTCTAACACCGCTAAATTACAGACGGTTAACGCAGATAGCCCATGTGTACCTTTGCGCAAAATTAAAAAAAGAAGCAATCTGCTATTCTAATGCCACCTACCGAGTTTCAAACTCCACATCGCAATGAAGCAAAGTTTCTTACCGTTCACTTTTCAGACATCAGAGTTATTATAAATACAAAATGTGGGTTGCATAACAAATCATCTGGTAGTGAAATATAAAATGATTTTATAAAGAGCTTTTGAAAGCTTTAAAATAATTTGTAAGTCATATTCTCCCTTTAGATTTTAACAATATTGCGTAAAGGCAAGTTTTTAAGAAATATTTCAGTGCTCGTTATGGGTGATTTTCATTTGATCTATTCATCGGGATGCTTGTTATTTTAAAGTTTGGTTTGTGTATTTTTATACATCATAGGTGATTGTGGATTATATGATTCAGTCGTCAAAATATTCAAATGCTTACAAAGTAATTATCTTTAATATACAACCCTACTTTAAAATTGCTAATATATAAGCTACAACCCTATATCAGACTAATTATCTATGTACAGCCCTATCTTTACGTTGTTAATATTCAAACTACAACATTCTATACGTTGATTATTCTAACTGTACAGTCGTACTGTTAGGTTGTTAATAGTTAAACTACAGCTCTATAATACTTTGATGATATTTAATGTAAATTTCTTTATTTGCAAATAAACATAAAGTTACACAATGGGTTATCTGTGCTTTGCTCACTATGGGTATCGAAACTCAATATCTAGCCCTGTAAGTCCGTAGATATACGCCGTGCCATTGGGGAACATGTAAATTCGTACTCTAATGGTTGATCATATTTACCTACTGTCCTATTATAATTACTGGGGCTTTATTCGAGTAGAATAAAGTATTTTAAAAATTTATTCCTGTGAAGAGATCTCTTTTTCCTCTAACGATTCACAGTTTTAGTCTTATCGCCCAATTATATATCATACGCTAATCATAATGCTCAGAGAGCGATTTATTTTTTTATGGATTTTAGTTTTAGTTTCACCTTATGGTTTATAATAGTTCTCTGTCTCGCGTCTGTTATCACAGGCATCGTAAACTCACGTTCACGAGTTTTAACGTGAGATGTAAAGTGAAGCGTTAATAGAAATCTCTTTAAAACAAATACTCTTTACTCTAGATGATCACGTACAACGATACTTCTCGAAACCCTCCAGAGCTAGTTGGGTCTTAAATAGCTGCCAAAATATATAAGAAAATACATGGTCCCTCTAGTAGATAAAACGTTAATATATCTCACACGTTGCATTGATTGCCATCCTGACAGAACACGCGCAAGTAAGCTGTAAGAGTAAAAACCATGCTCATCTTATCAAAGTAGGAAAAGATGCCTTGTCCTCTCTACGTCACTCACCTCAATCTATCATCTCCACCTGAACTTCTAAATACCGCACGCACACCTTCGTAAGCGTTTAATCTAAGGGAAGAAATTACAAAATCAATCTTCGAGCGTGAATTTTTCTGGAGTGTTTTATCATTTTACACAATTCTATAGTTTAGTCAACACTAGCACGCTAGCACTTGACTCCTCAGAAGAGACATTGTAACCGTAATATATTAAGAAAAAGGTAGATTATAAAAATACATCTTTCAACGAATCTATGCTGCGTCACTTTGTAAGTTTTAAACGACATTCAACTGATAAATTAACGATATTGTATCGAAGTTAGCTTCTTTATTAGTTTTATATTTCGATTCAAAAATACTATCTGTTTGTAACTCTCCCTCATTTTGAACTAATGCACTACAGATAAGGAAAGTAGGCGAAAGCACCTACCACCAGCTATTGAGCTACTCTTGTCTAACCAACTAATGGGATTTCGCTGCCACTCTTATAATGCACCAACAGTCCAACCTTGGACAGAAACTTTTATGCGAAACGGGACACGAACCGTAATTCTTGGGAATCACAATTCGGGTACACTACTTGCAAGGCTTGGACTGATTCTTTATAAATGCAAAAATGTCCGGCATGGCCAGGTGGTTAAGGCACTCGACTCTTAATTTGAGGGTCGCGGGTTCGAATCCCAGTCGCACTAAACATGCTCTCCCTTTAAGCCATGGGGGTGTTAAAATGTTACGGTCAATCCCACTATTCATTGGTGAAAGAGTAGCCCAAGATTTGACGGTGGGTGGTGATGACTAGCTGCCTTTCCTCTAGTCTTACACTGCTAAATTAGAAACGGCTAGCGCAGATGGCCCGCCCACGTGTATCTTTGCGCGATATTCTAGAACAAACAAACAATGAATGCAAAATATAAAACAATATAACGGTTTCATACTTTATTATTGCGGGTTATTAAGTTTTAAAAAAATCGATAAAACCCCTCATATTTGAATGACAAATGGATAAAAAATTATTCAATACTAATTATTCGTTTAAAGCAATATCTCCTAAGGATATGCTATAACATTGGCTTTAGAACTGTGGCTTGTCTTACTGTTTAGTTACTAGTGGTTTATTTACGAAAATAATGTTCCGATAGAAAAACAGCTGTTTTAAGGTTTATTTGACTTTGAAAATTACACAAACTTTAACACATTTCTCTTCAATATTCTATTCGTAATTTCAAGTTGAAGATCTACAAAAATACAATATCTGTATTTTACTTATACTATCAAAGAGGACTTTCATAGAGTGCCAAAACTCTCTGTGAAACGCTATTTATGTACATGTTACTCTTGTGTAAATCTCCTAAGGTACTCAGTGCCATTTAAATATGTCAACCGTGTTCAAAATCACATTTCGCTAAAGATTTTATTTTTGACACAGCCCCTTAATTTCGAGCGTGAAACTGGCGTTTTTTTTTCCTTTTTTGTTTTTTTATATTACTACAAGTCACATAATTACAAAAAATAAAACTCGCATAAAGCACATAAAGTAGGTTACATGAAAGGTTAACAAAAAAACGAGTTTCTGTCTCAGAAGAAAAAGAACCTGAAGAAAATTACTACGAGAGCTCGTTTCGGCCATCTTGGAATGGCACTCTCATCTGGAAAATCCAGCACTGTTTTTGAAGTGTTTCAAACACTTATCGAGGATTACTTTAGTTTAAATTTCGCACAAAGCTACACGAGGGCAATCTGAATTAGCCCTACCTAATTTAGCAGTGTAAGACTAGAGGGAAGGCAGCTAGTCATCACCACCTACGGCCAACTCTTGGGCTACTCTTTTACCAACAACTAGTGGGATTGACCGTCACGTTATAACGTCCCCACGGCTGAAAGGGCGAGAATATTTGGTGTGATGAGGATTCGAACCCGCGACCCTCAGATTACGAGTCGAATACCCTAACCACATAGAAAATGTACATAGAAATTAAAATTTACTGTAAGTTAACACAAGAAGGAGTAAAACCGCTGATGTGTTTAAGCCTTGTAATTGAGCTGTTAGTTTTTACACGTGTGTAAAACTAACCAACGTCAGGGAAAAGCGATGAGTTGTCTATCTAGTTTCCGAGGATTAGTCGTGTAGACAGATTGAATTATCTTCTATAAATTTTTGCATCAGTCTTTGGCACCGCTTATGTCTTCGTTAATGCCTCTACAAATAAAGCTCGAAAACATGCTATCCAGAACAAAGCCGTGACAGGAAAGAACGCTCTCTACTGGTGTCAGTGCGTATCAACTCAAACTGTGAGTTGATAAAACATAAACATTGCTCAGACATGAGTGACTCACGTTTTCAGTTCAGAAAGTAATCTGTTCGTTAACAAGATTTTTTTCAGAAAGGTGCTTTGCTATATTTAGTAATCTCTTAACGAAGATAATGTCGCTTGACTGCATGCTCTGGCTGATAAAGCTTACAAGTGCAGCTTTCCAATCGCATGTTCTTTAACACGATCAAAAACAAAAACATTTCATGGTGTATGTTATCTGGAAACTTAATATTCTTAAAAACAAATGGTCTATGAGATATTATGCGTAGTATTTCGCGACCTGAAATATGCTAATAAACTTATGGCCAAAGAAAAATTTATGTTTTTAAGCCTAACATTTTGTCGAATAGTAATGATTACAAACAAAGTATATAGCTTTGGTAATAATTGCACATTTCTATTTGCTCTTCAACCAAAACTAGATGTGATATCTCTCTATCCGTATGTCGTCATAAAAAATATTTGTTATTATTGTTTCATACTTTTATTTCATACACTGCTGGCCCCGGCATGGCCACGTGGTTAGGGCGCTTGAGTCGTAATCTGAGGGTTGCGTGTTCAAATCCCCGTCACACCAAAGACATTCTCCATTTTGGCTGTGGAAGTGTTATAATTGTACGGCCATTCCCAATATTCGTTGGTAAAGCAGTAACCCAAGAGTTGGCGGTAGGTGGCTATAAGTATCTGCCTTCTCTCTTGTCTTACACTACTAAATTAGGGACGACTAGCCCACATAGCCCCCATGTAACTTTGCGAAAAACTCAAAACAAACGTATTTTGCTTGTTTGTTTGTTTGTCTCTGAATTTCGCACAAAGCTACTCGAGGGATATCTGTGCTAGCCGTCCTTAATTTAGCACTGTAAGACTAGAGGGAAGGCAGCTATTCATCACCACCCACCGCCAGCTCTTGGGCTACTCTTTTACCAACGAATAGTGGGATTGACCGTCACATTATAACGCCACCACGGCTGAAAGGGCAAGCATGTTTGGTGCGACGGAGATTCGAACGCGCGACCTTCAGATTACGAGTCAAGTGCCTTAACTCATCTGTCCATGTGGCCCACGTATTTTGCATCACTGTGTCTTTAGGCAACAAATGTTTCAAATTTTGATTGGAATATTTCTTTATTACAAAATTTTCATGTAAAACTGCAAGTAATACCCCTGGTGACAGTTTAGCAACTTAAGGGTTATTACTTGGGACTTTTCTTTCCATTATTATTAGTAACGACATTGAAATAGGCATTACTGTCAAATTAATAAAGTTCACTCCTAACCTCAAACTAACTATTGGATTTTTTTAGCTGTGATAAAAGTGGTACACAAACATCTGTCAAATTATTTTTAATTATGATAAGAGCAATATAATACATATGAATTATCATACTTTGGATGTTACGTATAATATAGAAGCGATTGAAGGAAAGGATTTTGACATAGTGGTGGATAAGCCAATCAAGCAATCGAAGCAGTTGTCTATTGCTACTGGGTAATTGACGAAATCCAACTATTCGATCAGATGAGACTAGCCCTTCACTGAAAAATAGTTCCTGCTTTCATTCCAGACTATCAGTTTCTAAGGTTACTATGACAAAATTATTAGGCAACAAATATGTATGAATAGTCCCATGTAGTTTGTTGCTAAGTTTAGATGATCAGAATATTACAGTTTGTGTTAATAAAGTATCGTGGTTATGTACGGTTTATGATTGCGAACATTTGTGAAATTGTGGTTCGAAACCTTCATTTAAAGAACAGTTATTACAGTTCCTATTAGATCCGATCTATTTTACCCAGGTTACAACCATCGTATTAATCATCACAATTGTCCCCCGCTGGAACAGATGTAAGTCTAAAGATTTACAACGGTAAAATCAGGGGTTCGATTCCTTTCAGTGGACACACCAGATAGTCCGATGTGGCTTTGCTTTAAGAAAAAGATACATAATTACAAAATCTGTAGTTGGAATTTGAGAATTTCATGGAATTATAAAGTACATAAAGTGGCACTAGACCTGATCCTTGCTAGTACAGCGGTAAGTCTACAGATTTACAATGCTACGATCAGAAGTTCGATTCCTCTCGGTGGGCTTAGCAGATAGCTCAATGCGGCTTTGTTATAAGAAAACAAATACGCACAGACTTGATCAATATACACGATCTTACCACCAGCGTATCCATAAGTATAATATATTTTTTTTGTGTTTAGAAATTTTGTGTCACATGATAAAATATCAAAGATCTCGTTTAATCTCATGTACGTGACGGAAATGATGCGAGATAAGTCAGAGTTTTAACATCACGATGTGTATTGTATAACTAGTGATTTATTTAGTATGAATTCTAAATAACCTTATTTCCTCCAAAAAGCAGAAATGAAATATTTACGAAAGAAACAACGTGAACATTTATTATACACTAAGTCTCAGAACCAAAGTTTCAGAGCGTTTACTCAACTAAATACTGCGTAACGAATTATATTATAGAAAACAATAGTGCTACTTGTAATCAAGGTAAAAGCTTATGGCATTTTTAACATGTTGGAAATCGTGTTATAAATGTGAGATCATGGAACAGAAATATAAGTACGGGAGTTCGCTGTATGGACAAAGTGAATATTCTCTCACAAACTTCTAGCTGCAGTCTCTCGCACGTGACACGCCTTCTTTACTGTGTTTACAAATAACCCTTCTACTATCCATCTCGAACAAGAAAACTACTTTGTCATAATGTCAGTAAGTTGTCAAACCAAGCTAAGAGTGGAGGATACGTAAACTTAATTCTGGTACGAGTGGGTGAAAGATAATTCTCAGAAAGGAATCATTGGTTTAACAAGAGTTCCGCTTAGAAAAACAAAACTTTGTTAGGCTTCTGTAAGCTTTAGACTGAAAATATTGAATCTTCCTTGATGGACGAAGAATAATATTACTGTTTCCACCCTATTCTAAAACTCTATTTTCTTTCATGTTTTCTAACTTATGTGTATTCCCCGAGGGTCGCGGGTTCAAATCCCGGTCGCACCAAACATGCTTGTCCTTTCAGCCGTGGGGGCGTTATAATGTAACGGTCAATCCCACTATTCGTTGGTAAAAGAGTAGCTCAAGACTTGGCGATGGGTGGTGATGACTAGCTGCCTTCTCTCTAGTCTTACACTACTAAATTAGGGACGGCTATGCGCAGATAGCCCTCGAGTAGCTTTGCGCGAAATTAAAAAAACAAACAAACTTATGTGTATTCCCAACCAGCAACGGTCTAACACAAAAACTTAAATAGGAATTAGAGCTGAGCAGACTCGGCCCAGACTGTATGGATACATATGGGTTTCAGTTCTGTGAGTTTTTACAAATTTATTAAATTCTTTGCAATTAATTTGTTTGGAAATGTTTGCTATTTTCGTCATCCTTTTTGAATTCATAAAAGTTATGCGGAAAGATCTTTGATATACCGTTATAAGTATGAAGAACTCGAATGCAAAAGCAATGCAATATTATATGTTACTTAACTCTATCAGCTAAGATGGCGCTAATTTTAGAGGATAATGTGGAAATGAAAAGATAGTTAGCCAGTTTTGGCGCCAATTTTCCAAGAAAGACTAAATTTTAGTAAGTTTATCTTAATACTCTTAGCATAATCAGTTAAACTGTTGCCATAGTAACTGGTTGCTTCCATTTTATGTTAAAGATCTCATCTCTTAGCATAATCAGTTGAACTGTTACCATAGTAACTTGTAGCTCCTAGAACTTGTTGTTATCGAATTTTCTTGAAACGCTAATCAATATACATTTTAAATTGGTTGTCACTAAGCACTTCACATATTTACTGTACTCTTCAATACCCACCATACCTCAAATTAATGAGGTTTATAAGAAATATTTTCAGACCGAAATTATGACTAAACAAATAGATGAATTTTTTAAAAGATTTTAATATTTTATAACACTATGGGAGTCCCCAAAATATTTCCATTCAAACTAGCATCCTTACTGCAGTTCTATTTTTTTTAAAAGTCCCTCCCCTCCCAGTGGCTCAGCGGCATATTTGTGTACTTGCTATTTTAGAAACTGGGTTTCGATACTCGTAGCGGGCAGAGTACATATAGCCCTTTATGTAGCTCTGTACTTAATATGAAATAAAAACTTCTTTAAACATAGAATCTAACGCAGACAGTGCTAGTTGCTTTGCGACAATAAACGCCAAACAAACAAAAAACCAAATATATACTTTCTAGAATAATAGAAAAATATTCTAATTGCAGACCTCGACATCAACGAGTCCACTTGTTTTAGGCCTAAGATTAGTTAAGCCTTTTATTAAGTACGACCTATGTTAGATAAAGAGGTAAATTAACCTTGTAGCATCTGCACGTTTGTGTTTTAGTTTAGTTAGGACTAAACGTAATTGCGCTTAATACTACCAAATAGTAAACTAATAATGTTATTCGATGGCCTAAAGTTACACATTTTTAAAAATTTTGATAAGCTTTTAGTACGTTGTTGTACGAAATATCCACTAAAGTAATCTGAGGGTCATCGGTTCGAATCCCCGTCGCACCAAACATGCTCACCCTTTCAGCCGTGGGGGCGTTATAGTGTGACGGTGAATCCCAATATTCGTTGGTAAAAGAGTAGCCCAAGAGTTAGCGATGGGTGGTGATGACTAGCTAGTCTTACACTGTTAAATTAGGAACGGCTAGCGCAGATAGCCCTCGTGTAGCTTTGTGCGAAATTCAAAAACAAACTTATAAGATAAATTACGTGAAACAGTTTAATTATGGACGCACGTGCCAACAAATACATGTTCGTGATATTAAACTGTAACAATATATTGTAAAATTATACTATTTATATAACATATATTTATTTACTTACAGAGTTATTGTGTTAGATGGTCTATTCTGATATTCCTTATTCAAATATTAATCAAAAAAGAATTGCCATGTTTTGTGGATAAATTGATAATACGATGATCTGAGCTATTTCAGTGTCAAAATAATTTTCAGTAAGTGGTGTTGTAACATGGTTTGCATACCACTGACTGTATAAAAGCAGCATCGAACGTGTCCGAATTTATTCCACCATTAGAAATTGTTTCTGACAGTTTACTTCTGAATATTAGAAATTTTCCTGTAACGTATTACTACAGTCATGGACAGTAATAACTGTAGTGCAGTATTAAAGTACTATCGACATGGAAGAGGCGAACGTGCCATGAAACAACGAGGCTTAGGGGAAGATAAAGAAATTTGAGAAAGGAAGATCGACTGATGATGTAACTTGGCACGTGCTATCGTACATTCTTATGTCCTTGGAGAAAGAGAAGAGTTTGTTTTTAAATGAAGCAGTCTTCGAGCAAGATGGAACTCCACCCCCACCTTGTTCTGACATGCTTTCATGGATAAAGTAGTCCAAAGACATTTTCCACACCCATCACCTCATTTCACCCTTGTCAATTTTGGTTTATGCGAACACCCTAAGTTTTTGATTCATCGTACGCACTCCATACCTCGACACATCAGAGAAATATGACAAATATTCCATACTAGAACAAGTAAAGTGTAACAGTTAAAAATACAGCATTATTCAGCCATGTATTGTGAATGGTGGTCACAGTGAACGAATGTTGTTAACATATTCATTGTGCGAATATATCCATCAGCGCCATTTTGTGATGATTGCTTATCTATCAAACATCGTATATTTCTGTTGATTTGTCTTCGAATTATAAACGTCAGATTAGACCAAATAAGTTTCAATTTCGATATATACATATGGTATGAGAAATAATTATGGAAACGGTGAATAACATGGCTATTAAATGCTGACATTACGGTATTGTTTCACTTCCCTTCTACTGTATGGAACAGAACTATTCCTGATAGCAACTTCGCAGTGTTACTTTACTCTGTCATCTAATCAAATAGTGTTCTACTAACGTGTTGCCGGTAAAATCACAGACTTACTGAGAAATCAAAGTTTTGCCATGTGAAATATTAAGAAGGAATTTCATGTTTCACTAAGAGTTAACTGTATAGAAACTCATAAGAGATTATGTAATACTTGTACTGTTGGTAATGGAAAGTTAACTGTTAAAACAATCGTGGTAAGTTTTTTTTTCGTGTCACGAACAATCCACTACTGATATTATCAGTGAGCTAGCGGTAAATGGTGTGAGGGAATGCTACTTTCAGAATGTCAATGAACTAGCTGTAAGTTACGATATAAATGTTACCTCCAGAATACCAATGAACTAGCTGTTAGTGACGGTGTGAATGTTGCTTTCAGAATAACAATGAACTAGCTGTAAGTAATAATCTGAGAATTATCTCCAGATTTATGTTATCACAAATATATCTCGATCAATGTATAGCAACTCACAAACGACTATTCAAGAGAGAGAGACAAGACCAAACATCTGAAATGGATATTCGACTTCAATAATAGGTTGACAAAATATTGGGGGACGTTTTATTTTTAAATAAAAATGAAATTGTTTGGAGAAAATCAACAGTAGTTTTTCGATGGTAGAATAGATACCAACATCGTTGGTCAACATACAACATGTAGGGTAAAACATTCTGTGGAATCAATACAAGGTTTCTACAAACCACCAGGTTTAGAGATCTACACAGAATTGATGGCATCCTGACTAATAATAGGTTAAATCGGATTTTCATCTCTACCACAGACAGCAAGATAGTGATCCAAACATGTAGCAAGTCCTGATGAAGAGATATCCTAAATTGAAAAGTTACGATGCAATATTTGTAACCATTGCTTTGTCAGCACAAATTTTTAATACCACTGTTGCAAAGATTGTATGTATGGTCTTATCCAGAAAGTGAGAAAATCAATCGGCAATCTTACAATTTGCTGAATTCTATGGAAGAACAGGAACAAATCTGGAACGTTATTTCACAATCGAACATTTATAAAGTTAAAAATAAGATGTTTTATTTGTTCGATAGGCCCGGCATGGCCAAGCGTGTTAAGGCATGCGACTCCTAATCTGAGGGTCGCGGGTTCGCATCCCGTTCGCGCCAAACATGCTCGCCCTTTCAGCCGTGGGGGCGTTATAATGTGACGGTCAGTCCCACTATTCGTTGGTAAAAGAGTAGCCCAAGAGTTGGCTAGCACAGATAGCCCTCGAGTAGCTTTGTGCGAAATTCCAAAAAAAAAACAAATGCTCTGTTCGAAACAAATACGATCTTTCAACGCATTGTACTCATTTGTTTCAATTGGATTTTTTATAACAGTATATTATACTAATGACAAACGGACCGTTTAGTTATAATAACTTGTTGTTTGCTAATCCTGCGTGTATATATCACCTGTGGTTTACTGTGCTTATTTTTTATACTGTATAAAAATGTATCAGAAAAAGATGTTATCACTGAAAATAATATTAGCGTAATCTTGTCTGACACCTAATGTTTTATCCAAGTACGTGTTTTATTAATTGTTAGCGTTTTTATACGGAATATCTTAACATCTAGAGCCATGTTTCAAATAACGAACATGTTGATAATACTTCCGATGTGAAGTAGCCATAATCATGTTATTGTTAAATTATTAATTAAGTAATTGTGCTGTGAAACAATTAAATAAAGGTAAATATATCCAACTATATCTATTGTTACTTAATCGAAATATCAGAAGTTTATGCCAGTGCTAAGGATTTTCCTCTTCGTCTGTATGGTACCAGCTCTGCGAGCATGCTTCTGTGTAATATATCTAAATTATTTATGTTATTAAATGTATATTTTGTGAAACTAAAAATGCCACTTGAGAACAATTATAAGGATGTATTTTGTTTGTTTCTTTTACAAAATATAAGTCTTGTTTGTTTGTTTTGGAATCCGCGCAAAGCTATTTGAGAGCTATCTGCGCTAGCCGTCCATAATTTAGCAGTGTAAGACTAGAGGGAAGGCAGCTAGTCATTACCACCCACCGCCAACTCTTGGTCTACTCTTTTACCAACGAATAGTGGGATTGATAGTCACATTATAATGCCCCCATGACTGAAATGGGGTGCATGTTTGGTGCGATGGGGATTCGAACACGCGACCCTCAGATTACGATTCGAATGCCTTAACCCACTTGGTCATGCCAGGCCCTTATAAGTCTTGTCCTTTTAGATGACTAATCTTCATTTCTTCCTTATTAGTAATTACATGATATTTGTAAATCAATGATGTTACGTTCATTAAAATGCATTTATTGTTACGTTTAACAGTAAGTTATTGACAAAGATTATTTGTCGTATAACTTTAACATGCAATGTCATGTTATTTAAATTTTCTATTATTGTTCAAGAAAACATGTGTTAACAATATTAGATTTCGGAAGGGGGTTAGTAACAAAGCTATTGCTTTACAATGCTACTAGAACGTATTTCTAGCTTAGGTCAGTTTTAAAATTGTACTTTTTTTAGTTTGTTTGTAATAAAGCACAAAGCTAGCTATGCAATGGGCTATTTGTGCTCTGCCCATCACGGGTATTTAAACTCGGTTTTTAAAGTTGCAAGTCCATAGACATACCAGTGTACCATGGGGTGGGAGTCTTTTTTTTCTGCTTTTATTCTATTTCGGCTCTACATTTCTGCTGAGATATATAAACAACACAAAATAAGCTCTCAGTGTAATAAGTTTGGTTTTTATTGTTATTATTTATTGGCGCTAATCAATCGCTAAATGATACAAGTAATATTCTACCATACACTGGGTAATTTGAGGAATTCTTATTCTAAGATTACACTGTCTATCGCCCTTTTCTTCTGCAGGTCTCGTGGATTCGTCTACGCGATTTCCATGTCCTTACTATTGGTAGATACACGTACACAACAGACGAACGGTTTGAAGCGTATCACACCGACTTCTCGAACGACTGGGCTCTCAAAATACAGAATGTGCAACAGAAAGACGAAGGCCTGTACGAGTGTCAGCTAACGTCCGACAACCCTGTGAGTCAGTACGTGTACCTACACGTTGTAGGTGAGTCGAAAGACTTGAAGAGCATTCAGAATATAGAAGTTAACTATAGAAAATACAGAAGTTAACTATCCTTCGCATCTAAGATATTTATCGAATACAATGTTTTGATATCTTGTGTTACGGAATTCAAATTTAAATTTTATTCTGACTAATTTATTTTTCGTAAACTATATTTTCAAGCATTTTTTCTAAGACTCATTTGTCTAATGTTTATGAAGGAAAAAAAATTAGGTTTTCTTTCCTGTCCAAATAAGGCTCACGTGGTCATACGATGCCAAAAAAGGTAATTCTAAAAATTCTACGTGTACACTTTTTAAATTAGGTTTTTTTGAAACGCAAAATACATTTAAAAAAATTTGGTATCTCTGAAAATAATCTGTCTCTTTTATCCTAATTTCAAATATTTAAATTTTCCTTCAAAAACAGAATAATAATAGAAGTTATTCGAAAACCTACAAATAACTATCAAAGTGAAAATATAAGTGCTTACAATGTAAAATTTAAAATCATGGATTTATTTAGTTTTTACTACATTAAGTGATAACGAACGAGTGAAAAACAACTTAAACTATTTTCATTAGAGCTACACAGAATGTAATAAAAGCGTAATCAACTAAAACACAAATAATAATAAAATAGATACCTTTCTCGTGATGTCTTTATAATTAGTATTGTTGTCGTATTTTGGACAGTATATTTCTACTGAATCTTTTTGTCAGTGAGTATCCATAAGTTATTCTCCTTTCAACTCCTATCTTGCTTGGGATCACAACACGTAACTCCTGTCCATTCCACAACCTCTTGCCAACTCCTATCCTGTGTGACATCAGCATTCGCCAACTCCAACTATTTGTCCAAGTCTTGAACCCACGATGGGCCAAATCCTAATTTACTTCCTAATCCCACCCTGTATGAAACCATCACGTGTCAAATCCTAATTTACTTCCTAATTCCACCCTGTATGAAACCATCACGTGTCAAATCCTATTTTACTTCCTAATCCCACCCTGTATGAAACCATCACGTGTCAAATCCTAATTTACTTCCTAATTCCATCCTGTATGAAACCATCACGTGTCAAATCCTATTTTACTTCCTAATTCCATCCTGTATGAAACCATCACGTGTCAAATCCTATTTTACTTCCTAATCTCATCCTGTATGAAACCATCACGTGTCAAATCCTATTTTCTATCCTAATCCCATCCTGTATAAAACCATCACGTGTGAAATCCTATTTTCCATCCTAATCCCATCCTGTATGAAACCATCACGTGTCAAATCCTATTTTCCTTTTAGTCCTATCCTGCATGACACAAACATGTGTTGTAGCCTACTAGCTATCCAAAGCTATCCTTTATGACATCACCGTTTACCAAATTCTATCAATTCTTCAAATTCTTTCAATCTATTTTCAAAGAGCGGAGAATAAATATTAAATAATATTTCAGCTAAGCCAGTTTGCTGAAAACGAATAACAGAAATATTTCACGCAACATTAGAAGTGTGTAGGTTTATGTTTATCAGAATACTTGACGTTTATATCTCGTTTATGTTATACGCATGCGCATGACGAACAAAACCTTTGTTTTCCAAAAGCTTAATCAACTATGCGTATAATCATCTGAAAACACATTTGTGCAGAATATTTTGTGAAACATTTGGTTAATAAAATATAAAAATTGTGCCACGTGTTTTAATAATCATTAGTTCCTGTTATTTAGCAAATAAAATAAATAGTTTTAAATAATATCTTAGTTCTTGTAATAACTATAACAGAGAAGCTTTTGTTACACTATGTAACAAAATTCTTACTTTTTCTTGTTTCTGGACAGAAAGTGTTATTTTCCAATTGCTTATGCCTAAGGTAAATGGAAAAGACCTGTTTTTCTCTTCAAACTTTGCTTTTGTGACCTGGGAGCGTATAAAGAAAACATGATGGGAGACTATATTTGTGGCCTGATACGTGAAAGTGATTTATATTACAGTCGCAAATCTCGAATAACTACTCACTTCTAAACATTTTTATATAACTTTAGTATAAATACATGTAAACCTTGATTCATATGTTGTTTTATTCAGACCTTATGTAAATGAAAATGTGCAAATTTGCCCGTTTTTACATAGAAAATAGGTTAATTTCTAAATTTCATTATCCAGGTCACAAAAGCAAAGTTTGAAGGAAATAATGGTCATTTTCTGTACTTTTACAACATAAACAATTAAGAAATAACACATACTATCCACGAACACAACTTGTGTTACATAGTGTAATCTATAACCATATAGTTTCACATTACAGCTAATAGAAGATAGTTCAAGTCCTTTCTATATTGTTTTTTTCTAATAACATTTGTTATTGTGCTACCGTAATTATCTGAAAGGAACGAACCTTAATATCTTAGAATTCGAAGTTCATAATGACAAAAAAGATGATAAAATAAAACATATATTTTAAATCGTCAAGAATAAACTTAACTTCACGATTTTCCTACAAACTTTTTTGTATAAAACGTGTAATGAAAACTAAAAGTCGTCATAAGTTAAGTTCCATTGTTATAGTGGCGTTATCAGTTCAATCCTCCAATGATTGTTTGTAGGTATATTAACATATTTTCTAAATCGCATTGTTCTGTTAATCATTAAAAAATCAGATACACTGTGTATTTAAAGACATAGTATATTTTCCACTGGTTTAGATACCAGTCAACATTTAAGGTAACAGAATGACATATCTGTGATGTAAAAAAAAACAACCTTTCACGCAGTTCCACTTGCTAAGATACTGGAGGGTAGAGAACTTTTCTTCAAACCTGGAAGTTCCATCAACATCACGTGCTTCATCAGTAATTGTCCGGAGCCTCCAGTGTACGTGTTCTGGTATCATGACGAAAGAATGATCAACTATGACTTTATTGAAGGACAAATTACCGTGAGAAAAGCTCCCAAAAATACAGCCTTTAGTAGTCTATACATAAACAATGCCCAACTTTCTGACTCAGGGAACTACACGTGTTCACCGTCAAACGCAAATCCAGTCAGCATTCTTGTGAACGTCATCAAAGGTGAGCGTGCTGTGACCAAATCTTTGCTACTCATTTATTACGTCGTTAGCTAATACAACAGTGGTGAATAAGATAACATTTTTTTTATCTCAGAGATTTGTTTGTTTGAACGTACAGTTACACGTTAGAATATTTGCGCTGTGACTGTTGGGAGGATCGAACCCCAAATTTTAGCGTTATCATAAGCTGTCAAACTTATTCCGAGCCACCAGAGGGGGACTTGCTTCTTAGAACAAATGTCTTTTATTGCTATAGTAGTTCATGTTACATAAAATAATCTAATAAACAACGTTTTTTGTTATTTTGATGTTCTATTTATTTTCAAGGATTTCGAATATAATTATAGGGGCATGAGAGATATATAATATTTTTATTAACTCCTTCGTTAAATTATTTTGGGAAACATCAAGAAAGGTTAGAACGTTTGCATGTACACTTAGCGCAGGGTTTTTATTACCGAGTAGTCTAAAAATAACTATAACTCTGAATAAATGTCAAACTTTTGAAAAGAAAGAACTGGTCTTTTCACACAGTTTGTACATTTCTAAATTTTCAACAAATGTGTTGAATGTGGTTGCTTTCATCAAGTTTTTTACTTATTCGAAAGCCATGGAGCTCTTCACGTTCGAAGTTAATAAAATATCGACAAGGATTAAAGTTCTTAAAACAACACAATTTGTATTTTAAAATTCGGTAAATTATTCTTAAATTTCAATGCTGTTAATGGTAAAGCAAACTTCTTGTTGTAACTTCACACATATCCATCTACATAACGGCTCTCGCTTGTACAGCGGTAAGTCTTCAGATTTACAACGCTAAAATCAGGGGGTTTGATTCCCTTCGGTGAACTCAGCAGGTAGCCCAATGTAGCTTTGTTATAGAAAAACACATACATCTTCATAAATTTTGTTTATACTAAAGAAACATTAAGTGGAGTTATACCTATGACCACATTTTCTTAGTTTTAACAGTATAAGAGACATTATATATCAACATTTAATATGTCAAATAATATTCACCTATGATTTAGTTTCCATTTTATTGAAATGTTGTCGGTTTGAAAAACTCAAGTTTGGTGCCATGGTTGCAAACATAATATATTTTGGCACAAGGACAGAAAAAAAAGATGTTAGTGGTATGAAGTGAGGCCCCATGGGGCTGTCCAAAGACAATGTTATTCCAGGTAATTTTCGTATACATTTACGTTGATGATATTTTGACTAAAATTCATCTCACATCAAATATAACGTTCAAACCAAAACTACCAAAATTGCTTCAGAACAACAATAAATACAATTATGCAACGGCGGAAAACAATTAATAGATACTGCCCAAATGCCACGAATATTAACAAGGCGGCTTTATGGCATCAGTAGTTACTACTCTTGGTCTGCATGTACTGTGTCTAAGCGTAACTGAGTCTGTAGTACGCAGCCGCCATGCATTTCCTTTCATCTGATGAGATAATGATCACATGTGAACCTTTCGACATACGATCGAACATCAACCAGAGCACTCTGGTGATATTCTCTGTATACTATGACCTTGTTAAATTATTTTTCAACTGAATACTGATTCATTATTTAGACGTTTATTGAGTCTTTTGTTTTAATACGGTTTCAATGACATTTTAGACTGTTTCCAAGGTGCACTGACTCACTGATGCAAAATGCCAGTCTTGCACCTCAAGCGTACACTTCTGTAACAACCTTCAGTGTTGTAAGATTTCAATCTTCTTTGGCAGAACTCTATATACATTAAATAACAATATACTGTGGGGAATCACTAACACTTCTTTGGCAGAAATCTATATACATTAAATAACAATATATTGTGGGGAATCACTAACACTTCTTTGGCAGAACTCTATATACATTAAATAACAATATATTGTGAGGAATCACTGACACTTCTTTGGCAGAACTCTATATACATTAAATAACAATATATTGTGGGGAATCACTAACACACTTCTTTGGCAGAACTCTATATACATTAAATAACAATATACAGTGAGGAATCACTAACACTTCTTTGGCAGAAATATACATTAAATAACAATAACACTAACACTTCTTTGGCAGAACTCTATATACATTAAATAACAATATATTGTGGGGAATCACTAACACACTTCTTTGGCAGAACTCTATATACATTAAATAACAATATACTGTGAGGAATCACTAACACTTCTTTGGCAGAACTCTATATACATTAAATAACAATATATTGTGGGGAATCACTAACACTTCTTTGGCAGAACTCTATATACATTAAATAACAATATATTGTGGGGAATCACTAACACTTCTTTGGCAGAACTCTATATACATTAAATAACAATATATTGTGGGGAATCACTAACACACTTCTTTGGCAGAACTCTATATACATTAAATAACAATATATTGTGGGGAATCACTAACACTTCTTTGGCAGAACTCTATATACATTAAATAACAATATACTGTGAGGAATCACTAACACTTCTTTGGCAGAACTCTATATACATTAAATAACAATATACTGTGGGGAATCACTAACACTTCTTTGGCAGAACTCTATATACATTAAATAACAATATACTGTGGGAATCACTAACACTTCTTTGGCAGAACTCTATATACATTAAATAACAATATACTGTGGGAATCACTAACACTTCTTTGGCAGAACTCTATATACATTAAATAACAATATACTGTGGGAATCACTAACACTTCTTTGGCAGAACTCTATATACATTAAATAACAATATACTGTGCACTAACACTTCTTTGGCAGAACTCTATATACATTAAATAACAATATACTGTGGGGAATCACTAACACTTCTTTGGCAGAACTCTATATACATTAAATAACAATATACTGTGGGGAATCACTAACACTTCTTTGGCAGAACTCTATATACATTAAATAACAATATATTGTGGGGAATCACTAACACTTCTTTGGCAGAACTCTATATACATTAAATAACAATATACTGTGGGGAATCACTAACACTTCTTTGGCAGAACTCTATATACATTAAATAACAATATACTGTGGGGAATCACTAACACTTCTTTGGCAGAACTCTATATACATTAAATAACAATATACTGTGAGGAATCACTAACACTTCTTTGGCAGAACTCTATATACATTAAATAACAATATATTGTGGGGAATCACTACACACTTCTTTGGCAGAACTTTATATACATTAAATAACAATATACTGTGGGGAATCACTGACACACTTCTTTGGCAGAACTTTATATACATTAAATAACAATATATTGTGGGGAATCACTGACACACTTCTTTGGCAGAACTTTATATACATTAAATAACAATATATTGTGGGGAATCACTGACACACTTCTTTGGCAGAACTTTATATACATTAAATAACAATATATTGTGGGGAATCACTGACACACTTCTTTGGCAGAACTTTATATACATTAAATAACAATATATTGTGGGGAATCACTGACACACTTCTTTGGCAGAACTTTATATACATTAAATAACAATATACTGTGGGGAATCACTGACACACTTCTTTGGCAGAACTTTATATACATTAAATAACAATATACTGTGGGGAATCACTGACACACTTCTTTGGCAGAACTTTATATACATTAAATAACAATATACTGTGGGGAATCACTGACACACTTCTTTGGCAGAACTTTATATACATTAAATAACAATATACTGTGGGGAATCACTGACACACTTCTTTGGCAGAACTTTATATACATTAAATAACAATATACTGTGGGGAATCACTGACACACTTCTTTGGCAGAACTTTATATACATTAAATAACAATATACTGTGGGGAATCACTGACACACTTCTTTGGCAGAACTTTATATACATTAAATAACAATATACTGTGGGGAATCACTGACACACTTCTTTGGCAGAACTTTATATACATTAAATAACAATATATTGTGGGAATCACTGACACACTTCTTTGGCAGAACTTTATATACATTAAATAACAATATATTGTGGGGAATCACTGACACACTTCTTTGGCAGAACTTTATATACATTAAATAACAATATATTGTGGGGAATCACTGACACACTTCTTTGGCAGAACTTTATATACATTAAATAACAATATATTGTGGGGAATCACTGACACACTTCTTTGGCAGAACTTTATATACATTAAATAACAATATATTGTGGGGAATCACTGACACACTTCTTTGGCAGAACTTTATATACATTAAATAACAATATATTGTGGGGAATCACTGACACACTTCTTTGGCAGAACTTTATATACATTAAATAACAATATATTGTGGGGAATCACTGACACACTTCTTTGGCAGAACTTTATATACATTAAATAACAATATACTGTGGGGAATCACTGACACACTTCTTTGGCAGAACTTTATATACATTAAATAACAATATACTGTGGGGAATCACTGACACACTTCTTTGGCAGAACTTTATATACATTAAATAACAATATACTGTGGGGAATCACTGACACACTTCTTTGGCAGAACTTTATATACATTAAATAACAATATACTGTGGGGAATCACTGACACACTTCTTTGGCAGAACTTTATATACATTAAATAACAATATACTGTGGGGAATCACTGACACACTTCTTTGGCAGAACTTTATATACATTAAATAACAATATACTGTGGGGAATCACTAACACACTTCTTTGGCAGAACTTTATATACATTAAATAACAATATACTGTGGGGAATCACTAACACACTTCTTTGGCAGAACTTTATATACATTAAATAACAATATACTGTGGGGAATCACTAACACACTTCTTTGGCAGAACTTTATATACATTAAATAACAATATACTGTGGGGAATCACTAACACACTTCTTTGGCAGAACTTTATATACATTAAATAACAATATACTGTGGGGAATCACTGACACACTTCTTTGGCAGAACTTTATATACATTAAATAACAATATACTGTGGGGAATCACTGACACACTTCTTTGGCAGAACTTTATATACATTAAATAACAATATACTGTGGGGAATCACTAACACACTTCTTTGGCAGAACTTTATATACATTAAATAACAATATACTGTGGGGAATCACTGACACACTTCTTTGGCAGAACTTTATATACATTAAATAACAATATACTGTGGGGAATCACTGACACACTTCTTTGGCAGAACTTTATATACATTAAATAACAATATACTGTGGGGAATCACTGACACACTTCTTTGGCAGAACTTTATATACATTAAATAACAATATACTGTGGGGAATCACTGACACACTTCTTTGGCAGAACTTTATATACATTAAATAACAATATACTGTGGGGAATCACTGACACACTTCTTTGGCAGAACTTTATATACATTAAATAACAATATACTGTGGGAATCACTGACACACTTCTTTGGCAGAACTTTATATACATTAAATAACAATATACTGTGGGAATCACTGACACACTTCTTTGGCAGAACTTTATATACATTAAATAACAATATACTGTGGGGAATCACTGACACACTTCTTTGGCAGAACTTTATATACATTAAATAACAATATACTGTGGGGAATCACTGACACACTTCTTTGGCAGAACTTTATATACATTAAATAACAATATACTGTGGGGAATCACTGACACACTTCTTTGGCAGAACTTTATATACATTAAATAACAATATACTGTGGGGAATCACTGACACACTTCTTTGGCAGAACTTTATATACATTAAATAACAATATACTGTGGGGAATCACTGGCAGAACATATACATTAAATAACAATATACTGTGGGGAATCACTCTTTTTGGCAGAACTTTATATACATTAAATAACAATATACTGTGGGGAATCACTGACACACTTCTTTGGCAGAACTTTATATACATTAAATAACAATATACTGTGGGGAATCACTGACACACTTCTTTGGCAGAACTTTATATACATTAAATAACAATATACTGTGGGAATCACTGACACACTTCTTTGGCAGAACTTTATATACATTAAATAACAATATACTGTGGGGAATCACTGACACACTTCTTTGGCAGAACTTTATATACATTAAATAACAATATACTGTGGGGAATCACTGACACACTTCTTTGGCAGAACTTTATATACATTAAATAACAATATACTGTGGGGAATCACTGACACACTTCTTTGGCAGAACTTTATATACATTAAATAACAATATACTGTGGGGAATCACTGACACACTTCTTTGGCAGAACTTTATATACATTAAATAACAATATACTGTGGGGAATCACTGACACACTTCTTTGGCAGAACTTTATATACATTAAATAACAATATACTGTGGGGAATCACTGACACACTTCTTTGGCAGAACTTTATATACATTAAATAACAATATACTGTGGGGAATCACTGACACACTTCTTTGGCAGAACTTTATATACATTAAATAACAATATACTGTGAGGAATCACTGACACACTTCTTTGGCAGAACTTTATATACATTAAATAACAATATACTGTGGGGAATCACTGACACACTTCTTTGGCAGAACTTTATATACATTAAATAACAATATACTGTGGGGAATCACTAACACACTTCTTTGGCAGAACTTTATATACATTAAATAACAATATACTGTGGGAATCACTGACACACTTCTTTGGCAGAACTTTATATACATTAAATAACAATATACTGTGGGGAATCACTGACACACTTCTTTGGCAGAACTTTATATACATTAAATAACAATATACTGTGGGGAATCACTGACACACTTCTTTGGCAGAACTTTATATACATTAAATAACAATATACTGTGGGGAATCACTGACACACTTCTTTGGCAGAACTTTATATACATTAAATAACAATATACTGTGGGGAATCACTGACACACTTCTTTGGCAGAACTTTATATACATTAAATAACAATATACTGTGGGGAATCACTGACACACTTCTTTGGCAGAACTTTATATACATTAAATAACAATATACTGTGGGGAATCACTGACACACTTCTTTGGCAGAACTTTATATACATTAAATAACAATATACTGTGGGGAATCACTGACACACTTCTTTGGCAGAACTTTATATACATTAAATAACAATATACTGTGGGGAATCACTGACACACTTCTTTGGCAGAACTTTATATACATTAAATAACAATATACTGTGGGGAATCACTGACACACTTCTTTGGCAGAACTTTATATACATTAAATAACAATATACTGTGGGGAATCACTTCTTTGACACACTTCTTTCACTGACACACTTCTTTGGCAGAACTTTATATACATTAAATAACAATATACTGTGGGGAATCACTGACACACTTCTTTGGCAGAACTTTATATACATTAAATAACAATATACTGTGAGGAATCACTGACACACTTCTTTGGCAGAACTTTATATACATTAAATAACAATATACTGTGGGGAATCACTGACACACTTCTTTGGCAGAACTTTATATACATTAAATAACAATATACTGTGGGGAATCACTGACACACTTCTTTGGCAGAACTTTATATACATTAAATAACAATATACTGTGGGAATCACTAACACACTTCTTTGGCAGAACTTTATATACATTAAATAACAATATACTGTGAGGAATCACTGACACACTTCTTTGGCAGAACTTTATATACATTAAATAACAATATACTGTGGGGAATCACTGACACACTTCTTTGGCAGAACTTTATATACATTAAATAACAATATACTGTGGGGAATCACTGACACACTTCTTTGGCAGAACTTTATATACATTAAATAACAATATACTGTGGGGAATCACTAACACACTTCTTTGGCAGAACTTTATATACATTAAATAACAATATACTGTGGGGAATCACTGACACACTTCTTTGGCAGAACTTTATATACATTAAATAACAATATACTGTGGGGAATCACTAACACACTTCTTTGGCAGAACTTTATATACATTAAATAACAATATACTGTGAGGAATCACTAACACACTTCTTTGGCAGAACTTTATATACATTAAATAACAATATACTGTGGGGAATCACTGACACACTTCTTTGGCAGAACTTTATATACATTAAATAACAATATACTGTGGGGAATCACTGACACACTTCTTTGGCAGAACTTTATATACATTAAATAACAATATACTGTGGGGAATCACTGACACACTTCTTTGGCAGAACTTTATATACATTAAATAACAATATACTGTGGGGAATCACTAACACACTTCTTTGGCAGAACTTTATATACATTAAATAACAATATACTGTGGGGAATCACTAACACACTTCTTTGGCAGAACTTTATATACATTAAATAACAATATACTGTGAGGAATCACTGACACACTTCTTTGGCAGAACTTTATATACATTAAATAACAATATACTGTGAGGAATCACTAACACACTTCTTTGGCAGAACTTTATATACGTTAAATAACAATATACTGTGAGGAATCACTAACACACTTCTTTGGCAGAACTTTATATACATTAAATAACAATATACTGTGAGGAATCACTGACACACTTCTTTGGCAGAACTCTATATACATTAAATAACAATATACTGTGAGGAATCACTGACACACTTCTTTGGCAGAACTTTATATACATTAAATAACAATATACTGTGAGGAATCACTAACACACTTCTTTGGCAGAACTTTATATACATTAAATAACAATATACTGTGAGGAATCACTGACACACTTCTTTGGCAGAACTTTATATACATTAAATAACAATATACCGTGAGGAATCACTAACACACTTCTTTGGCAGAACTTTATATACATTAAATAACAATATACTGTGGGGAATCACTGACACACTTCTTTGGCAGAACTCTATATACATTAAATAACAATATACTGTGAGGAATCACTAACACACTTCTTTGGCAGAACTTTATATACATTAAATAACAATATACCGTGAGGAATCACTAACACACTTCTTTGGCAGAACTTTATATACATTAAATAACAATATACTGTGAGGAATCACTGACACACTTCTTTGGCAGAACTTTATATACATTATATAACAATATACTGTGGGGAATCACTGACACACTTCTTTGGCAGAACTCTATATACATTAAATAACAATATACTGTGAGGAATCACTGACACACTTCTTTGGCAGAACTTTATATACATTAAATAACAATATACTGTGGGGAATCACTGACACACTTCTTTGGCAGAACTTTATATACATTAAATAACAATATACTGTGGGGAATCACTGACACACTTCTTTGGCAGAACTCTATATACATTAAATAACAATATACTGTGAGGAATCACTGACACACTTCTTTGGCAGAACTTTATATACATTAAATAACAATATACTGTGAGGAATCACTAACACACTTCTTTGGCAGAACTTTATATACATTAAATAACAATATACTGTGGGGAATCACTGACACACTTCTTTGGCAAAACTTTATATACATTAAATAACAATATACTGTGGGGAATCACTAACACACTTCTTCAAGTAACATTTTCCCCTTTCTTTAAAGTTAAAGTATGAACAATATAATATTTTTCAGTAACCTTCAACGTAATCCCGGTCGCACCAAACACGTTCGCCCTTTCAGCCGTGAGGGCGTTATAATGATCGGTCAGTCCCACTATTCGTTGATGAAAGAGTAGTCCAAGAGTTGTCGGTGGGCGGTGATGACTAGCTGCCTTCCCTCTAGCCTTACACTGTAAAATTAAGACAGCCAGCGTAGATAGCCCTCGAGCAGCTTTGCGCGAAATTCGAAAACAAACGAACAAATCAACGTAATTACGTATTCGATATATTAAAATATGTTTTTAAAAACTGAAGTTATGGACTAATTGAATGAAACAGAAAAAGTGCTTTTTCTCCAATATTTTGAGAAGAAAACTAAACTGAACACTTTAATATATTAACGAATAGAGGTTCTCGTGCGGAGATGTCCTACTTGCTTTGGAGACCATGTATTTCATTATCAGTTCAAGTGCGTTACTCAGTCCCACAAATGACAGGAGAGAAGGCTTACCTGATGTCAAAGTCAAATAAAGAAACCCTGGCTGAACAGATAGAGAAATACTCTTGAGATTATATTATCGTAGACTGTATGAAATTGAAAATACAACGGTTGCTAGGAGACAGTATCCTTTTTAGTGCATCTGATACGTACATGCATTATGTCTCCTGGGATCGTGTCTGTAAATAACCCAAAGTGAGGATATACTATATGTTTGCTGACATCTATTTTGGTATTAAACGAATCGGTGGAAACAAGCTAACATGCCTTGTTAAAGTTATTCATATACAGAATAAAAAAGAACAGAATTGTCGAACGCAAGCTTCTAATGACGAGACAGGCAACTCGGTACATCCATTCTTTTGTTGAATTAGGTGAGTCATACATTTTCCCCTAAGGTGTCAAAAACTGTAAAGAACAAAAGATTTGGACGGGAAACCTCAGGTTTCACTTCATATAACACCATCTGTTTAGTCACGTGATAACTTTTATTTTTAGTAGGTTGGTGAAGTTGCTAGCCACACGGTTGATTCGAGCAATCGTTACTAAAAACACAAAACTAGATTACTTGTCTGTAAATGAGCATCAGATTTGTAGACGCTCCAAGCTAGATACGAGGCTGAACGTAATATATTTTGTGTACACGTTAAATCAAAAAGCTACCTGAGAGAAAACACATTTTAACGATTTGTTAGTTTTTATAGTGAGGAGACTGACACTGGTACACAATATTTACTGTTGTAGACAATTAAGACATTCCTGTATGCAAATCCAACGTTTTACTTCCAAATTTATTTTCACTAGAAAAACGCGTAAAGAAGTTATAAGGTACTTTGAGTACTAAAGAGGTCCGGCCTGGCCAGGTGAGTTAAAGCGTTCGACTCGTAATCTGAGGGTCACGGGTTCGAATCCGTACCATACCAAAGATACCAACCTTTCCAACCGTGATAGCGTGAAATGTGACCGTCTACCTCACTATTCGTTGGTAAAAGAGTATCCCAAAACTTAAAGCCCTTTCATCCGTGGGAGCGTTATAATGTTACGGTCAATCCCACTATTCGTTGGTAAAAAAAGTAACCCAAGAGTTGGCGGTGGGTGGTGATGACTAGATGCCTTCCCCCTTGTCTTAGAAGTTTAAATACATAAACAGTTATTTAACATATTTTCCCTACGGTTTACGAATAAACTCAAGAGCTCACAACATTAAAATTCGAGGTCCAATCCCCGATTATGAGCACATCATCAGTAGTATCCTCATATGCATTTCTGTCAATACATGTTAATGACACACTCTCTATAATATATTTCTGTTAATACATGTGGATGACACGCTATTGTTAATCTATTTCTGTCAATACATGTTAATGACACACTCTCTATAATATATTTCTGTTAATACATGTGGATGACACGCTATTGTTAATCTATTTCTGTCAATACATGTTAATGACACACTCTCTATGATATATTTCTGTCAATACATGCGAATGACACGCTATTGTTAATCTATTTCTGTCAATACATGTGGATGACACACTCTCTATGATATATTTCTGTTAATACATGTGGATGACACGTTATTGTTAATCTATTTCTGTCAATACATGTGGATGACACACTCTCTATGATATATTTCTGTTAATACATGTGGATGACACGCTATTGTTAATCTATTTCTGTCAATACATGTAGATGACACACTCTCTATAATATATTTCTGTTAATACATGTGGATGACACGCTATTGTTAATCTATTTCTGTCAATACATGTGGATGACACACTCTCTATAATATATTTCTGTTAATACATGTGGATGACACTATTTCTCTACATGTTAATGACACACTCTCTATGATATATTTCTGTTAATACATGTGGATGACATATTGTTAATCTATTTCTGTCAATACATGTTATGACACACTTTCTATTTCTGTCAATATATGTTAATGACACACTCTCTATAATATATTTCTGTTAATACATGTGGATGACACGCTATTGTTAATCTATTTCTGTCAATTCATGTTAATGACACACTATCTATGATATATTTCTGTCAATACATGTAAATGACACACTATCCATGTCAGCGGTAAGTCTATTGAGTGACAACGCTAAAATCAGTGGTTCTATTCCACTGTGGACACAGCAGACAGCCCAATGTGGGAAAACACACAAACTCGAAATGGGTGTATAAATCTATATACTGTTTATAATCTATTTCTGTCAAAACATGTAGATGACACACTATTTATAATCTATTTCTGTCAAAACACGTGGATGACACATTGTCTTTGATCCCTTTCTAGAAAATGCACTGTGCAGCTCAACCACGTGTTTCACTTTATCTCTCGATTTTAAATTGTTATGCGAAATCGGGTAGCTATCTGATTTAAGTTTTATGTCATCAACTGATATCAACAATATGACTTTGTAAGTCGGATTTTATTTGCATGTACCACAGGCATCATTAATAAACGAAACTAATTTTCAAATTAAAGTTGATATGTGCTTAACACCTAAAATATTGTCAGAGAATTGTTCATAATAATAGTTTCTATGTAAAGCATAATACGGTTTCTTCCACCTCTTGTGCAGGCGAGGAGCCGGCTGCTGTTCAGAATGATGGAGGTCTTTCCATACCATCAGGAGTGTCTCGACCTTTGACCATGCCATTTCCTATGCTTCTATCTTTGACTTATCTGATTAATGACGAATGTTGGAGGTGACAAAAACAATTGCTGAGATGATGGAAAGTAACCTGTTTGAATGTTTTTGTAAGTGTTTTCTTTAGCAAGTTTTCGTTTGCTTTCATTTTTATTTGGCCCGGCATGGCCAGGGGAGGGGTTAAGGCGTTCGACTCGTAATCTGAGGGTCGAGGGTTCGAATTCCGGTCTCATCAAACATGCTCGCCCTTTCAGCTGTGGGGGCGTTATAATGTGATGGTCAATTCCACTTTTCGTTGGTAAAAGAGTAGCCCAAGAGTTGGCGGTAGGTGGTGATGATTAGCTGCCTTCCCTCTAGTCTTACACTGCTAAGTTAGGAACGGCTAGCACAGATAGCCCTCGAGTAGCTTTGTGCGAAATCTAAAACCAAACAAACAAACATCTTTATTTGATGATAGACAACCATACAGCAGTTTCTTGTACTTGAAGATTATTACTATTGACTTTAGGTATAAATAGTTATACGAACTTGTTTCAGCCCCCCTTGTTTCAGTGTTGTCTACTTAATGAATCACGATTGTTTTCATTTTCGGCCATTAAATCTCAAGTTGTCAAGAAGTAAAATTCTGCCTTTAAAATAATTATTCCTTATAATCCTAAATTATTAATTATAATCCTAAATTATTCCTTATAATCCTAAATTATTAATTATAATCCTAAATTATTCCTTATAATCCTAGATTATTCCTTATAATTTTAAATTATTCCTTATAATTCTAAATAATTCCTTATAATCCTAAATTATTCCTTATAATTTTAAATTATTCCTTATAATCCTAAATTATTTCTTATAATCCTAAATTATTCCTTATAATTTTAAATTATTCCTTATAATTTTAAATTATTCCTTATAATCCTAAATTATTCCTTATAATTTTAAATTATTCCTTATAATTTTAAATTATTCCTTGTAATCCTAAATTATTTCTTATAATCCTAAATTATTCCTTATAATCCTAGATTATTCCTTATAATCCTAAATTATTCCTTATAATCCTAAATTATTCCTTATAATTTTAAATTATTCCTTATAATCCTAAATTATTCCTTATAATTTTAAATTATTCCTTATAATCCTAGATTATTCCTTATAATCCTAAATTATTCCTTATAATCCTAAATTATTCCTTATAATTTTAAATTATTCCTTATAATCCTAAATTATTCCTTATAATCCTAAATTATTCCTTATAATCCTAGATTATTCCTTATAATCCTAAATTATTCCTTATAATCCTAAATTATTCCTTATAATCCTAAATTATTCCTTATAATCCTAGATTATTCCTTATAATTTTAAATTATTCCTTATAATCCTAGATTATTCCTTATAATCCTAAATTATTCCTTATAATCCTAAATTATTCCTTATAATCCTAGATTATTCCTTATAATTCTAAATTATTCCTTATAATCCTAAATTATTCCTTATAATCCTAAATTATTCCTTATAATCCTAGATTATTCCTTATAATTTTAAATTATTCCTTATAATCCTAGATTATTCCTTATAATCCTAAATTATTCCTTATAATCCTAAATTATTCCTTATAATCCTAGATTATTCCTTATAATCCTAAATTATTCCTTATAATCCTAAATTATTCCTTATAATCCTAAATTATTCCTTATAATCCTAAATTATTCCTTATAATTTTAAATTATTCCTTATAATCCTAAATTATTCCTTATAATCCTAAATTATTCCTTATAATCCTAGATTATTCCTTATAATCCTAAATTATTCCTTATAATCCTAAATTATTCCTTATAATCCTAAATTATTCCTTATAATCCTAGATTATTCCTTATAATTTTAAATTATTCCTTATAATCCTAGATTATTCCTTATAATCCTAAATTATTCCTTATAATCCTAGATTATTCCTTATAATTCTAAATTATTCCTTATAATCCTAAATTATTCCTTATAATCCTAAATTATTCCTTATAATCCTAGATTATTCCTTATAATTTTAAATTATTCCTTATAATCCTAGATTATTCCTTATAATCCTAAATTATTCCTTATAATCCTAAATTATTCCTTATAATCCTAGATTATTCCTTATAATTCTAAATTATTCCTTATAATCCTAAATTATTCCTTATAATCCTAAATTATTCCTTATAATCCTATCTCCAAGTTTGCTTATTTTTCATATTTTAATCTTAACAGATATAAATATTATTTCAATGAATTAATGGTTTTGAAGTTTCGCCCAATATACCTTCGTTTGAGGAACTTAGCTCTAAGTAGCAATCTAGTTCCACGACTGTGTCTTACGAAAACTTAGAGACAATTCTCTAAAACATCATGAAATACCTTTCAGAGGATCTATCACTTTGTCCTAAGTATGAATCTAATTCCATGAGTTTAGTCTCTAAAACTTCGTGATGGCTCTCAAAACATTATGAACTATTAACAGTAAAACACGTTTAACAATCATATTCTAAGAAACACTTTCTTCTTCATGTCATTACTTAGAACCATGTAGTTGGCATACGTGGCTCCAGAGATACCAGGTCACTGAGCTGTTGTTCTGCTCTAATTGTTTCCGTCGACTAAAAATGGTGATCTCCCTTTCTCCAAAACCGGGTTCCTACGTTTCCTTTTCCATTATGGTACTTTACTTCGTGTCTCCAGTTAACATTATCTATTTCAAGACTTATCCTCGTAGAGACATAATTGTTTCCACAAAGTTGTCCTTACAGTCCTTAGATATACAATAAAAACAAATCAGTGTTGTTCTTTTTTCAATTAATTTATTTAGTTGCTCTGAGGCTAGACACGGACAAGAGGGTTAGAGTCCAAACTGTGAATCCGAAATTTCATAGCCGGTGCCCCTTTGTTTTAAAAATGCGCTCTGAGGTCATCGATGACCTACAAAAGTGACGGTCATATATCATTATTCGATCACAATTAAACAACCAAGAGTTAGTGGTGAAAGTGTTGTCGGATAGCTACTTTTCCACTAGGCTATCACTTCGAAATAGGGACCACTATGCGTAGATGTCACCACTCGTCAAGCTTTGTGCAAAATATTGAAGGAAAAACAACAACAAAGTAATAAGAAACTAAACTTAAAAATAAGAAATAACATTGTTTTAAACTGTTTTCTAAAGACGTTTAGTAAAATAAAGTAGAGAACAAACTTTCAGCCTTCTTAAGTCATCTTTAAATTAACCAGCCGTCTCAAGAATACATTTTTACTTCAAAATGGTTTCTTGTAATCACCAATTACTTCATCATGGTTCAGTGCCGTAGACGAGATAACTCGTCCAAGCCGATCGGTGACACAGTGCCACGAACGAGTTAATTCATTCTCAATAATACCTAACTTCAACGCGAGATGTCAGCACCATACACGCATTTGACCTACTTACAAATTGTTTCACTTTCGATCCAAAATGGCGCCACAAAAAAGCTACAAAATGAAGAAGCATTACAGTTGTATTGTAGCAGCTGAAATACTTGGCACTCAACAGGTTAAACCGTTACACTTGGACTTACCTACATTATGCCATGGTTAACCGTACACACTAATGCGATCCTAAAGAAATTAGAAAAGTAAACCAAAAATATATCAAGAGAAAAAATGATATTCATTTCATCCAATAATGCCGAAAGGAAAAACTAATCCCTAACTTTGTGAAGGTAAAACTATCCAAGAATTTCAATCAGTGTACAAACAAAATCTACAATTTACAGAAACAAAACTGCTAAAAGCAAATAACAAACTTTCATTGTCAACACGAAGATGACCTAAGAAGGTCGAAATGTTGTTCTCTACTTTATTTTAATAAAACTTTTAACACCCATACCAGACGTCTTTGAAATAAATTTTTACTTCTAGTAGGTTTCTCGTCATTACGAACTAATTTAAAAATATTTCTCTGGTGACACGGCATGGCCAGGTGGTTAAGGCACTATCCGAGGATCGCGGGTTCGAATCTCCGTCATCACATAAAACATGCTTGCCCTTTCAGCCGTGGTGGCGTTATAATGTGACGGTAAATCCCACTATCGTTGGTAAAAGAGTAGCCCAAGAGTTGGTGGTGGGTGGTGATGACTAGCTCTGCCTCCCCTCTAGTCATCCACTGCTAAATTAGGGACGGCTAGCACAGATAGCCCTCGTGTAGCTATGCGCGAAATTTAAACCAAACAAAACTAATTTAAACTACGCCAAAAAAATAAACTGGAAAATACAAAGCAGAACGGTTATACCGAGTTACATGTAAATAGCAAAATATTGGCTGGGTAACACTTTGATGAGCCATTAAACTATCACATTAACCTCACTGGGGAATGTTTTGAATCTAATAATGAAGTGCTATAGGAAAATTTATGCAAATTTCTATACGTTTGTTGGAATACACGATAATCACGGAATGATATAAGGTCACAGGGAATACCTTCACAGAATCTCGGTATCTCTTCAGAAGAGACATGAGGAATACTTCATTTATAGACCGTGAGATTCTAAACGTCTGTCATACAACTGTAGTTGAAAATAATGTTAGGGTAAGAACATTTTTTGAAAATTAATCATGTAAATTATTCGAACTACAAATGAAAAACTTAAAACTAATAAATCATTACCACTTATCTCGTCTGAGTTACATCTAAACTTCATACACGGCTTGTAGTTTCTTCTTTTTATGTTTATTTAGCAGAAGATTTAGTGATAAAGGAAAACAACTGCCATTAATTAAAGTGTCTACTGTTAACTTGTTCGATAAACTGGTGTCACGATGTTCAAAACGTTTTTGTAATACCGCGATAAACACTTCTTATTGATTGGAATGTCATGGGCTTGCTAAAACGAAGTGTTTCGATATATTTTAGGTTTCGCTTTCGCAACTTTTCTTTTCACCCCAAAATGTAAAACATAAAAGCAACCCAAAATAGAGTGTTTTGGTGTGGTTTGTTTGTTTGTTTTTGAATTTCGCACAAAGCTACTCGAGGGCTATCTGTGCTAGCCGTCCCTAATTTAGCAGTGTAAGACTAGAGGGAAGACAGCTAGTCATCACCACCCACCGCCAACTCTTGGACTACTGTTTTACCAACGAATCGTGGGATTGACCCTCACATTATAACGTCTCACGGTTGAAAGGGCGAGCATGATTGGCGCGACAGGGATGCGAACCCGCGACCCTCAGATTACAAGTCGCAAGCCTTAACCACCTGGCCATGCCGGATCTTTTCAATACGTAAAATCTTGAAAAAAGCTATTTAAAAACATTTTTACTTTCATGAGTTCTATTTTTCATTATTGATGGAAGTTTGTTTATTTTTTTTAGAATATGTTGCTCTCAAGAAAGGTCTTTATTGGACTACAGTACACGTTCGCTCTATTTTTCATATTCCTTGTCAGAAATGAATGATGGAAAATTGAATAATAACTGATTGCCCTTTAAAAAATCTCTGAAGCAATTTTAGTCCGTTGTTTTTAATGTACTCATATCTACGTATATGCCTCGCTTTCGAAAGTAATTAACTTTTAAAATATAATTCCAAAATAAGATATCATCTTTATTCATTGCCTAAGGGAGTATGTAAGATTCTTCACTAAGTGGTTGCTCACTTTAATAATATTGTAAGCGTGCATAGCTAAGCACGTGCGACCAAGTGTTCTTAAATTCCCGGTTTCGAAACAACAACTTTTAATATACTCGAGGGAGTCTTATGATTCTTTTCTTGGAGCCCAGTTTTAATCAGAACAATATTTTTCCAATTGTAGTGGGCCCGGCATGGCCAAGCGTGTTAAGGCGTGTGACTCGTAATCTGAGGGTCGCGGGTTCACATCCCCGTCGCGCCAAACATGCTTGCAATTTCAGCCGTGGGGGCGTTATAATGTGACGGTCACTCCCACTATTCGTTGGTAAAAAGAGTAGTCCAAAAGTTGGCGGCGGGTGGTGAGGACTAGCTGCCTTCCTCTAGTCTTACATTGCTAAATTATGGACGGCTAGCACAGATAGCCCTCGAGTAGCTTTGTACGAAATTCAAAAAAACAAACAAAACAAACAAACTAATTGTAGTGGTTTATCAGTGAATTAAGATGTAAGAAATCGTCGAAAGCAACACGCTTTATCACATCTTTTTTAAGCCCAAAAATTGTTTTCCACCTTTATGTGTCTGTATCATTTGTTACTTTTATTTAACAACAGGCCAAAACAAAATTTGAATTAAAATAAAAAATTATATAACCAGTGAGAGGTTTAGATTTGCTGTTTCTAACGCAGTCCTTTCTTGTCATTTTACTATTTAACTTGGCGCAGTATACACAGGTGGTTAAGGCACTCGACTCGTAATGCGAGGGTCGCGAGTTCGAATCCCCGTCCCATCAAACATGTTCAGCCTTTCAACTGTGGGGGCGCTATAATGTGACGATCAATTCCACTAATCGTTGGTAAAAAGAGTAGTCCAAAAGTTGGCGGTGGGTGGTGATGACTAGCTGCCTTCCCTCTAGTCTTATACTGCTAAATTCGGGACGGCTAGCGCAGATAGCCCTCATGTAGCTTTGCGCGAAATTCAAAAACGAAACCAAAACCTTGTGATTTTACTATTTAACTTCATTAAAATATAACTATTTTCACTAATATATGATACGAAACGAAACCTTGTTCTCAGTTGCTCTGCTCTTCAACACTAGCATTGGCATCATATTTAATATCCACAATTTATTACATTCTATACAGTCGGTCCTCATTCTGTCTTCTTCGCATTCACTTTCAATAAAAACTGAAGTAAATATTCTATAATGAAGTGTCTAAAATACAAAATAATAAAAATAAGACCTGTACGATGTGGAAAGATAAAAACGTTGTTACTTATCTTACTGCAAATAACATATTTGTTTGATCAACGGTGTTTTCAGTTTAGTACAGACATAGCATAACTAAAACCTTAGATAAAGATGTTCGATAAATCAACTGTTCGACCAATAATGCTCAGCGTTGCAACGAATAGTTTAGTAGCACACGTATAGTATAACTAAAACCTTAGATAAAGATGTTCGATAAATCAGCTGTTCGACCAATAATGCTCAGCGTTACAAAGCATAGTTTAAAACTGGCGCGGTTTTTTGACACAAAAATTTACCTATTACCCAAGACTAACTAAACAAACACTGGAAAATTTCTAACCACAGTTTTCACAAAATGTCTCACCTCACTGTCTTCAAACCATAGATATACTTAGGAACTTATCTACTACCGTTTGATTTTAAACCCTTCTTACATAAAATCCAAAAAAGTTTCGTCTGTGTAAACATAACTTTTCACTATGGAAACGGACTAGCTATTTATAGATTCAGCATCAAGAAGGGACACTTTAAACTAGATTACACGCTTCGGAAATCTAAATCACAACACGTTCATATTGGCAATTTATTTTAACTTGTTAAACTTAACGGTAAAACGCCATTAACGGAGTGGATGAGTTAACTGAAGTAAATATAATTAGAAGTGTGAGAAACATAAAGTTGAAAGAGCACGTTGTTTGTAGATCGATCAGAAATGTCACAGAAATCCTTATACGTTATCTATAGATAAGCAGGTATTACATTACACGACACGCTGAAAATGGTTTGGCTAATCCAGTATTATCTACCTGAAATAAAGATACGAAACTGCGTATAAAATTATTAGTTTGTTATAATTTTAAACAAACAAACAATTAAAGCAACTGAAATACTGTAAATAAAATTGAAATATATTAAGTGTTAGATATTTGTGTATTCAATGAATACAAACTTAGTTTAATAACTCCAAAAGAACACACGAACTATTTACTGTCCCCCGCTGGAACAGCGGTAATTCTACGGACTTACAACGCTAAAATCAGGGGTTCGATTCCCCTCGGTGTACTCAGCAGATAGCCTGATGTGGCTTTGCTATAAGAAAACACACATATACACGAACTATTTACTTGAGCACTTAGTGTATCAATACGTCAAGTTTATTTGTAAGTTACGCCTAATTTTCTGCTCGTAAGAAAATCATTTCAAAAGATTAAAAGTGAAGGTCAGACCCACAGAGTTTTTTTTTTTTTTTTACGTCAATGTAAAATTGACGGCACCATCTGAACAAGGCTAAATGAAACTGAGTGAATGAATGGCTACTGTCTGTTGTAGAAACACAAGTGTTGAGGACGATGTTTTGTAAGTTCCACCTTTTGTCTTCGGATCCTTGTGAAAGGACTTGTATATGAAGTACTAGTGCATTTGTTTGTTTATAATTTTCGCGCATTGCTACATACAAAACAGATATTCCTAAATTCGAGCTGATGGACTGGAAGGAAGGCAGCTAGGAAGTCAAGAACTCACTCTGTCAACTTATCGTCTGTGCTTTCGTCTAACCTAACATTGGGATTTGACTGTCACTCTAGTAACACACATCTACGGTCTGAAAATATGGAATGCATTCTTTCCATCGGACGCGAACCCGTTAATCCTTGGACGTTAATTACGAGCAAGTAGCCCTCCAGATCCTCACCCAGTCCGAGGATGTAAGTACATATATCAATAAAGTTAATACAATGACGTAGAAACACCTGAGGTTCCAGGAAAACTGATTTGCCATAGTTACAAACTGTACTGATTTGTTACGTGAATGTTATTTATCACACATATTAGTTCCCTAATCAAAGAGAAAGAATTCGCAATCGATGAAACGTCCCATAAATGAAACATAATTAGAATAATAAAATAAAATGAAAATAATTAAGCACGCATTAATCTAAATTAATTAACCAAGTTGCAGGTGATAAATAAATTAGCAAGTAAGAGATAATATGTTTATATCAGGCGCTTTAGTACATTATTCTGTTTCAAATAGGATAAATGAGAGAGAAGGAAAATTCTAATATAACTTACTGCTGTTTTAAAGATGTCTGGAATGAATAAGGCACATATATTCTCGCAATAACCACTTGCCATCAGCATTATAACAGCCAACTTCCACAAGCGAGAGAAAGTTATGAAAAATAAAAACATAAATAACCAACAGCAGTAACATTGAAAGCCTCATTATTATTAACTTGTTTAATACCTCATTGCAGTAAGTAGAATGTACGGTAACACTTTAATTATACCTTTTGCTAGCATGTCGTAGCTGACAAGGTCTTTCTCTCAATGGCGTAACTCATCTGGGCTTTGATTTACAACATCCACATGGCGTGTGTTTCGCCAGCTGCTGAATTCTACGCTTTTATAAAACTTGTACGGATCATGACGTTTACAACTAAGAACCGAACGGGATTATTTGGTCATTGGAACCTCGAGATCCGTTTATGTTATTTAAAAAAAATGTAAACATAGACTTTTATCAAATACAACAAATATGTTTAAAATATGATACTATTCAACAGTCTCACACAACCGCTGATATAGTGTTGTACATACAAAAAAAAAAGATGAAAATTACAAATTCAGTTGTTTTCTATGTACCGAAAAGTTGTAACTCATTCCAGTAATAAGAATGTTTCGTATAATAACCAGTGTACGCGTTACATGGCTCGGCATGGCCACGTGGTTAAAGCGCTCGACTCGTAATCCGAGGATCACGTATTTGAATCTTCGTTACACCAAATATGCTTGCCCTTTCAGCCCTGGGGGCGTTATAACGTGACGGTCAATCCCACTATTCGTTGGTAAAAGAGTAGCCCAAGAGTTAGCGGTGGGTGGTGATGACTAGCTGCCTTCCCTCTAGTCTTACACTGCTAAATTAGGGACGGCTAGCGCAGATAGCCCTTGAGTAACTTTGTGCGAACTTTAAAAACAAGCAAACAAAACAAACATATGGCTTTCAACATCAGTTCCGTTTAGCCTCAGCTTATTATATTTTGTTACAGAACTCCTTAATCCATATAGCCATCATTGGCGACATTAAGTTGTCTAATTTATTTAAACCTGATCTTCGAGTTCCTTTGCCAAATTAGTTTGACCTACAGATTTGAATCTACTCACTCACACGTAGTACTGGAAAAACTAATGCTGCAGTTAAACAGGGTTAGGTGTATTTTAGGACGAGGGTTATAAACCTACTGCTTTATTAAAATAGTATTTAACCTTCAATGGCGCAGTTCTAATATACGCCTTTTGTTTTGTAAATAAATTGAGACTCTTGAGAAAAAAAAAAGAACACTACGTAAATAAAACAAATTAAGAAGTGTAAAGTGTGCCAACTTTTCGCGCCTAAAAATACAAGCCATCAAGACACTGTATAAATTTAAATGAACGAGTCACAGAGAGCTTGTTTGTTTGGAATTACATAGCATGCTTCTGTGTAATATATCTAAATTATTTATGCTATTAAATGTATATTTTGTAAAACTGAAAATGCTACTTGAGAACAATTATAAGGATGCTTTTGGGTGTATTTTTTAATTTTTTTTTACAAAATATAAGTCTTCTTTGTTTTGGAATTTCGCATAAGCCTATTTGAGGGCTAACTGCGCTAGTTGTCCCTAATTTAGCAGTGTAAGGCTAGAGGGAAGGCAGCTAGTCATCACCACCCACCGCCAACTCTTGGGCTACTCTTTTACCAACGAATAGTGGGATTGGCAGTCACATTATAACGCCCCCACGGCTGAAAGGGCGAGCATATTTGGTGCTACGGGGATTCGAACCCGCGACCCTCAGATTACGAGTGCCTTAACACGCTTGGTCATGCCGGGCCCGATAGAAGGTTTTGCTTTCAAGGTTTCAGCTTCTGTGTGATAAACACGATAATTGATTTACTATTTACTGTTTCAAACAATTTTTCTAACTTGATTTTTTATCGACAAATTAATACGTTAATTGCTTCTCTTGTTTTTTTAGATATTAATATAAATATATATTTGAAAGAAAGTGAGTTAATTTAACGTGTAAAAACAATACACATTAAAGTATTGTTATTACTAAAGTGCTAGAACACAAAAAAATAATATATTAAATGTATCTAAAAGTGTCATCAAAGTTCTGTCACATGAACCAGAACAACCAATACATCAACTTTTCTTTGTCACAAAGAACTATCGACAGCCTGATTTGATAAGTTTTCCTGCTGTGAGATATTTGAAAGAACAATATTTCAACTTTAAGGTAAACGGAACAAAAGGACTTGCAGATTTTTACAGTAAAAAATAATTGTCATAAGGTATTATGTGTTAATACGTAAAAATATTTCAGTTTTAAGGTGTCGGTTAAAACAAGAACTTGTATGTCTTTACAGTAAAAAATAATTGTTATAAGGTATTACGTGTTAATACGTAAGAATCGCCATTTTGTATTAGTGGTAAAGAACGATTGAATAGAGACAAAATAGGATTTCGTTCCTCCCTTCTAGTGGATTTTCACCCCACGTGAGCCAGAGGTAACCCATAGTCCGCATAGCCTCCCCTAAACCCCTTCTCCCCGCAAAAAAAGACATTGCTTTAAGATGCTAAAAAGTGTCCTTTTATTTATCAATTAGCACCTGCCTTTTAGCACACCATCATAAAGATTTTGCTGACATAGAAAACTGTATTAGACTTTTGATTGGTCACCACCATAAAGTGTGAATTTTGGTGCAAATACATGCGTTAAACTTTATTTTGAGCATTGCGTTAAATCACTGATATGTTCATATTCTGATAAATGGTTATCACAAAGGCTCACACATAAAGGGTGCAATGAATTAAAAAACAACACCCAAAACGCGAATACTTCTGAATGGTTGACTACCCTTGTTCAGAAGGATGAAGGGTCATGGTGTTGTATGGTCACATGTGTTGAACATCCAATCAGTTACCTGAATTGTGAATTATAGGTAATGACAAATGTATTGAAACTGGTTTGGACTTATTCTCCAGATGTGAACTTCTGGTATAGAATGTTCCAATCAGTTACCTGAATTGTGAATTATAGGTAATGACAAATGTATTGAAACTGGTTTGGACTTATTCTCTAGATGTGAACTTCTGGTATAGAATGTTCCAATCAGTTACATGAATTGTGAATTATAGGTAATGACAAATGTATTGAAA
Organism: Tachypleus tridentatus; assembly: GCF_004210375.1. Taxonomy (NCBI): domain Eukaryota; kingdom Metazoa; phylum Arthropoda; class Merostomata; order Xiphosura; family Limulidae; genus Tachypleus; species Tachypleus tridentatus. The sequence continues at coordinate 57,095,723 of NC_134832.1, read as the reverse complement.
CTGGTTTGGACTTATTCTCTAGATGTGAACTTCTGGTATAGAATGTTCTAATCAGTTACCTGAATTGTGAATTATAGGTAATGACAAATGTATTAAAAAGTCATGTATTCTGGAGCTGTAAATAACTAAGTTATACAAATGTGTACAATTTTCAGTGAGTAGTTGTTTTTGTTTTTTTTCAAATTGTGAATTTGGGAAATTGGTATTCAACTTTTCATTTCTCGTTTTCTACGAGTTGAAAGCTATCAGTGTACACTTACGTGTTGAAATTTCTATTGTTTTTCGAAGTACAATAAACAAAGATTTGTATCATTAAAGCTTGTAGTTGTTGTACAACAAAACATAAAAATTAATTTCTTCAATGTGCCACTAGAAGGTGTTCAAAAGATGAAATATAGATACATTAACCTGATATCTCCTTACCTGAGGCGAAGTAAGAAATAAAAATATTTATTTGTTTATTTAAATATTTATTTATTTCAAATGCCTACTGAGTAGAAGAAACGTTTGGTAAGTTCTCCCAAAATAAATCTTTTTACAATTTATATAGATCGTTGTTTGCTTATTTATTAATATTCTAATACGGATACTTTCATATAAATTGTGCATGGTACTAATTAAACAAATTTTTAAAAAATATATTTATCAATATGTATTTAGTATATAAAAATATTTATGTATAATATATCATTTTCAGTAAATTATTTCATAATATACAGACATATGCTTATTTCTAATATATAGACCTGGTGTAACCTGGGATTAACCTGTCTTGGCTAGCAAGACCATGCTGTCAGTGCATTTCGTGCATTAAAAGAAATGGTATAAAAAAAGATATATTCTACGTATAGTTAAAATTGTTTATTCTGGTGATATGGTCTATTTGTTAATGACTCATTATTTCCTATAAATGGCACTTAAATCCATTTGTTAAAGATTTATATTATCCTATAGATGGCGTTTGGATCTATTTGTTAATGACTGATTATTTCCTATAGATGGCACTTAGATCCATTTATCAATGACTGATATTATCCTATAGATAACGTTTGGATCCATTTGTTAATGACTTACCCTATAGGTGGCACTTCAATGTACTTGTTAATGACCGATATTCTTCTACAGATGGTGCTTGGAATTCCGATGCGCACACGACCGGTTTTTGAGAGTTGTCTGATATAACATTCCAAGGTCACTAATATTCTGTCATCTCAGCAACAATATGTTCCATTTATTTTACTAGAAGCAGGTAAGAATTACTTATAAACTGTTTAATATTCTATAAATTGTTGTGGAAGGAAATGATAATAATTCGATTCAAATTTAGAAGTAAATCGATTACAGAATGGTGGCCATTTTGGAATATATATATATAATATTATATTTAATACGGGTGAAACAGAGCTATAAAGCTTTATTTTTTATTATTTTCTTACCTTTGTTTTAACTTCAAAATGCTATTAAAATTAGTAAATAGACACCCATAGAGATGTTTTGTCTAATAGAGCATAAAATGTAAGTCATAGTCATATTTGAAATCAAACCATTAGAACTGCACCAGCTAAACAGTTAATTATATTGTATGAACATTATTTATTAGACAGATGTCTTTACTTGTGGAGTGGTGGACTGTCCGGACTTTCTAATTACTGACTTCGTTTGCATAAGATCTACAAGAATTCCGACAACCTGACAACTGAAACTTAGAGTAGATGAGATTTATTTAGTTTAATACCAGTTTCTGTTTGTTTGTATAATACTGTAATATGACGAATAATACTGAAAGTTAATATATCTGTTTATTTTACATAGGCAGAAAGTCCCAAGCTTAGGTCTTATGTAAAATTCATCTTACAAATTCAAATGAAATGGCAAAACTGAAATAATAGAACTTGAGTTTAGTGTAAATATGCATTTCTTAAGGCGGGTGTATGTAAGGTTTTAAAACCGTTCGAAATCAAAATTTTACTGTTAGAAAATGTATATATATATTCGATGAAACGTTATCTTATTCCTTCGTTGTATGCATGATAAAATGAAACTGTTTGAAGTAGTTTCTAGGAGAATAGTGTGAAGATGTAAACACTGAAACACTTCCAAGTGATTGGGGTGAAAAGTCTGTGAAGTGTGGAGGAAAAGAAAAGCATTGGATGTGAAAATAACGTTCATTGGAGAAAAAGAAAAGCATTGGATGTGAAAATAACGTTCATTGGAGAAAAGCATTGGATGTGAAAATAACGTTCAAAAAATAACGCATTGGATGTGAAAATAACGTTCATTGGAGGAAAAGAAAAGCATTGGATGTGAAAATAACGTTCATTGGAGGAAAAGATAAGTCAAGGTGCGGAAAAAATCTATAGTGATGATGGTGAAATAGACATGTAGATATGAACCTGCAGATGGTGAAATAGACATGTAGATATGAACCTGCAGAAAATAATAAATGAGTCATTTAAAACACAGTCGTTCATATCTAAATTTAGTAATTAGGTAATGTGTAGTGATGAATTTACAGTTATCGTCCATAGTATAAACCTGTTCCAAAATGGTTAAACATGGGTGTTACTAAGAAAATACTAGCGCTTTTGGAAATGTATAACTTTATTTAGTTGTATGTTCAGTGTATTACTAATATGTTATATCATACATTAGTTGTTTTTAAGTACGATATTTTTACTTCGTATTGTGTATGCATACAGTGTGTATAATCATTTCATCGTATCTATTTCTTTAAAAAAAAACACTAAAAAAAACCCTCGTAGTCATCTGAGGTGGCACAAGTTAACCAAACTAAAGAATTTTAATCAGTGTGTTTTGTGGTCATAGTTTATTATTAATGCTAATGCGGACGCTCCTAGAATTTAAATATGAAATACAAATTGTTGTTTGTTTGATAATATGCACCTCTCGCGTATACGAACTATCCTATTGCATTTGAATATAAATCATTTCTCTTTTTTTGAAATATAAACAGTCGAGACGTACAGTTTTACAGTTTTCAACTGAACAGTGCACTGACACGTGCCCCAAAGTTTATTCTGGATATATTTCATTCATATTTAACTACATTAACACAATAGCTAGTTTGTAATTCTGTTAAAAACAGCTAAATACAGACAAACTTCTCACTTGTTATCAGTATTGTTTCATTTAATATATATTTGTACTTTAAGATATATATATATATATATATATATATATATTGAATATTCCCATACATAAAGTATGATTTACATAATTAAACCCCTCGAACTTTCCACGTAAGTCTAAAGTTTTGGCTTTTTCTAATGGAATTTAATGTTTACTGTAAGTAGGCAAAGAACGCGAACAGTGAACCATATCGCTCGTGCATTTGATATAACTGATGAGATAAAGAAAGGTAAAATAAACAACACAAAATTATTACATCAAACCTTCACACAATGTCATTTCACAGTAAGTTAAGAAATACTAAAACTCCAAAGCAAATTATGAAGAGAGAAGCCACGAATGACACGCTCAGTACGTTTTTGGGGAATAGTTAAAGCGTCGAGTGGTAAAGAAACACACACTAAATATAACCTGAAATACGAAACCGAACGATATTAACTGTATCTAAACTCTACAAACCCAGTTTCTTAGATAACTCAGTAGCCTCGGGACTTATCTTTGAAAGCATGTGACTAAATGGTATGTTTATAAGAAACAGTTTTATTGTTTATAGTAAATTCGCTCCGGTACCTACTTCATGTAACTAACAATCTTACATGTCATCAGTTTTAATTATAACTTTACGCTTCGTCGTTTGTTTAATGAATCGAAACCACTTACGAAGACTGAATATATATTTCATTAATTAAAAGAGGATTATTTTGAAAATCAATGTCTATCTCAGCTAGAAACCTTTAAAAAAACGAATAATTTCGAGATTGTAACGAACTTAATTATAACAAATAGTAATTAATAATAATGACCTTTAATAATTATGAGTATGTAACGTGGCAGTTCTCTAGACAGGTAATTGTACATTCCAGTTCGCTAATTTACAAATATTTCACGATCCTTGTCACACAGATAATAATTATTTATAATTCGTGAAATAACAAATTACGCATTTTTCACCTTTTGTACTTGGTTAATAAACAGCTTTATAGTTCATTAACTAAAGGCAATTTCTTCCGCATTACGGAAGTCCTAGTTTGCAGAGCTAGAGAGCAGATGTTATGTATGCACACGTGCAGCTAGCTCTTAATACGGATAGCTTTCTCTCCCTTTGTTGTTGCTGGTTTTAATTTTTTAATCCAAATTAAAATCTTTATTATTGCATAAAAGACAAAAATATATCACATTAGCCTCTGAGGTACTTCTCTCTATATTGTTTTAAATGCAGTAATAATTAAATGTGAAAGAATTTAAATATCTCATAACCAAACCCCAATGCTTATACTTTGGTTTTGATTATATATGGATGTTTTGCAATTTCCCTATTTAAGTTTTCTTTAAATTCTTAATAGTTTTACTGTGTGCAATATATAAAGGTGTCAATTAATAATCGTCTTCAACAGTAATGTATATTTCTACTTTTAAAAATTCAAAATTGGATGAAGGGTTTACAAGATAGAAGGTTTTGCTTTCAAAAACATGCATGATATAATTAGCATCATGTACCTATTTTCATCTTTATATTTTTATAAACCTGTATTTAGAACCCGTGAAATACAGAACTATTGTAAATCTCTCCGTTTAAAAAAAAAGGTATAGGTTATATATTTAGAACCCGTGAAATACAGAACTATTTTAAACCTCTCCGTTTAAAAAAAGGTATAGGTTATATATTTAGAACCCTTGAAATACAGAACTATTTTAAACCTCTCTGTTTAAAAAAAAGGTATAGGTTATATATTTAGAACCCGTGAAATACAGAACTATTGTAAATCTCTCCGTTTAAAAAAAAAGGTATAGGTTATATATTTAGAACCCGTGAAATACAGAACTATTGTAAATCTCTCCGTTTAAAAAAAAAGGTATAGGTTATATATTTAGAACCCGTGAAATACAGAACTATTTTAAACCTCTCCGTTTAAAAAAAGGTATAGGTTATATATTTAGAACCCGTGAAATACAGAACTATTGTAAATCTCTCCGTTTAAAAAAAAAGGTATAAGTTATACATTTAGAACCCGTGAAATACAGAACTATTGTAAATCTCTCCGTTTTAAAAAAAAGGTATAGGTTATATATTTAGAACCCGTGAAATACAGAACTATTTTAAACCTCTCCGTTTAAAAAAAGGTATAGGTTATATATTTAGAACCCGTGAAATACAGAACTATTGTAAATCTCTCCGTTTAAAAAAAAAGGTATAAGTTATACATTTAGAACCCGTGAAATACAGAACTATTGTAAATCTCTCCGTTTTAAAAAAAAGGTATAGGTTATATATTTAGAACCAGTGAAATACAGAACTACTTTAAAACATTTCGGTTTTTTATAAACTTGGTGTAGATTTCCTTTAGAATGCATGAAAAACATAACTATTTCTAAACCTTCCTGGTTTTTTTTTATAAACATAATATAGGTTTTCTTTAGAACGTATGAAATACAGAATTACTCTACATCTTTGTGGTTATTTTAAATATGGCAAACCATTCGATTTTTAGGATGTAGTGCGTTCTAGCAACAAAAAAAAAACTTTTACCGAAGAAAATAAATCATTGCTTGATTCGTCTTACGTAATGGATTATTATTATTATTATATATTATTTCATATCTGGTTATTTTGACGTCGAATGTCCAAACGAACCTTCGCGTTATTCAATATACTTTTTTTTCCCTCGCTCAACAGTCTGTTTGTTTGTTTTTTGGAATTTCGTACAAAGTTATTCGAGGGCTATCTGCGCTAGCCGTCCCTAATTTAGTAGTGTACGACTAGAGGGAGGCAACTAGTCATCACCACCCACCGCCAACTCTTGGGCTACTCTTTTACCAACGAATAGTCGGATTGACCGTAACATTATAACGCCCCCACGGCTGAAAGGGCAAGCATGTTTGGTGCGACCGGGATTCGAACCCGCGACTCTCGGATTACGAGTCAAACGCCTTAACACACTTGGCCATGGCGGGCCTCGCTCAACAGAAGATGACCTAAGGAGGTCGAAATGTTGTTTTCCACTTTATTTTAAAAACAAGTTTCAATACCTGTACCAGCTGTCTTATGATACAGTTTTAGAGCAAGTTGAATTACATCCCTCGATGGATTAACGGTAATCTTAAGCTTACGTAATTCTAAAATTCGGAGATCCATCTCCGCAGTAGACAAAGAACCGAAAACTTCGGTAACGCTGTCATGTAACTTAAGAGCCTTGACAACCGGGTTGAAACTGTGTGTGAACAAAGTGAGTGATAACCAGAATATATAACGTTTCACACAGTTTCAAATAGTCCAGAATTTTGTAAATTACTGAAACGAGCACTAAAGAAGAAATAACAGAACTTATGTACAAATTTGTATCATTTTTGTGGTCGAATATTAAATCAAATTTTCAACTCTGTCTACTTTAATGAGCAATTTTCCAAATAGTTATGTATGTTAAAAATTCCTTAGAAGTCACTTTTTTATGCACATTAAAAGTATTAACTTTATTCTTTTAACTTTATTTATTTGATTTTAAAGCATTTTTTTTATTTTCCTTGCCGTAGCAACAAGCTCAAATAAATTATATTTATCATGTTTAGTACCTAATAAAGAAAGTTAATTAATTTAAAAAAAATTAACATTATTCTAGCAGAATCTCCAGCTTTCTGTGACTTTATCACCCAGAGAATAACGTGCTATTTGTTCGATATCCTTGCATATTGAATAGCATTTTACATCCATATCCTCTGAGTAGTTTTAACTATTACGCTATGTAACACAAGTTTTGTTCCTGGATAGTATGCGTTATTTCTTAATTGCTTATGTTGTAAAAGTACAGAAAATGGCCATTATTCCCTTCAAACTTTGCTTTTGTGACCTGGATAATGAAATATAGAAATTAACCTATTTTCTATGCAAAAACGGGCAAATTTGCACGTTTTCATTTACATAAGGTCTGAATAAAACAACATATGAATTAATATTTACATGTGTTTATACTAAAGTCATACAAAAATGTTTAGAAGTGAGTAACGTAAATCACCTTCGCGTATTAGGCCCCAAATATAGTCTCCCATCATGTTTTCGTTGTACACTCCCAGGTCACAAAAGCAAAGTTTGAAGACAGAAATAGGTCTTTTCCATTTACTTTAGGCATAACCAACTGGGAAATAACACTTTATACCCGGGAACAAGAAAAAGTAAACATTTTGTTACGTGGTGTTATCTTACGTAGATTGAAATGTTTTGTACCTTTCACTTATTGTTCGAAGCGGACATCATTCCAGAGTAAAAAACATTTTATTACATGTGATTCTGATGTTACTTTGAATCTTCATGTACGATCTGGTTTCTCGTTTGACATTTTTGTTATTCCTGTATCCCAGCAAAATGTCTCATATCTTTAGTACAATATCTTTTTTTATATCTTCCTCTCAACCTAAATATGTATTGTCATCCGAAGGTAACTGGATTGGGGCATACTACGTTAATTGTTTGTTTGTTTTGAATTTCGCGCAAAGCTACACGAGGGCTATCTGGGCTAGCCGTCCCTAATTTAGCAGTGTAAGACTAGAGGGAAGGCAGTTAGTCATCACCACCCACCGCCAACTCTTGGGCTACTCTTTTACCAACGAATAGTAGGATTGACCGTCACTTATAACGTCCCCACGGATGAAAGATCTAGCATGTTTGGTGCGACCGTGATTCGAACCCACGACCCTCGGATTACGAGTCGAACGCCTTAATACGCTTGGCCATGCCGGGCCTAAATGGAAGGATGTGATTGTGGCGAAAATTTTGTCAACTTGAAGGAAATAAAATACTGTGCAGGCATAGAGCGAGGCTAGAAGTGAGGTACTATGCAGACATAGGGCGAGGCTAGAAGTGGGTACTATGCAGGCATGGGGCGAGGCTAGAAGTGAGGTACTATGCAGACATAGGGCGAGGCTAGAAGTGAGGTACTATGCAGACATAGGGCGAGGCTAGAAGTGGGGTACTATGCAGGCATGGGGCGAGGCTAGAAGTGAGGTACTATGCAGGCATGGGGCGAGGCTAGAAGTGAGGTACTATGCAGGCATAGAGCGAGGCTAGAAGTGAGTTACTATGCAGACATAGGGCGAGGCTAGAAGTGAGTTACTATGTAGACATAGGGCGAGGCTAGAAGTGGGTGCTATGCAGGCATGGGGCGAGGCTAGAAGTGAGGTACTATGCAGGCATAGGGCGAGTGAGGAAAGCTGTGCGTATATGTGTACGAGAAGATCATATTAGCGTTATTACAAATTCTGTAACTTTAACATTAATTTTATGGCGTTCCACCATTATCTCCACGTACCACCAAATAGTACGCGTACCATCATACACTTGGAATCATTACATCAGACTTTTGTTATACATTTCGAAATGACAAGGAGTATAATAGACCTTGACAAAATTCTTGAAGAACCGCGCATTTGACCTGTAAAAAAAAATCTAAGGAACAAAAGAATCACCAACATTAATTTGTTTTTCCTTCACTGCATAGAACCTTTTGAGAGAACTGTATATAACCAAGTGAAAGCGTTAGAGTTGTTTCTACCATTAAGTTCTGAAAATAGTTCGTTTACTGATAAGTGAAACCAAGAAGACAAACAAATGCTGTATTGAAGGTGCGATTTTGTAAAGTGAATAGATTTGAACGCATTTCGCTAGTTTGATTTGGAACAAGAACACATTTTGGTTTTATCATTCGCTTCGTTCGGTTTGTATTCCAGCATCATGGCTGTCGGTGATTTTGAAATGTTGTTAATTGTGATTTCCGATTAAGTTGTTGTTTTTTTATACAAATTTATTATCAAACAGTATTCACATTGACTAAATCAATGTGAAAATGTGCTTCCTAATTAAAAATATTAATAATCTTATCCAGGTCTTAAATTTTTATTCAAAATTGCGTTTATTGTATTTGCTACTATTGCAAGTACAAATTTTCATGACGTCGAGAACTACGGAAAACCGTTTTGAAGGACAACTTGAGGTCGGCGTCCACCAGACGGTAATGTTCGAACGAAGAAATAGAACGCGCTAGAGGTGAAACTTTCTTTTCTGATAAGTCATACGAAATCACTCCTTTTAAATAAACTGCCACGTTATGAATAGCTCTACGTTTCAGCTTTGGTTTATTTATCTAAAAAAAAAAAATCTTCGGTCTCCTCAGAATCAAATGGTTCTCTTAGATGTTCTAAAAATATAACAGATTCCGGGTACAACCTGAAATCCTCTATAACAATCAGTTATGGTTAGCTTTCAACTACAGAAACATAGAACATATGGCTTTGTATTTCAGCGTGTGCTTGTATTTTTAATTTGAAAGTAGACGTGTTACGTATTACAAGAAATACCTCTGCAGTGATACCTTATGAAGTTATAAAAAGATGTCAAAAGTTTTTACTTGTATCTATAAGAACGGCTGAACATACAGAATGATTGTCTCCAGTACTACATAAAGAACAGGTGACCTTTGAACATCACGCATGAAGTAAGATATAAGAAAAATTAAAATAACGCGTCCATTTTCTGTTTATTAGTTCTTTTGTATTACACTCCCAAAGTGAAGGTCGTTTAAAGGATAAAGTCTGCATGGGTTACATGTTTAAGTTATTTATTTATTTTTTACTCAGTAAAGCCACACTATACGGGTAACAGCAAACTTAAAAGCATCATATAGTTAATTTACAAAATTATGTAGTTCGGATAAATGTTTTTACCGTCTCATCACTCAGTTTTACCTTTACACGATGTAATATTTTTAGTATTGTTTTGTTTGTGTTTACTGATTAATGTAATATTGTATTACCATTTCCCGTAATTCTCGTTCTTCGATATCAAATAATGTAATTTCAGTTGTGACAACATGAAGGTTTGATGCTCTGATACATTTCCTGTTTCTAGTCATATATTTATCTGATGGACTCTAGTCCGTCTCTACATTCAGTTTCGCTCCATATAACTGGACAATACATATCAACATTAACAACCCATATTTTCTGAAGTGTGTGATAGATTAAGCTAATTCGACATTCTTCGTGTATCGAACGAAGTTAAGAAGTGAAATTGACAAACCGTTGTATCACAATTGCTTTCCACGTTTTCGTAATTACTTAGAAATATAAAATAATAATAACACCAACATGAAATTGAAAATATTTACATAACACAGCTTTAAATCTTTCATCCTTTAGCGAACGACGTCACCAGGCGAATTTTTATTTTTTTTTATTAAAGTTCACTTGTTGATGACGTCATTACTACATCATTCACTACCTCTACAGCACAAACATTATTTTGCTGACATACCTACAGTCAGTGCATCCTAAAGTTGACACACGAATGTGGTATTTCGTTTTCTGGTCTGTCATCACAAAACTGCCGATCCGAATGAATAATAGTAGGCCTAATTACAATTACACATTAATATTTTATATTGTACAGCCCATGATTTTTGCACAAACAATTAATCAAGTTTTCTGAAATATTGAGTTAAGAGAGTTAACATTTTATTTGTTATATTTCTCACAAGGTTCCTTGTTTTTCAACCTGTCTCAGGAGATATCCGTTTTTAGAGTATTTTAGTTGTGTAAACAAGCAATATATTTGTATTTATAATTATATATATATATAATATCACGCACTAGCTGAAATCCTAGTTAAGTTATTTCTTTTAAGATACAAGTGTTAGTCAAAACAGTATTTTGCTTTATAATAGAAGTGATAGTTCTTTACGATTAATGTTTTACTGTTCCTTTGTTTTCCTCAGGTTTCCATATTTTTCCGATAGTTTTATTTCTTATAGATTAGCCACTTTGAAATAAATTAAAATATTCAAATCGATTAAATAAAATCGATTACTTGTTATTATTTGCTAAAATAATGCGTGGTTTTAATTATTATATCGTTATCTGTATTTTCTAAAATATAGACGAACCTGTTTAGTCATCTAAATGAATGCTAAACGTGTCAACATTTGAAATACATAATCCTAAAAAAACAAGCAAAAAACGTATAAAGTTTAATTTGTTTTGATTCAGATACAAAAAACAACAACGAAATAAGATATATCATACCAAATTGAGTTTATGAAAGAAATATATATATTATCAAATGAAATATACGTTGTACAGATGTGCACACGAGAAAGAAGAATTCTTAAGTCATTAGGATGAGAATCATAAATCAGCTAAGATGTGTGTGTATATATATATATATACCTTTGAATGAATATATATTATATATAATGTAATAATTTGATGTTGGTGTATAACTTGGAGTCTGCTTTTGTGAACCTTGACTACCAGTAAGGAAAGCAACAAGTGTATATTTGTGTTTGTTATTAAAGCATATATGTCAATAAATATATGCCTGTTTCATTTTACATCAGTAACTTATTAAAATCATGAACAACAGTTGTGTTTCAATGATCGTATGTAGCAATGACATAACAACACGTATTTAAACGACTTCCGGTGTAACAACATAGCATTCGTTACGTTGAAAACGTTTTCTCAAATAAACTCCTCACTACTTTGCTATCACAATGTTGTAAGGTATTGCTTTCTCTGAAACATTAAATGTGATAAGTGCATGTGACCCAATGGTACATGGAGAAAAATTATATCCCCCTGGCGTTAATTTCTCTTTTCAACACAATGGATGTTAAGACGTTTTTTTTTCCACTTGAAATATTATAGATTTTCAAATTTCTCTTACGTTGTCAGTTATATAAAATATGAGAACATTTTTTATGTAAAATGTTTTTTTATTGAGAATATAAATGATATAATTCTTTTACAACAAAAGGAAGCCGAGTAATTTTAAAATTTAAATTTAACCAGATATTCATCAGATCTGTTTGTTTTATTGACTCGTCGTCTTTACAATAAACAAGAGTTTTTTATAAGAATTTGACGTTGCGATGAACGCAATCAATTAAAGTAGCTTTGCGTTGATGTTTGCGAATATTTATCGCAAATTACCTTACTCAAAAGTGCATTAGTGACTTCACGCGCCGAGCGGATATGTGAACAACTGTAAAAACAGCACATTTACAAGTATAAACACCTTAGCAGCTTCAATTATCACAAAAGAACAGTGACGTAATAATAAACCGCCGATCGTGTTTACACTAGAAGTATGTGTGAAAAAATATCCATATAGGCGGCATATTAAGACGAATCTTATTGGTGGAATCATTCATTAAGCGTCTGCATAAATTATGTTAAAGGTCGATATGATAAGAAGGTGTGAAGTCTTGGTGTAAATGTTCTCAAACACAATATCGGAAAGGTAGGTACGTATAAAAACAGGGTGTGAAGAGAGAGAGAGTTTCTTACTGTTTGATATTTTCTTCAAAATTTTTTAAATTTGTTCATGCATTCGATCTTTAAGTTTGTGAACAATACTTTGTTCTCATATTCTTCCGACCCGGCATGGCCAGGTGGTTAAGGCACTAAACTCATAATCTGAGGGTCAAGAGTTCGAATCCCCGTCACACAAAACATGCTCGCCCTCTCAGCTCTGAGAGCGTTATAATGTGACGGCCAGTTCCACTATTCGTTGGTAAAAGAGTAGCGCAAGAGTTGGCGGTGGGTGGTGATGACTAGCTGCCTTTCCTCTAGTCTTACGCTGCTAAATTAGGGACGGTTAGCGCAGATAGCTCTCGTGTAGCTTTGCTCGAAATTCAAACCAAACTATATCTTCAGGAAATGAAGTGGTTTGTAGGCTAAACACAGACTAAACGTGGACTGTTTTGAGATTACAATAATTATGTAGATTATTTACGTTATTGGTTGTGTTATCACGCTATAGCTTCAGGATGGTATAAAGTTCTCCATTAAAATTGGTTTCGTTTGTTTTTGAATTTCGCGCAAAGCTACACGAGTACCATCTGCTCTAGCCGTCCCTAATTTCGCAGTGCAACACTAGAGGGAAGGCAGCTAACCAACACCACTCACCGTTACCTCTTGGGCTACTCTTTTACCAACGAATAGTGGGATTGATCACACTTATAACGCCCCCACGGCTGAGAGGTCGAGCATGTTTGGTGTGACAGGATTCAAACCAGCGACCTTCAGATTACGAGTCGAGCACCTTAACCACCTGGCCATGCCGTGCCATTAAAATTGGTAGCTTAATGTTTGCAATTCCATGAGCAACATTACATCAAAAGTCCACTTCAAACTCAAGCATCAAGAAACCCGATAACCAGAGAGCTTTTGGAATATAGTCATTTCATCTTGAGGGGTGAATTGGCAATAAGTGAGATGTGATAATTAGTGAAATGATTTGTTACGTCACAGGTTTATAGCAGCTCACCATGACAACAAGGTAGCCCTGAAAATGGCTTTCAGTGGGAATGTTGCAGGTGCTACTGATTTCTAAAGTTCGAAAAGACGAGAAAAAAACGCGGAAAATGAAAAGTGAGAAAAACAATATTAAATAAAGTGAAAGAATAAGTTGAGAAAAACTGTAGCAAAAAAACTTTGAAAACTAATACAGAAATAAAAATGGACTACAAATCATCATTAGCTAAAGAAATAGGGTGAATAAAAACTGTTAATTAGAATGAAATACAAATATATATTAATAAAAAATGATATTTTAAGAAAATATGATAATAAATTAAAATTAAAAACATTCTTTTCGCAGATGGCGTTTAACCGACGCTGAATAGATTTTAGTTACGATACGAAATCTCGCTTCCAACTCGCTCAGCGACAAGTCTGAGAACTCACACTGTTAAAAACCTGGCTTTGGTACATATGGTGGGCACAGTGCAGATAGTCCATTGTGTAGTTTTGTGCTTAACAACAAAACAAATAAATTATTCGAAATCCGACATGCCTCTACGTTCTGCAATTTTCCAGCTGGTCCAAACATGACTTGCGTGTTTGTCCGTTCCAGGTTCATGTTTTAGGTGTTGGGTATTGTAGATCGTACATAGACGTGTACTCTACGATTTGAATGATCAGTCTATAACAATATCAGGGTATTACTAGTTGTGATTCATCTTAAAACATCTGCAGCAATCATTATGAAATCTGTTTGTGATTAATTCGACAATAAGTGAACAATCACTCAAGGTAACATGTCTGCGTGTTATTCCGCGCGAATCGCCATGGAAAATGAACACAAATTGTTTTCTTTTGTCAAAGCCTTACATATGACTATTCTCAAATTAATGTTATTTGATGGTTGACTTTTTAAAACGAAAGTGCTTTGATTTTTTTTGAACGAACTGTCTCTAAAACACGAATATTATACATGATAGTTGTTCGTTTGGTTTGTTTTGAATTTCGCGCAAAGGTATACGAGGGCTATTTGCGCTAGCCGTCCCTAATTTAATAGTGTAAGACTAGAGGGAATGCAGTTAGTCATCACCATCCACTGTCAACTCTTGGGCTACTCCTTTACCAACGAATAGTGGGAATTGATCGTAATATTATAACGCTCCCACGGCTGAAAGGGTGAGCATGTTTGGTGTGACGGGGATTCAAACCCGTCACCTTCGAATTACAAGTCGAGTGCCTTAACCATCTGGCCATGCTGGGCCAGTTGTTTGTTTGAAGGTAAGTACACACCTACTCATTGAGCTATCTGTGGTCTGCTCACCGTGGGTATCACGATTCTTAACAATATAAGTCTACAGACATATCCTTTTACCATTGGGGGACTACGTGAGACAAACGATTTAATGCTATTGTTGGTTTAAAATCTCGCCATCTGTAATTAATTAATTATTTTCCATAGAAAGCAAGCATAAATTAGCCAAAACATTTACAAATAAATAGCCAATAATTTATTTCAAAAGCAAATATGAGAATTGGACAATCAGGATAAAACTTATACGTATAATACTTATAATAAATAAGGGAATATTTATTGTAATATGCTCTAGGTAAGGTGATATGTTATTATTTTGCCGAATTTTTCCATGATTCATTATTCCAATATTTAATTATGTTTATTGTGGTAAATTAATTTCTTATGTGGCCGAATTTATTTGGCTAAACTTTATATGAATAAACCATGAAACTGAAGAATTTCCCTCATATATTATGAGTCCAAAAACTAAAGTGTTTGAAAAGAGAGTCCAAAATATTAAAAACAAACAAAAACGCGCGCTATCAAATAACATGGGTTCTGACAAAAAGGAACGACATGTGGCTGAATTATATGTTGTTGTTTCTCGATCATGGTAATTTAATGGGCCGAGTTGTTAACGTGTGTGTGTTGGGGGGGCATAAAAGTGACCATCGACCCCTCCATTCTATGAGAATGGCCATCAAACCCTCTATTCTATGAAAATAACCATCAACCCCTACATTCTATTATTCTATGAAAGTGACCATCGACACCTCTATTCTATGAAAATGACCATCAATCCCTCTATGCTATGAAAATGACCATCGATCCTTCTATTCTATCAAAATGACCATCAATACCTCTATTCTCTGAAAATGACCATCGAGACCTTTATTCTCTGAAAATGACCATCAATCCCTCTATTCTATGAAAATGACCATCGATACCTCTATTCATTGAAAATGACCCTCAACACCTACATTCTATTATTCTATGAAAGTAACCATAGATACCTCTATTCTATGAAAATAACCATCGATCCCTCTATTCTACAAAAATGACCATCTATGCCTCTATTCTACAAAAGTGACCATCGATGCCTCTATTCTATGAAAATGATCATCAACCGCTCTTTTCTATAAAAGTGACCATCAATCAATACAATTTGTTATTCTATGAAAGTATCCATCGATACCTCTATTCTATGGAAATGACCATCGATCCCTCTATTCTATGAAAATGATCATCCATCCCTCTATTCAATGAAAGTAAACATCGATAAATCTATTCTATGAAAACGACCATCAATACCTCTATTCTTTGAAAATGACAATCAACCCCTACATTTTATTATTCTATGAAAGGGACAATCGATACCTCTATTCTATGGAAATGACCATCAATACCTCTATTCTTTGAAAATGACTATCGACTCTTCTATTCTATGAAAGTGACCATCGTTCCCTCTATTCTATGAAAATGACCATCAATTCTTATATTCTCTGAAAATAACCATCAATCCCTTTATTCTATGAAAATGACAATCGATCCCTCTATTATATGAAAATGACCATCAATCCCTCTATTCTATGAAAATGATCATCCATCCCTCTATTCTATGAAAGTAACCATCGATACATCTATTCTATGAAAACGACCATCAATACCTCTATTCTACAAAAGTGACCATCGATACCTCTATTCTTTGAAAATGATCCTCAACCCCTATATTGTATTATTCTATGAAAATGACCATCAATACCTCTATTCTTTGAAAATGACCATCATCCCCTACATTCTATTATTTAATGAAAGTGACCATCGATACCTCTATTCTATGGAAATAACCATCGATTCCTCTATTCTATGAAAGTGACCATCGTTCCCTCTATTCTATGAAAATGACCATCAATCCATCTATTCTCTGAAAATCACCATCCATCCCTCTATTCTATGAAAATGACCATCGATCACTCTATTCTAGGAAAATGACCATCAATACTTCTATTCTTTGAAAACGACTATCAACCCCTACATTCTATTATTGTATGAAAGTGACCATCAATACCTCTATTCTATGGAAATTACCATCGATTCCTCTACTATACGAAAGTGTCCATCTATCTCTCTATTCTACGAAAGTGACCATGACCATCGATCCCTGTAGTCTATGAAAATGACCATCAATCCCTCTATTCTCTGAAAATCACCATCAACCCCTCGATTCTATAAAAGTAACCATCGATACCTCTTTCTATGAAAATGACCATTTATCCCTCTATTCTATTATTCTATGAAAGTTACCATCGATACCTCTATTCTATGCAAATGACCATTGATTCCTCTATTCTATAAAAGTGACCATCGATACCTATATTCCACGAAAATTACAATCAATCTCTTTATTGTATGAAAATGATCTTTAACCAACCTCTTTATTCTATAAAAGTGACCATCGATACATCTATTCTTTGAAAATGACCATCGATCCCTCAATTATATGAAAATAACCATCAATGCCTCTATTATACGAAAATGACCATCAACCCCATTCTATAAAAGTAACCATCGATACCTCTTTCTATGAAAATGACCATCGCTCCCTCTATTCTATGAAAGTAACCATCGATACATCTATTCTATGAAAATGACCATCAATCCCTCTATTCTATCAAAATGACCCTCAACCTCTACATTCCATTATTCTATGAAAATGACCATACCCCTCTATTCTATAAAAGTAACCGTCGATACCTCTATTCCGTGAAAATGACCATCGATACCTCTCTTCTTTGAAAATGATCATCAACCCCTCTTTTCTATAAAATTGACCATCGATACCTCTATTCTATAAAAGTAACCATCGATAGCTCTATTCTTTGAAAAAGACCATCAATCCCTACATTCTATTATTCTATGAAAGTGACCATCGAGACCTATATTCTGAGAAAATGACCATCGATACCTTTATTCTTGGAAAATGACCACCAACTCCTACATTCTATTATTCTATGAAAAAGATTATCGATACCTCTATTCTATGAAAGTTACCATCGATCCTTTTATTCGACGCAAGTGACCATCGTTTCCTCTATTCTATGAAAATGATAATCAACCCATCTTTTCTATAAAAGTGACCATCGATACCTCTATTCCACGAAAATTACAATGAATCCCTATATTCTATAAAAATGATCATCAAACTCTCTCTTCTATAAAAGTGACCTTCGATACTTTTATTCTATGAAAATGACCATCGATCCCTCTATTCTATGAAAGTAACCATTGATACATTTATTCTATGAAAATGACCATCAATACCTCTATTATATGGAAATGACCATCAATCCCTCTATTCTATGGAACGGACTATTGATTCCTCTATTCTATAAAAGTGACCTTCGATACTTTTATTCTATGAAAATGACCATCGATCCCTCTATTCTATGAAAGTAACCATTGATACATTTATTCTATGAAAATGACCATCAATACCTCTATTCTATGGAAATGACCATCAATCCCTCTATTCTATGGAACGGACTATTGATTCCTCTATTCTATAAAAGTGACCATCGATACCTCTATTCCACGAAAATTACAATCAATCTCTTTATTGTATGAAAATGATCATTACCCATCTATTCTATAAAAGTGGCCATAGATACCTCTATTCCATGAAAATTACCATCAATCCCTTTATTCTATGAAAATGATCATCAATCTCTCTATTCTATAAAAGTGTCCATCGATACTTCTATTTTAATGAAAATGACGAATAATCCCTCTATTCTCTTAAAATGACCATCGATCTCTTTATTCTACGAACTTGACCATGACCATCGATAACTCTGTTCTATGAAAATGACCATCGATCCCTCTATTATATCAAAATGACCATCAATCCCTCTATTCTATGAAAATGACCATCAACCCCCTATTCTATAAAAGTAACCATCGATCCCTCTATTCTACGAAAGTGACCATCGATCCCTCTTTTTTATGAAAATGACCATCAAAAACTACATTCAATTATTTTATGAAAGTGACCATCAACCCCTCCATTCTATGAAAGTAACCTTCGTTGCCTCTATTCTTTGAAAATGACCACCATCAACCCCTACATTCTATTTTTCTATGAAAGTGACCATCGATACCTCTATTCTATGCAAATGACCATCGATCCATCTATTCTACAAAAGTGAACATCGATCCCTCTATTTTATGAAAATGATCATCAACCCCTCTTTTCTATAAAAGTGACCATCGATACCTCTATTCCATAAAAATTACCATCAATCCCTTTACTCTATGAAAATGATCATTAATCCCTCTATTTTCTGAAAATGACAATCGGTCCCTCTATTCTATGAAAGAAACCATCGTAACATCTATTCTATGAAAATGACCATCAATTCCTCTATTCTTTGAAAATGACCATCAACCCCTACATTCTATTATTCTATGAAAGTGAAAATCAATACCTCTATTCTATGGAAATCACCATCGATTCCTCTACTCTATGAAAGTGACCCGGATCCATCTATTCCATGAAAATGACCATCATTTCCTGTATACTCTGAAAATCACTATCAACCCCTTTATTTTATAAAAATGACCATTAATCCCTCTATTATATGAAAATGGCCATCAATCCCTCTATGCTATGAAATGACCATCAACCCGCCATTCTCTAAAAGTAACCATCGATACCTCTATTCTATGAAAATGACCATCGATACCTCTATTCTTTGAAAATGACCCTCAACCCCTAAATTCTATTATTCTTGGAAAGTGCCCATCGAGACATCTATTTTATGAAAATGCAATCGATACATCTATCCTTTAAAAAGAACCATCAAGCGCTACATTCTATTATTCTATGAAAGTCACCATCGATACGTCTATTCTACGAAAATGATCAACAACCCCTCTATTCTATAAAAGTGACCATCGACACCTCTATTCTATGCAAATGACCATCGATCCATCCATTCTACAAAAGTAACTATCGATCCCTCTATTCTATGAAAATGATCATCAACCCATCTTTTCTATAAAAGTGACCATCGATACCTCTATTGCATGAAAATTACCATCAATCCCTTTATTTTATGAAAATTACCATCAATCCCTTTATTCTATGAAAATGATCATCAATCTCTCTATTCTATAAAAGTGTCCATCGATACTTCTATTTTAATGAAAATGACGAATAATCCCTCTATTCTCTTAAAATGACCATCGATCCCTCTATTATATGAAAATCACCATCAACCACTCTATTCTATGAAAGTAATTATCGATACATCTATTCTATGAAAATGACCATCAATACCTCTATTCATTGAAAATGACCATCAACCCCTAAATTCTATTATTCTATGAAAGTGAACATCGATACCTCTATTCTATGAAAATGACCATCAATCCCTCGATTCTCTGAAAATGCCCATCTATTCCTGTATTCCCTGAATAGGACCATTAATCCCTTTATTCTATGAAAATGATCATGAACCCCTCTATTCTATAAAAGTAACCATTGATACCTTTATTCTGTGAGAATGACCATCGATATCTCTATTCTATGAAAATCACCATCGATCCCTCTATTCTACAAAAGTGACAATCGATCCCTCTTTTCTATGAAAATTACCATCAATCCCTTTACTCTATGAAAATGATCATCAACCTCTGTATTCTATAAAAGTAAACTTCGATACTTTTATTCTATGAAAATGACCATTAATCCCTCTATTCTCTGAAAATGACTATAGACACCTCTATTCTATGAAAGTGAACATCGATACATCTATTTTATCAAAATGACCATAAATACCTCTATTATTTGAAAATGACCAAAAACCACTGCATTGTATTATTCTATTAAAGTGACCATCGATACCTCTATTCTACGGAAATGACCATCGATACCTCTATTCTACGGAAATGACCATCGATCCCTCTATTCTATGAAAGTGACCATCGATTTCTCTATTCTACGAACGTGTCCATGACCATCGATAACTCTGTTCTATGAAAATGACCATCGATACCTCTATTATATAAAAATGACCATCAATCAAAACATTCTATGAAAATGACCATCAACCCCTATTCTATAAAAGTAACCATCGATCCCTCTATTCTACGAAAGTGACCATCGATCCCTCTATTTTATGAAAATGACCATCAATCCCTACATTGTATTATTTTATGAAAGTGACATCGATACCTCTATTCTATGCAAATGACCATCGAACCATCTATTCTGTAAAAGTGACCATCGATACACTATTCCATGAAAATTATTATTAATCCCTTTATTCTATGCAAATGATCATCAACCTCTCTATTCTATAAAAGTGTCCATCGATACTTCTATTTTAATGAAAATGACCAATATTCCCTCTATTCTCTTAAAATGACCATCGATCCCTCTATTATATGAAAATAACCATCGATACATCTATTCTATCAAAATGACCATCAATACCTACATTCTTTGAAAATGACCATCAACGCCTACATTGTATTATTCTATGAAAGTGACCATCGTTCCCTCTATTCTACGAAAGGGACCATCGATCTCTCTATTCTACGAAAATAACCATGACCATCGAACCCTCTAGTCTATGAAAATGACCATCAATCCCTCTATTCTCTGAAAATCACCATTAACTCCTCTATTCTATAAAAGTAACCATCGATACATCTATTCTATGAAAATGACCATCAATACCTCTATTCTTTGAAAATGACCATCAACCCCTACATTTTATTATTCTATGAAAGTGACCATCGATACCTCTATTCAATGAAAATTACCATAAATCCCTTTATTCTATGAAAGTAACCATCAATCTCTCTATTCTACGAACGCGACGATAACCATCGATCCCTCTGTTCTATGAAAATGACCTACATTTTATTATTTTATGAAAATGACCAACAATCACTCCATTCTATGAAAGTAACCATCGATACCTCTATTCCATGAAAATTACCATCAATCCCTCAATTCTATGAAAATGATCATCAACCTCTCTATTCTACAAATGTGACCATCGATTCTTCTATTTTAATGAAAATGACCAATAATCCCTCTATTCTCTTAAAATGACCATCGATACCTCTATTCTATGAAAATAACCATCATTACCTCTATTCTAGGAACATCACCATCATACCCCTCTATTTTATGAAAATGACCATCAATTCCTCTATTCTATGAAAATGACCATCAACCCCTATTCTATAAAAGTAACCATCGATCCCTCTATACTACGAAATTGACCATCGATACCTCTATTTTATGAAAATGACCATCAAACCCTAATCTATTATTTTATGAAAGTGACAATCGATACCTCTATTCTACGAAAATGATAATCAACCCCTGTATTCTATAAAAGTGACCATCGTTACTTCTATTCTATGCAAATGACCATCAATCCATCTATGCTACAAAAGTGACCATCGATCCCTCTATTCTATGAAAATGATCATCGACCCCTCTCTTCTATAAAACTGACCATCGATACCTCTATTCCATGAAAATTACCATCAATCCCTTTATTCTATGATAATGATCATCAACCTCTATTCTATAAAAGTGACCATCGATACTTCTATTTTAATGAAAATGACCAATAATCCTCAATTCTCTTAAAATGACCATCGATCCTCTATTATATGAAAGTAACCATCGATACATCTATTCTGTGAAAATGACCATCGATATCTCTATTCTTTGAAATTGACCTTCAACCCCTACATTCTATTATTCTATGAAAGTGACCATCGAGACCTATATTCTATGGAACTGATCATCAACCCCTCTTTTCTATAAAAGTTGCCATCGATACTCTATTCCATGAAAATTACCATCCATCTCTTTATTCTACGAAAATAATAATCAACCCCTCTATTCTATGAAAGTGACCACGGATACCTCTATTCTATGAAAGTTACCATCCATCCCTCTATTCTAAGAAAGTGACCATCGACCTCTCTATTTTTCGAAAGTGACCATGACTATCGATCCCTCTAATCTATGAAAATGACCATCAATCCCTCTTTCCTCTGAAAATCACCATAAACCTCTCTATTCTATAAAAGTAACCATCGATACCTCTATTCTCTGAAAATGACCATTGGTCCTTCTATTCCATGAAAGTAACCATCGATACATCTATTCTATAAAAAAGACCATCGATACCTCTATTCTGTGAAAATGACAATCAATATCTCTATCTTTTAAAATTGACCATCAACCCCTAAATTCTATTTTTCTATGAAAGTGACCATCGATACCTCGATTCTAGGGAAATGACCATCGATCCCTCTATTCTATGAAAATGACCATCGATCCCTCTATTATATGAAAATGACAATCAATCACTCTATTCTATGAAAATGACCATCGAACCGTTATTCTATAAAAGTAACCATCGATACATCTATTCCGTGAAAATGACCCTCAACTCCTACATTCTATTACCGTATGAAAGTGACCATCGAGACCTCTCTTCTATGAAAATGACCATCGATGTCTCTATTCGACAAAAGTGACCATCGATCCCTTTATTCCATGAAAATGATCATCAACCCCTCTTATCTATAAAAAAGACCATCGATACCTCTATTCCATGAAAATTACCATCAATTCCTTTATTCTATGAAAATAATCATCAACCCCTACATTGTATTGTTCTATAAAAGTAACCATCGATACCTCTCTTCTCTGAAAAAGACCATCAATACCTACATTCTTTGAAAATGACCATCAACCCCTACATTGTATTATTCTATGAAAGTGACCATCGATACCTCTATTCTATGGAAATGACCATCGTTTCCTCTACTCTATGAAAGTGACCATCGATCCCTCTATTCCATGAAAATGATCATCACCCTCTCTTTTCTATAAAAGTGACTATCAATACCTCTATTCCATGAAAATTACCATCGATCCCTCTATTCTTTGAAAGTAACCATCAATCTCTCTATTCTACGAACGTGACCATAACCATCGATCCCTCTGTTCTATGAAAATGACCATCGATCCCTCTATTTTATGAAAATGACCAACAACCACTCTATTCTATGAAAGTAACCATCGATAAGTCTATTCTGTGAAAATGACTATCGATACCTACATTCTTTGAAAATGATCCTGAACCCGTACATTCTATTATTCTATGAAAGTGACCATCGATATATCTATTCTATAAAAATGACCATCGATCTCTCTATTCTTCGAAAGTGACCATGATCATCGATCCCTCTAGTCTATGAAAATGACCATCAATTCCTCTATCCTCTGAAAATCACCATACACCTCTCTATTTTATAAAAGGACCCACCGATACCTCTATTCTCTGAAAATGACCATTGGTCCCTCTATTCCATGAAAGAAACTATCGATACATCTATTCTATGAAAATGACCATCAATACCTCTATTCTTTGAAAATGACTATCAACCCCTACATTCTAGTATTCTTTGAAAATGACCATCAACCCCCTATTCTAAAAAAAAAGACCATTGGTCCCTCTATTCTATGAAAGTACCCATCGATAAATCTATTCTATGAAAATGAATATCAATACCTCTATTCTTTGAAAATAACCCTCAATCCCTACATTCTTTTATTTTATGAAAAAGACGATCAATATCTCTATCCTTTCAAATTGACCAACCCCTAAATTCTATTTTTCTATGAAAGTGACCATCGATACCTCTATTCTAGGTAAACGACCATCGATTCCTCTATTCTATGAAAATGACCATCGATCCCTCTATTATATGAAAATGACCATCAATCACTCTATTCTATGAAAATGACCATCAAACCGTTATTCTATAAAAGTAACCATCGATACCTCTATTCTGTGAAAATGACCATCGATACCTCTATTCTTTGAAATTGACCCTCAACCCCTACATTCTATTATTCTATGAAAGTGACCATCGATACATCTATTCTATGAAAATGACCATCGATCCCTCTATTATATGAAAATGACCATCGATCCCTCTATTATATGAAAATGACCATCAATCCCTCTATTCTATGAAAATGACTATCAACCCTTTATTAAATTAAAGTAACCATCGATACCGCTTTTATGTGAATATGACATTCAACCCCTACATTCTATTACCCTATGAAATTGACCATCGAAACCTCTATTCTATGAAAATGACCATCGATCTTTCTATTCTCTGAAAATGACCATTAATCACTCTATTCTATGAAAATGATATTCAACCCATCTTTTCTATAAAAGTTACCTTCGATATCTCAATTCTATGAAAATGACCATTAATCCCTCTATTCTCTGAAAATGACCATCGATCGATCTATTTTTTGAAAATGACCATCAACCTCTACATTGTATTATTCTATGAAAGTGACCAACGATCTCTCTATTCTACGAACGTGTCCATGACCATCGATAACTCTGTTCTATGAAAATGACCATCGATCCCTCTATTATATGAAAATGACCATCAATCCCTCTATTCTATGAAAATGACCATCAACCCCTATTCTATAAAAGTAACCATCGATCCCTCTATACTACGAAATTGACCATCGATACCTCTATTTTATGAAAATGACCATCAAACCCTAATCTATTATTTTATGAAAATGACAATCGATACCTCTATTCTACGAAAATGATAATCAACCCCTGTATTCTATAAAAGTGACCATCGTTACTTCTATTCTATGCAAATGACCATCAATCCATCTATGCTACAAAAGTGACCATCGATCCCTCTATTCTATGAAAATGATCATCGACCCCTCTTTTCTATAAAACTGACCATCGATACCTCTATTCCATGAAAATTACCATCAATCCCTTTATTCTATGAAAATGATCATCAACCTCTATTCTATAAAAGTGACCATCGATACTTCTATTTTAATGAAAATGACCAATAATCCCTCAATTCTCTTAAAATGACCATCGATCCCTCTATTAAATGAAAGTAACCATCGATACATCTATTCTGTGAAAATGACCATCGATACCTCTATTCTTTGAAATTGACCTTCAACCCCTACATTCTATTATTCTATGAAAGTGACCATCGAGACCTATATTCTATGCAACTGATCATCAACCCCTCTTTTCTACAAAATTTACCATCGATACTCTATTACATGAAAATTACCATCCATCTCTTTATTCTACGAAAATGATAATCAACCCCTCTATTCTATGAAAGTGACCACGGATACCTCTACTCTATGAAAGTTACCATCGATCCCTCTATTCTAAGAAAGTGACCATCGACCTCTCTATTTTTCGAAAGTGACCATGACTATCGATCCCTCTAATCTATGAAAATGACCATCAATCCCTCTTTCCTCTGAAAATCACCATAAACCTCTCTATTCTATAAAAGTAACCATCGATACCTCTATTCTCTGAAAATGACCATTGGTCCTTCTATTCCATGAAAGTAACCATCGATACATCTATTCTATGAAAATGACCATCAATACCTCTATTTATTGAAAATGACCATCAACCCCTATATTCTATTATTCTTTGAAAATGACCATCAACCCCCTATTCTATAAAAAAGACCATCGATACCTCTATTCTGTGAAAATGACAATCGATATCTCTATCTTTTAAAATTGACCATCAACCCCTAAATTCTATTTTTCTATGAAAGTGACCATCGATACCTCGATTCTAGGGAAATGACCATCGATCCCTCTATTCTATGAAAATGACCATCGATCCCTCTATTATATGAAAATGACAATCAATCACTCTATTCTATGAAAATGACCATCAAACCGTTATTCTATAAAAGTAACCATCGATACATCTATTCCGTGAAAATGACCCTCAACTCCTACATTCTATTACCGTATGAAAGTGACCATCGAGACCTCTCTTCTATGAAAATGACCATCGATGTCTCTATTCGACAAAAGTGACCATCGATCCCTTTATTCCATGAAAATGATCATGAACCTCTCTATTCTATAAAAGTAACCATCGATACCTCTCTTCTCTGAAAAAGACCATCAATACCTACATTCTTTGAAAATGACCATCAACCCCTACATTGTATTATTCTATGAAAGTGACCATCGATACCTCTATTCTATGGAAATGACCATCGTTTCCTCTACTCTATGAAAGTGACCATCGATCCCTCTATTCCATGATCATCACCCTCTCTTTTCTATAAAAGTGACTATCAATACTATTCCATGAAAATTACCATCGATCCCTCTATTCTTTGAAAGTAACCATCAATCTCTCTATTCTACGAACGTGACCATAACCATCGATCCCTCTGTTCTATGAAAATGACCATCGATCCCTCTATTTTATGAAAATGACCAACAACCACTCTATTCTATGAAAATGACCATCAATACCTATATTGTTTGAAAATGACCATCAACCTTTACATTGTATTATTCTATGAAAGTGACCATGGATACCTCTATTCTATGAAAGTTACCATCGATCCCTCTATTCAACGAAAGTGACCATGACCATCAACCCCTGCATTGTATTATTCTATGAAAGTCACTATCGATCCCTCTATTCTAAGAAAGTGACCATCGATCTCTCTATTCTTCGAAAGTGACCATGATCATCGATCCCTCTAGTCTATGAAAAT